>NC_067403.1:100725718-101034885 GCF_016432865.1 Antechinus flavipes
GTTTCCTGACTGACTCCATGATCTTACCATAGTTTCCCATGACTAGGATCATACAGATAAAAGCTGAAATTCAAACATAAGTCTTTTAACTTCAAGTCCTTTCCACTGTGCCATACATACAAGTATACCACACATACTTTTATATTCTATATTCTATATTCTAATTTATATTCTATATCCTAGTAAGTAAGTAGATGGTATTGCTGTAGCAAGAGATGAGAGAATACCATCTACCAAGTGTTATATTTTACAGTCAATTGTTCTGCTTTAATATGGTGATTTGGCATTGCATTTAATAGATTTTCCTCCAGATCTTCTGGTATGAGTCACTATTGTTTAAGATACATAAGCTGACATAAACATAGGCACATAAATATGGTACCCTATTCATTTTTAGCCCTGGACCAAAGTAGGAATCTAGCTTGAGGTTGACTAAGAGGAAAAAAGAGACCCATTCCATTTTTCATTGACTCCTCCTAAAAGTTTCAGAGGCTTTAGGAAAGCTTAGGGCAGGGAAATCCAGAGGTTTAAATTTCCTTTATAGTAAACCCTAAAGGATCTTGGCTGAAATAGCTTGTCATCCTACTGGGCACTTAGATTTCTAAAGCAACCATGAAACTACTTTAAGAGTAAAGGAAGAAACATCAACCTCTTCATCTGGATGATAGATATCAGAATCTCTGACATTCTTCTGGGAGTTGGGACAATTTGGTGGGGGAGGGGGGAAGTAATCATTTGGCTATTTATATTCCAACTTTGCTAAACAGATTGTCGGATATAGAAATATAGTAAATAAGCAAACACTATAAATCAAGGCTTGGATATGATTTTATTGATTGTCTAGATTTAAGTAGATTAATTAAGTAGTATAATTGATAGAGTACCAGGTCTGAAATCAGAAAGACTCATCTTCCTGCGTTAAATCTGGCTTCAGACTCTGAATGACTCTGGACAAGTCACTTAATCCTGTTTGCCTTAGTTTCCTTATTTATAATATGAACTTTAGAAGGAAATGGCAAA
Organism: Antechinus flavipes; assembly: GCF_016432865.1. NCBI lineage: Eukaryota > Metazoa > Chordata > Mammalia > Dasyuromorphia > Dasyuridae > Antechinus > Antechinus flavipes. The sequence goes on from NC_067403.1 coordinate 100,726,739, forward strand.
CCATTTTAATATCTTTGCCAAGAAAATACCAAATGGGGTTATGAACACTCAGATACAATTAAAAATGACTGAACAGCAACAAAGCCTTAAGTGATGGGGAAACTATAAATAATGTAAATTAAACTTAATAGTATGTTGGGCATACTTTTCAGAGGACTGGTTGTTAAACATTTACTAGTATGCCCCTGGATAGAAGGGACCTTAGCAATGGTCCATCAAGCAATATGCTTTGATTAAGCTATGTGACAGGCCCTGTATTAATAATAATGATAATGACAACTGACATTTATATAGTGCTTACTATATATCAGTCATTATGTTAAACACTTTGCAATTATTATCTCCTTTGATCCCTACAACAATCCTGTAAGATGGGTACTATTATTCCCATGTTCCAGAAAAGGAAATTAAAGCTCATAAAGTTAAGGTCACTTGCCTAAACTCATACCACTAGTAAGTTATGGAGGTAGGTTTTCTGATTATAAATACAGAATTTTTCCCCACCGTTGCCTCTTAAACATGTTCTAATCTAATCCCAGAATATGAGATTTTGTTTTCAAGGAATATTTAGGAAAACCCATTGTAAGGGAAAGCAGTGATACAGCTAACCTAAAGTACAAATATAGGTGTAAATATAGATGTTATTATCATTATTATTATCATAAACAGGGTCTAACTTTTAATAATCAAAGTGTATTGATTCATTGAGTACCTCTAAGGTCCTTCCACCCAAAGGTGCACTGGTAAATATTTAATAGCTGGCTCTCTGAAAAATATGATCAATATGCTATTAAGTTTAAGCTGCATTATTACCATTTTCTCCACCACTTTCTTAAGTCTAGACAATCAACCAAATAATATTCAAGCCCTCATTTTTAGTGTTTCCTCTTTTTTCTCCTCTTTGGAAGCAATAGGGTTAAGTGACTTGCCAAAATCACACAGCTGGTAACTTTCTACGGCCAGATTTGAACTTGTGTTCTCTTGACTGCAGGCTCCATTCGCTATCCTCTATGCCATCTAGCTCTCTCTGTGTTTGTTCATTTTTGAGGTATAAATGCTCACACTGATAATTTAACACTCAAGTCTCGGGTTGGAGCTGGCTCCGGCACACTCCTGCTTTCAACTCTGGGTTTTTGTAACACTGATCTCTTCCTCTTGCTTGTCTTGCCTATTCTTTCTCAGTCTTTTTGCATATGAAGTAAAGTTACGACTATATAATATCCTACTTCCCCTTGCCTCCCAAATCTACCCAATAAATTCCAGGGATTGCTTCCTCTATCACTTAGTAAGCATTTAGTAAATGCTTAGCAATGTATCAATTGTATCAATATCTTGTTCCTCTGTTGTATTATTTCTCCACAGAAGTTACAGCTTCTGGATTTCTTTTTTTTTTTTTTATTCTCAGTACTTTGAAGTCAGTTTCATAAAACTGACTTCTTTTAAAAGCTTTTATAAATGATTATTTTCGAAAGCTAAATGTCAGAAAGAGGAAATAGTGATTACGGGGGAAAGGAATGATATGAGTTACGAAGGGATAATAGCTTTGTCATGTAATTGATTGAAGGTAGAGCTTCTTAAACTTTTTCCACTCATGATCCCTTTTTTTGCCTGAGAAATTTTTACCTGACCAGGTATATACATATGAAAATAGGTATACAAACCAAACATTTACTAATAATAAATCATAATTTCACCAATCCCACATTCAGTTACCAGATCTCACTTGGGATTGTGAACCACAATTTAAGAAGCTCGGATCTAAGATATCATTAAGTATGAAAAATTATGATAACAAATCAGTATTAAGACTAGAGAGGAAAGAGAAAACACAAAAGTTTAACCTTGGAAAACCTGGATTTTAATGTCAGTTCTAAAATTTCCTAGCTCCATAGTCTTAGGAGGACCAAGAGCTCACAAATTGCTAAATAATTATTTGGACTTAGAAAATATCTAGTTCAATTCCACCAAATTATAAATGAGTATAATGAGGTCTAAATAGGTTAAGTGATTTGTTTGTTAATTCCATATCTAGTTAGTGATAGACCAGAACTAAAACCTACATTTCCCCTGACTCCTATTTCAGTGTTCTTTCTATTGTACTAAGCTAGCCATCTTCCGCCTTAGTTTCCTCACTTATAAAAAGGAGTTATAATAACTACACTATTCACTTCACCTGATTATTGTGAGAATCAAATGAGATAATGTATGAAACTGCTTTATGAACTATAAATGTCCACTATTGTTGGTACAAGATAAATTTGTGATATATGTAATAGATGACTGAAGAGCTAAAAATTAATGCTTTCTTGTCATGTTTTCTGCTTTGACATGCCAGTGTAGTCATGTAGGGTGTTTTACAACCTAGATGAGAGATGATTTTGGAGATTTTTTTTTCAGTTCATTGGAAGCTGGATGTGTCTCATCTTGTCATTAAGAATTGTGTAAAATAAAAAATATCCAGAACATGCCTCCAACCTTGCTAAGTCTTAAGTGATAGATCCCTGTTCTGCTTGATTATAAAGAAATTGCTATAAAAAAAAAAAAGATTGCAAAAGACCTGTCAAAATTCTGAGAAGTTTGAGAATGATTTTTCCTTAAAATCCCCACTTTTTCTCCTTCCAATTACTATCAAGTATTTACTGATTTGATTGAAATATAATCAGTAAGTGCTAAGTATGTAGAAGGTTTAAAAGAAATGTAGTCAGATAAGACGGACTAAAGTCAATGAAGAAAGAGCTTTAATATAAAGAGGCAAGATGGTAGAGGAGATAGGGCACTGAATTTAGAGTCTGAAATTTCCGAGTTCAAATCCTGCCTTAGACACTTATTAGGTGTCTAACCCTTGGCAAATCGTTTAATCTCTCTATGCCTCAATTTCTCATCTGCAAAATGGGTCTGGGAGAGTCAGACTCAATGACCTCTTGCCATCCCTTCTAGCCCTAGATCCACTGGTCTTTGACCCTCTTCTCTTCTTTAAATATTTTCCTTTGGTGGGTTGTCTCATTTCTAATCTTCAGTTTCCTCTACATAAAATTGTAGATGATTTTTCAAAGGTATGTCTCTATTCAAATCCCTCCATACTTCCAATTGCCTGTTAATCTTTCTATTTGGACATCCCTCTAGCATCATAAACTCAACAGTTCATTAGCTCTTCCCCAAATTTTTAATTCTCTCCTACCTTCTTTATTTCTGTTGATGGCACCACCTTTCTCCCAATCAGTCCAGCAGATAATCTCATGATTTTTTTCTATGATTAATAATTTCTATGCTTAAAGTAGTCATTCCAATAATTTTTGCTTCTAAAGAAAAAAATCCTAATTATCTACAGCTTCTTCTCATTACTCAGACTAATCTGTGATTTCACTGATGTGGGCATATACTTCAATGATATAGACCACATTCCATCTAGCAGAATTATCATTAGAATTCTTAATTTTTTTAATTTGAATTTTCAAATATGTTTTTCAGAATCCTAACCAAAGAATATGTTAAATGCTAAGGTAAAAATGTATTGAATTCAGTGATTTATTATCCTTAATGACTTTCTTTTTTTAAAAAAAAAGACAGTAGCTCCAACTCTGGAATTAAATATATATATTTTTAAGGATATTAGTGTCAGACTTGAGTTTCTTTTTGAGCAATAAAAACTATCTATGTTTTGACCTTCAGTAGGTGGAGAAAGCCAGTCTTACATCCTGCTTCTATAGAGATAATCAGCAGTTTGACAGCAGAAATTAAATGCCCACATCAAACATATTGGCCACAGACCAATGCTGGTGTTAAAAAGGAAAAAGCAAACTTAGGTAGGAAAAGATGCTAGAGCCTGTGGCTCTGTGTGAGTGTTCAGACTTCCTTTTCCCTTGTTTTGAACATAATAGTAACTCCTGTTTATATGGGACTCCCAGCTCTCAGGAGTTCTGTAACTTGTGCTTGGGCTTATTCTAATTCTAGCAATAAAGCCACACTTTCACAACTTTCTCTCTATATATTCTCTATGTATCTCATGTTTATTAGTCTTTTACAATTATTGCGAGTGCTACTTTGTAAATATTGCACTTTTTGTAGTTCTTTGCCACTATAAAAGAAGCAGGTATATTTTTGTGTTTATAGAACCTTTCCCTCTGTCTTTGGTCCTTCTTGAGGGTATATATACCTAGTAATATAAACACTAGCTCAAGTTTAGTGATTCAAAACAATTTTTCACAGTAGCCTAATGAGATAGATGTTATAAATGTAATTTTCCCCATTTTAAAGATGAAGTTACTGAGATCCAAAGATGTGAGATGTTGTGGTGATGTTCTCAAAGCAGTATGGCCTTAGGGCCCAGATGTGAATCCTGGCCACATGGCTCCCAATCCCGGGATCTTTCAGTTTCACCTAAATGTCACTCCTAAGGTCATTTCTGAATCTAAAAATCTATGTTTCTAATGTTTGCATCAAACTCCACTTCAGAAAGTTCTTCAAAAGTTAACACATATTTCTATGCTAACAATAATAGCTTAAAAATGTCCTGAGTCTTATGATCATGTTCCTGGAAGAAAGAATGGGAATCCATGCGGAGAACTATAACAAACTGATTTTTAATAAGAAATGTTTACAGACAGGAAACCAGGCCCTTGATATTTCTGTGAATAAAAGTATACTATAAAGTTTGAGAGTGATTTCTCCTTTTTTTTTAAATTTCTACAGTCTTATTCTTTCAGATCAACTGTAAGATTCATGGGAAAACTTGCCCACAAATCTGGTGCCTGGCAGAGCACAACTGAGATATGCAAATTGACTGCCCTTAATTGCCAAAGAGTTTTCTGTAAATGCAAATAGAATGCATATTTTTGATCCATTATTTCTTCTTAAGAGCCAAAACCTAATCTGCCCTATTGAATGAGTTGGCCTGGAATAGCGGTATGCATACCAATAGTTCTCAAAATCGCATAACTAGAAGTTAGAACCAAAGCAAAAAGGCTTGGTTCTTCAGACACAATAGAATATTTATGTCTGGTATATTTATGTCCCGTCTTATCTAAAAGAAAAAGATGTTGAAATAAAAATCATAGTCAAGTAAGTATTCTTTATACCAAATAAAGAAGACATCTGTAGAGTGAGAGATTAAAGAAAACATATTTCTTAAGATTAAGACCTATTAAGAAAGTTATTGGTTTATGTTAGTAATGAGGAGTTTGGGGGAAAGAATTCTCTATGTACACTGTGTTCATTTACTTAGACTCCATGGAACATGAATCAAAGATGCTAAATAAAAAAACAAGGATATTTCCTTCAAAAACAAAAGTCTTTGCAAAAAGACATCACCATCTTGTCTCCCACCCCTAAACATAATAATAATAGCAATTGATATTTATAGATTATCTACTATATCCTGTGCTATGTAAAATACTTTACAAATATTATCCCATTTGATCCTCACAGCAGCCGTCAGAGGTAAATACTGTTATAATACTCATTTACAGATAGGGAAACTGAAGCAAAGAGAGACTAAGTGAAATAAGTATCATTCAGAAAGTCTTAGTGCTAGTGTCTGACATTTTTTTACTCTACTTTCCTAGTCTTTCTCTGTATACAACCATTGTGCCCTGGCTAGCCCAGTTAATTGGAATATGACTCCAATGGTGGCTAAAGGAAGTCATTTGAGCCCTAGAGGGATCGGTTAGGAGAGGTAGGGAGATATGATGGAATGTATGTTAGAGTTAAAATGATCTTGGTTTGAAGTTCATTTTTGACCCTTATCAGCAGTGTAACCTCTTTTAACTCCTCTGTAAAAAGAAGACACTTATACCCAGAGGGTCATGGATTTAGAATTGAAAGGATCCTTAAGCCAGCCATTCCACCCCTTAGCCCATTGTAGAGATGTGGAAATTGAGACATAGAAAAATAGATTAATTTGCACAAGGCCAGCAGAGTAGTTTAATTAGTAGAGAATTACATGAAGATTATTAATACCCATTGACTCAGAAATACTGCTGCGGAACATTTATTCCTAGGAGATCGATAATGAGAAAATCCCATAAATGCTCAAATATTCATAGCTGCACATTTTTACATTAGCAAATAGTTGGAATCAAAATCTGTGTCCATTGACTGGGGAACTTTGTGAGAATCAAATGAAAAAATGATGTAAAGTGTTTTTCAAATCTTAAAGCACCACCCAACTGTTAGCTGTTGCCTTTTGTAAAAAGGGAGAAAAAAAGATGCATATTAAATCCCTAACCTCAAATATTTGAATGGATTCAAGTCATAGAGACATAAAATCTTAAGATAAGATCTCAATACAAACCAAGCACCTTTACAAGAAAAGAAATTCAGAAATATGTGACCTTTTGTTGATAGATGGAAGTTTTGTCTTCCAGTAAGAAGGACATCATAACTGCTTAGACATCATAAGAGCAATCAAATGGATTGGGGGGGGAGGGAGAAGAGGGGGAAGGGAGGAGAAATCCATAGCGCTGTGACCAGAGAAGGCAACAGCTGTGTGGCTCATCTGTTTCACAATTCATTTCCTGTACTGTGCAAGTCTGTTGGGAGGAATACCATCAGTGAATTCCAAGCATGGAAAGAATCTGACCATTCTCTTTCATTTTTTTACCACACACCACCTTTGTCCTATCCCACCAGGTTGGGATTGTTTCATTTTTGCATCTTTCCTTGATTTGTGGACAAGTAATAGTCTGGGAAAGAGAGAAGAAGGGAGGGGGAGGAGGGGGGAAACTATTTCTAAAGCTTTTTGGAAGTTAGGGTTTGGATTCAATTATCATTTTCCATTCTTTTTTTCAAGTAAATTCTGGCTCCTGAAAGACTCTCATAGAGCAGGGATTATAGAATTATAGGTCTAGAGTTAAAAGGGGTCAGTAAGCCCAGCTTCTTCATTTTACAGCTGAGAAAACTGAGGTCTAAGGAGATGATCATTTAGTTAAGTTGCCAATGGGATTCAGCCTTAGAATTTCAGGCTGAGAGAGTCTCTTAAAGTGTTATACTCCAACTAGGTCCTCTCAGCTTTAGGAAATGGAGAAGATGCTTGTAAAAGGAGAACAGTCCAAATCACTGAATAGTTTAATATTCAGTCTTCCCATATTTCCTTTCCCACTGATAACACCTTGATCTGGGTCCTAGACACTCTATCCTTGAACTACTTTTTTTAGTTTCCCAGCTGATCTCTCTGCCTCTGATCTTTGTTCTTTCTAATCATCTCTCTCAGTCTCTGTCTCTGTCTCTGTCTCTGTCTCTCTCTCTCTCTCTCTCTCTCTCTCTCTCTCTCTCTCTCTCTCTCTCACACACACACACACACACACACACACACACACACACACACACACACCCCTATGCTAGGAAATTAATCTAAATCTGGTGGTCTCTAAAATGCCACTTTGATCATTCCATTTTTTAGAATCTATTTTTACATGTCTCTCAGTATAGAGCTGTGCTCTTAGTAGTGGGTAATAAATAAAAATTGTTTTTGTTGATTGATTATTTTAAAGTAAAAAGTTTTCTCATGTAATTTTTAAATAATAGTAAAACAAGTAAATTCCCTATCTACATGGCCTGGTATGCCAGTTCTGGCACAAGGACCAGGCCAAAGTTTCAAGTCAGACACTTTTCTTTAAAAGAGATAAGTTAGGAAAGAGTTGTTCTGTGCCCATCACTTTTTTTAAAAAATCACTGAAGGTTGAGAATGTTTTTCCCTTTGTAAACTTGACAAATAGTCCTACTTGATGTATTTCTTGCCTTTCTGCTCAGTTTCTCTGTTCCCCACTTCACACTAAAATTAGACATCGTGGGTCAGAATGATAGTAAACACCATCTTAGTTGAAATACCGACTTTCTTTAAATCTCCTATGCTTTGTGGTTCAAGCCTTACCATGGATAGGGGGAAGTAATAAAGTGTATTGTCCTAAAAGTCCTCTAAACCTGTGGAAAATCTAGTGCTATTAATTAATTTGACAAGCATTTATTAAGCATTTAATATATGCAAGGAACTGTGCTAAGCTCTGAGGATATGAAGATAAAAATGATTGACCTCAAGGAATTTGCATTCTACTTGGGGCATATAACATATAGAGGAGAGAGACAGAAGGGAACAAATAGATGGATAGATAAGTAAAGATACATAGAGCAATAAATAAATATAAAATGTACAAAATACATGGAGGAAGAGAACTATCACCCAGAGGTCTTAGGATAGGTCTCTTGACATAACTGTTGAGAGAATTTAGGGGTTTCAAAAGAGTAACTAGGAACCTAAGTGGATAGAGCTCAAGGCCTAGTTCAAATATGAGTTTGAGGCTAGCTTTGTGGACTTAATAGTTTTAAAAAAGAAAAACACTCTTTACCTACACACACACACACACACACACACACACACACACATATAGGATCATGAAGACTCAGACATAACTGAAAACGACTGAACCACAACAACAATAGGAATTCCAAGAGGCTGATATGGAGGAAAGTATTCCATGTTGAGCAGAAGAATCTCTACAAATGCACTTAGGGAGAATATAATGTCCCAAACCAAGAGCAATGAGCAGATCAATCTTTGGACCTTAAAGCAATGGTATTAAACTGAAATAGAAATGGATCCCTACAGGCTTCATATTAGCCCAGAAAAACTACAAATTCACATTTTCTATGTTGCATTGTATTTTTATTTAATGTTTAAACATTTCCCAATTACATTTTAATCTAGTTCAGGCCATACTGGAGGTGTTTTGCTGTTGTTTGTAGTTAGCAGGCTATCCTTTTGGTACTTCTCTGTAGAGTTTGTGAACTCTACCTATGAAAGGTAGGAAAGTGCAGTAACCCTGAAAAGATTGACTTGAGCCAGATCCTGAAAGATTGTAAATGCCAAACTGAGAAATTTGTATTTATCTTAGAGATAATAGGAGACCACTGAAGTTTCTTGAACTGGAGAGTGCCTGTAGAGATGTTAAATGAGAGATAATAAGTAATATCAAGAAACTATTACATTATCTATTCTTAACTATGCCTATAAGAACTTTGAACATTCACGTGAGTTCCTCTACAGAACTGAGAAGACCATAGAAAATAATTTTCCTGGCTATTTTTTCCTGCTTCTACCAATATCTAAAATGAAACTTCTCAGTATTAAAGGTTTATTCATCAGGTAGACTGTGAACATTGGGAAAGATTCAGAAAGTAAATAAAAAGAATATAGAGAACCTTAAAGATGTCCACGAATTCTTTTTTAATCTCTTCTTCCTTTTCTATATTTTCTACACAATCATTACAAAACAACACTACTTTTACTTAAGCTAAATGATGACAGTGATAATCAGGGATTAAATCAGTAATGAGAAAAAAAGGATATGTTTTCAATTCAGATGTCCCATTCAAAATGAGATTTAATTGTGGTCAGAGACAAAGCTCCTCTGGTTTTCACAGCCAATAATAAAATAGTATGATTTCTCTGAGTTAGAGATGTTGTATTAGGTTTCTCTGTCAGCCTAACAGGTGCTTTCAAGACTATTAAGTGTAAAACTACCAGGGCAGGGTGATTTAAAATGCTTAGAGAGCGTAGATCAATGGAGTGGAAAGATAGAAGGAAAAGTTCATTCAAAAGAGTTCAAAAGTTTAGTTTTATTTTTTTTAAGCTGATCTGGTTGCTATAACATTCAAATGTACAAGGAACTTCGACTGTATATCACTATAAGCTGTTCTCCTGTTGCCTCTTTTGTGCTGATGACATAAATAATCTCTTTCCAACAACTCACAAACAGAGTATGATAGCAACTGAAAATATGTTCAAAAAGCCAAGCTGAATACCATTAAAATCTGTTTAAAATTTCTGTGACATCTGTTTTCAATTTTGTCAATCTGTTTAATTAGCATCAATCTTGCAGAACTGCACAGATCAATTCACCCAAAATAGCATCTCCAAGGAAGTGACCTCTATCTAATAGAGAAGAATGGCAAGTATAACTTGGGCTTGATGAACTTCATCCCACATTTAAAAATTTTTCCCAGTGGTTTGAAGATCTATTCCAATGGACAGCTCATTTCCACAAAACCAGATCATACTTTGGGTGGTAAGTAACTCTGATCCAATTGTAGCTGCTGACATTTCTTGGAGACCAAAAATGGAAGAAATCCCAAGTAGGATAATCTAGAAAACTATTTTTATTTGTCTTCATTTTTGCAATACAGGACCTGGCTGCTGAGCTAGTAAAGAAGTCCAAGTCCTGGAAAGGGTCTTTTCCATGTGTGTGTATGTGTGTGTTTCATTAAAAAAAAAAAAAAACAATTATTATCTTCTGCCTTAAGGGAAAAAAAAGGCAGAAATACTTAACATAGCTGGAAGGTGAGGTAATTTGTCTATTTACTTGCTATGTGGTACTGGAAAGCTCACATTAGACCATAAATGTTTTAAGTCAAATGGAACCAACATAGAGTACAATCTATGTCTCTGACAACATATTTTATTTTAACAATTTCTGAAGCACAAATGTTGAATGCCCAGAGATTTGTTAGGCAAAGGGAACTAACCATGTTTCAGCCTGTCATAACCTCATTCAGGAAATTCAATAATTCATTCAACATTTATTAAGCTCTTATGTGACAGGCATAGTATGAAGTGTTTGGAATACGATTATGAGCAAAAAGATAGTTTCTGCCCTCAAGGAGCTTACATTCTAATATATAATATATAAAAGGAAGCTGAATGTGATGTGGGAGAGGAAATTGCAAAAGTGGACATAATGAAGAAGTACAGATTATATTCTCTTTATCCTCCTAAAATGAAGTTCTGGGAGGAGCCATCCAATCAGAGGGAGGGCTTTTTTAAATCTAAACAATCAACAAAACAATAAAGCAAGCCCTGATTTGCAGTATTTGCTCTCATTGGAAATTTAACAGTAAACTCCAGAATTAATAGGAGTTTGACTCTAGCAAAAGGCTTCCTTTTCACATGATCACTTCTCAAGAAGGGTAGGAAGCTCTTCTACAGAAGCCTGGTGGCTCCTGAGGTTCCTTAGGACTCAGATTCTGTCATTTGGTGATCCAGGAATTTCTCTAAAATTATAAACTGAAGAGAAAAGTGCTCAGTGGTATAAGACATTCCTCATCAGGAGCTCCTTACACCAGGGAAATAACAAAACACAAACAAGATTATGGAAAAGATTATGGAAAGAAAAGTTGAGAAACTATCTGACTGCTACCATGTTTTGATTTTTCCTTAGTGGCTGTAATCTCAGGATAATCTATAACATACTCTTAGACCAGTTTTCTCTAGCACAACAAAACCCATTTCACTATGGGCAAAGGTAGACAGATGGTCATTTACATGTGTATGGATGATGGATAATGCTTATGAGATGCTTTTCTCATAAGAACAGAAGTAAAAATATTGTTATACTAATTTTGCAAGTGAGGAAATAGAAGTTCAGAAAAGCTCATCAGTAGTTCTATCTTGCCTGCAGCTAAGAAATAAAATACAAACTTTAGTTTTGTTTTTAAAGCCCTCAAAAATCTGGCTCCTACTTGCCTTTCCACTCTTCTTTTAACTCATCCTCATCTGGTTACAAGTTCTTCCTGGTGTGCAACTCTGTCTTATCCTAGGATGTCTTGCTGAGTTCCTGTGGTTCTAGGTAGCTCCATCTAGTCATCTTTGTCAAGCCTGTTCCCAGCCTCATCCTATCTTCTCTGCCACTTCAAAAAGTCACTATTGTCTCTGTAGTTTAAAGATATTTTTCTTCTGGATCTAAGTCATGGTCCTTTCTTCTTGCTTCCCAGAGAAACAGTATATTTCCTATGAAATCCCTTCCATCCCTGTTCTGTATTTTCTATTCCTGATTCATGCTTTAGCATTCCTGACCCATAGAGCAGCAGATCTCTTTTGGTGGCTACCCCTAAAGGCCAGTCACAACTAAAATCCCCCTGGCTACCTAAGAAACTTGATTATTCAAAAGCATGCCTAGTGCCTGGTATATAAGAAGTACTTAATAAATGCTGATTGATTGATTGGTCCCTATTCTTTCTTTGTCTTCCATCTCCTTGGAAGCCTGTATTCCCCTTTAATTTATTGTTCTGTAAAAGCCAAATGATATGCTCTACCATAGTCTCCTGCCCTGCTCCTTAATGAGATAATCAATTAACAAACATTTATTAAGCACTTGCTTGATTCCAGCCACCCTGCTGATGATACAAAAATAAAAACAAGAGAACTCCTACTCTTGAGGATTATACATTCTATTAGGATATTTCCAAGTGAGCAATTTTGAAGTATGTTACCTACCTCCTGACAGAGAGATAATGGCCTAAACTCAAGATCCACAATACGATATATATCATTTCCATATGTGCAATATGGAGATTTTTTTTACTTCACAATACATTTTTGCTACAAAAATATTCTTTTTCTTTTTTTTCCCCAATGGAGGATGAGGTGGGAGGGAAAGAAAACTATTGCAATGTTAAATAAAAAAAAAACTAAATATTTTTTAGAATACCACATACACACACAGAGAGACAGAGAGACAGAGAGAGAGAGAGAGTCATTTCAAGGGTAAAGGGGTAAGAATTGTATCAACTGGATAGATCAGAAAATCCCTTATGTAAAAGCTTAATCTTGAAAGGAAGAAGAGGTAGAAATGAGGATGAAGAGCATTCCAGGCATAAGAGACAAAGGAAATGGAGTATCATTTAAGAATGTTTGCAAAATGAGCTAGAGAAGATACTCCACTATCTCTGCTAGTAAAACCCCAAAAGAGGTCACAAAAAGATTGTAAAACAGTTCAAAAACAACATCAGTTTGTCTAGACAACAAAGTGCATGGATGGAAGTGATGTGTAGTGAGTTTAGAAAGCTAAGTAAGGGCCAGATAATGAAGGATTCTTAAACGCCAAAAAGAGGAGTTTCTATTGGTTCCAAGAAGCAATAAGAAGACACTGGAGTTTGGAAGGCAGATGGTAGTTTTTGTTGATAGTTCCATACTTGAATAATTCAAAGAGCTATGATTTCATCAGGGTAGGTTCTTCTCTCCTCTCTCTCTCTCTCTCTTTCTCTCTCTCTCTTTCACTCTCTCCCTCCTCCCCCAGTACAAGTCTTAACTTCTCCAGAACAGAACAGCTTTATGAGTTACTGTGGCCAAAGACATTCATCCCATGGTATTCAGCTTGTGGACGCTGATCCTCTCCAAACTTAGTTAGGCAGTTCCTCAGATGACAGATATATAACCTGTCATTGATGGTTCCTCATTAGAGGCTTTTGCAGAATTGTAAGACCTGCCAGAGCCTGTGCTCTGCTGGCACGCTCTTTAAGGGTCACCTCTACTCTCAAGTGAGGCAGAAGCACAGAACGCCCATGAAGATTACCCAATTCACTTGTAACAATCAACTATTGTTTAAAACAAGTATAGCAGATAGCATCAGGAGACACTGCAGACCCTGTATGCTCAACCACCCGCAAAGTGGGCATTTCCTGCTGAATGGACCATCACCAGGCTTAGAAAGGCTATGAGCCAGCCTTCCTTTGAGCTCATTCAGGAATGATTAGTTATTCGACTTTTTATGTCTATGTCTTTTATCTTTAAGTCATAAGTTTCTCAAGGGAAGGGATCTTATCTGATCCCTTTTTTATTAATTTAGTATTGTGCTAAGTTTAATATAAGCAAGCTATATTAAAGATTTTGGTGTAAAATATAGAAGAGTAGGATTTCAGAGACAGAAGGAAGTTTAGAAATTTTCTGTATCAGAAGTGTCAGCCAGCCAGCCAATGGGTTCCATGCAACAACCCACAACACTCCTGAAGTGGCCCACCCAATTCAAATGTATTGGGTAAGTATTATTTTTTTTAAATACTACCTACTACCTAACACAGATAATGTTAATATATGGTTTTCTAAGTCAATATGACTCTGTGGGAATCCTCATGCAGGGTCCCTGTTTCTAACTGAGTTTGTGTAGTCCAACCTTTTCATTTTGCAGAATGGCAAATTGACTCCCTTGAGAGGTTGTGTCTGTCCAAAGACAGAGAATTAAGGCTAAGGAATAAGGCTTCCTGTTCAGCAATCATCAGCTATATGATAGCAATTCTCATAAGAATATGATATATGTGGGCAACTTGACAGGAGCAGAAAGCTCCTGTAAGCAAGATAACAGGGAAATATAATTTCATTTATCTTTATGACAATCCTGGGAGGTAGATGCCAGGCATATTCCCCATTTTATAGAAGGGGAAACCAAGGCAGATCAAAGTTTAGTGACTTGCCTAGGGTAACAAAGTTGGTATATGGGGTCACATTTGATCTCAGGTCTTCTTGATTCCAAGTCTAGCATTCAATCCACTATGTAGCCCAGCTGGATTTGGAGTCAGTCAGTAAATATTAAGCATCTCCTTTGTGCTAGGTGCTTTTTACCTACTAGGGACACAGAAAAAGGCAAAAGACAGTTTAATAATGGAGAACAGATAAAAACAATTATGTTCAGGATAAATTGGAAATGATCAGAAGAGATACTCGGAAGGTGTTAGAATTAAGAGGGATCAAGAGAAGCTTCTGATTAGAGGTGAGAGTTTAGCTTGGATTTAAAGTAATCTAGGAGATAGAGAAGAGAATATGAGAGAGCATTCCAGACATGGGGATTGTTGTGATTGTTGAGTTATTTTCAGTTGTGCCCTATTCTTCACGTCCTTGTTTGGAATTTTCTTGCCAGAGATACTGGAGTGGATTGCCGTGGAGTGGATAGCGCATTTTATAAGTGAGGAAACCAAGGTAAATAGGGTTAAGTGACTTTTCCAGGGTCACCCAACTAGGAGGCATCTGAGATTGGGTTTGAACTCAGGAAGAGGAGTCTTTCTGACTCTAGGTTTGGTGCTCTCTCTACTGCACCGACCAGCTGTCAGACTTGGTTAGACAGGAAAAAATGCCCAGTCGGAAGATGGAATACCTTGTTCAAGGTCATCTAAAAATTGAGATAGAGAAAGAAATAGCAAGCCACTCTAGAATGTATGCCAGAAAAACCCCAGATGGAGTCACAAAGAGTCAAGCATGACTAAAAAATTACCAAAACAATAAAAGAAATGGTCATACAAAGACAAAAATGAAACCTTCTCCTCCCTCATATCCTTTTGTGGAGATCCTTTTTAGATCCAAGTATGCTGTAAACTAATTTGAGGAGGGAATATCTGAGGTGATTAGAAAAGGTGGTATCTGGACTAAGTGAGTCTTGGGGGAAGATAAAGATCCCAAAAGGCAAAGGCAAAAACAGATTGCATTGCAGCCCGGAGGAGGGCTTGTGCAAATATACAATTAGGCCGATGGAGATGGGAGCAGGGAATGGAATGTCGCGTTCAGAACACAACACACATTCTGTCATTCAGTCAAATACACTTCATCCCTTCATCCTCGTACCTGTTTACTTTTTTTTTATTTGGTCTGACCTGTGACTTCATTGATGTTGGGAACTCCCTGTATGTCTGCTCTCTATCTAATAATCTCTGTGTGTAGGCTGTTATGTTTCTGTTATTTTTACATATGGTTACAATTTATTTTTTAAATTTTCTCTATTTATTTTAATATGAATATATTTCAAGGATATAAGGATTTTTAGGGCAGAAATTATAGGACCAAAAATCTAGAGCTGAAAGGAAACATGTGCCCAATTCTGAAAGGAAACATGTGCCCAATTCTTCGGTATCCAAATGAGAAAACTGCCACAGAGTAAAAGAAATAAGTCAAAAACCAAACAGTAACTAAGACTGAGATTTGATTTTATTCTAGATTGGTTCTCCTTACTCTAGGTCCAATGTTCTATCTACTACATAGTGTTGTTTTTTGTTTTCTATCTAGCCTCAAAACAACTATTAAAATTGGGAGGGAGGAATACTTTAAACATAAAAAATTAACTAAGCCTAGTGATTTTGAGAACTTTGTGAACATGTATTATGAATGGGCCCATTTGATGTTTTTCTGGTTTCAAACTTCTGGTTTGTAGCCTAATCACATCCTAAATTTCTTTTAAGTTTTTATGGCATTTGGGTAGTGCCCAAAGGTGGAAATTGCAGTTGTAGCAAACTTATTTTAGGAGTGACCTTGAAAGTAAAATGTAGGCTTTTGATGAGGAAATAGAATATCAAATTATAGTATGTGGTCATTTGTTAGTGTGGGTTTGGAGGGAGAGAGGGCTTTCAAAAAATGAATATTTTCTTCTACTGAGAATGATGAGAGGACAAGATTTATAAAGAATAATAGGAAAAGGAGAATTCTAACCATGTCTAAAT
The DNA here is from genome assembly GCF_016432865.1 of Antechinus flavipes. Classification (NCBI taxonomy): domain Eukaryota; kingdom Metazoa; phylum Chordata; class Mammalia; order Dasyuromorphia; family Dasyuridae; genus Antechinus; species Antechinus flavipes. Next base: position 100,742,984 of record NC_067403.1, read on the forward strand.
TTTTAAAAAACTAATTCAATGTAATTCTCATGAATAGTCTTCAGTTTCAAATATGCGGCTCAGAACCTTTTGTGATAGTTACCTTGAGGATTTTAATTTGGAAATTTCCATCCAACAAGCATTTTAAAGATCATGGGTTACAAGGATTTGATCCAAAAAACGTCCACATAGCCAGTCTCTTTTCCCCAGGATTTTCTGTAGATATTGAAAAGAAAGATAAGTGGGAGGGAAATTAGCTCTCGTCAGAATAGTTGGATATTCTATTTTTTCTTTCAAGTTTTATACTCCCAAAGTTAATCCATGTTTTGGCCCATCACTACTAAACAATACATGAAATTTTACTGACATTTAATTTTGACACAGCATTTCTACATAGGAAAAAAATTTACACTGGCTTATTGATTGTTGGGTAACAACCAATCCAATTCAGGATATCTTTTTGTCAAACTGCTTACCTTCTGGTCAGTATTACCATTAAGCTTACCTTTTCCAGCCTTTGCCTTTCAATGGAATTTTGATTATAGATAGAACAGTGCTGTGGCTGCCCTTTCTATCCCCTGTCATCATCTGACATCATTATCCCCCAACCTTCCATTCCAATCTCCAATCTACAGGCATTTCCTCTAACCACTTGGTTAACAAATCCTAATCCCTGTGATTCAGAGTTGTAATCTGCCAAAGCGAATCACCTTTTTCCCTTCTACTTCTCTCCAAATTTCTGATCTTATCTAGCTCAACTTTATTCTCCATTCTTGTTTTTCTCCATTGCCCTCATCTACCATTGTAACTGCTGAAATAGTCACTCTAACACTAGCAAACTTCCCTTTGTTTTTGATCTCTTCCTTTATCTCTCTCCCAACCTTCTAAAACTATACCCTTTAACTTTATCTACATTACTGGACTATCAATCAAAGCATTCCAAACTTAGTATGACCTACCCAAGAACTAACTTCCTTCAAGAACTCAGGATTTCAAGGAGATACTATGTTAGAGAATTTGAGGTGATGGAGAGATGAAGAAGCCAAGTACATTGCATAGATGTGATTTAAGAGAAAATGAAATAAGTATAAAGATATATATAGACAAAGTATGCTTTTACCTGGACACTGGGGAAAAATTCAGATTCAGAGCAGAGTGGCAAGGAAGAATTTCATCAAAAATGGGGAGGAGAGAAGAGGAAATTCTAGGCATGGAGATACAGCAGAAAATGCCAGTATCTGTTATGGTTCAGGGGGACAACTCCAAACTCTGCTTTTAAAGGAAAGGAGTGGTTGGTATGAAATGCCAGGGGCATGATCAGAAAGAAAGCTCTTCTTTTTTTCTAACCTGTCTACTGTCACAATGCAAATGATTAGTCTTGAGCTTTTGATCTTGGAACCCCTTCCTCTTACTCTACACCCCTCCCCCTCCTCTACATAGCTTCCTTATGCTATATATGTGCACTTATAATGAGCAATGTAGAATTCCATTACTTTGCTGCAGTATAAGGAATAACACATTGCCTAACAAATCCTCCAGCAACAATGCCTCTTTGAGCAAAGTTGCTCTGGTCACAAAGCAGGCTGGGGAAAACTGCTATGGAGTTGGAGACCTAATTCTCTTCATTGTCTCAGATACAGCCCAAAGTCTGGGACTGCCCAAAGAGAAAGCTCTAAGGCTGGGCGCCCACTGCACAATCACCTAGGGACCTGAGCTGAGACCAGAAATCATCCCCTGAATGTGACAAGTTGTATGGGCTGAGGAGACCAAGGAGCCACAGTCTACCTTCCCTGGAAGGAAGGGCAGGGAGCGACTCAGGAGGATGTGACAGCCACATCACAGAACAAATCCTCCATTATTCTTATCTCTACTGAAGAGCTTTCTGACAATGATGTATGTCATTGGGATTGCATCAAATCCCCTAATAAAGGTCTTACTATATCAGAAGATTCATCTTTAAGCAAGCTATAGGTATGAAGTATGATGACAGAGTTCAGCTTAGCAAAAATAAATTGGTTCTTCTTATTGCTAGATTTGTCTCATCAAGAGGCCAGCTGATTGCTGTAGTCTCTGGATTATACAGCGCTGAAAGAGCTCTCCCATGTAAGGCAGACATGCTCAGCAACCACCCCAAATTCTATCCCCAGAACCTCTTTATTTTAAATGTTTTTCCTAGGTCCTTCTACCATCTTCTCTCCCAGATTCTGCTCTATATTAGCCTCAGGATAAAGTGATTTTAGCTGTCTAGAGTACAGCCACAGCCATATCATATCACTACTCAAACTCAGAGAAAAAATTAGAAGATAAGATGACTTTTTTTAATAATTATAATTTTTTATTGACAGAACCCATGCCTGGGTAATTTTTTACAACATTATCTCTTGCACTCACTTCTGTTCCGACTTTTCCCCTCCCTTCCTCCACTCCCTCCCCCAGATGGCAAGCAGTCCTATACATGTTAAATATGTCACAGTATATCCTAGATACAATATATGTATGCAGAACTGAACAGTTCTCTTGTTGCACAGGAAGAATTGGATTCAGAAGGTAAAAATAACCCAAGAAGAAAAACAAAAATGCAAACTGTTTACATTCATTTCCCAGTGTTCTTTCTTTGGGTGTAGCTGCTTCACTGATCAACTGGAACTGAATTAGATCTTCTCTTTGTCAAAGAAATCCACATCCATCAGAATATATCCTCATACAGTATCATTGTTGAAGTGTACAATGATCTCCTGGTTCTGCTCATTTCACTCATCATCAGTTCATGTAAGTCTCTTCAAGCCTCTCTGTATTCATCCTGCTGGTCATTTCTTACAGAACAATAATATTCCATAACATTCATATACCACAATTTACCCAACCATTCTCCAATTGATGGGCATCCATTCAATTTCCAGTTTCTGGCCACTACAAACAGGGCCACCACAAACATTTTGGCACATACAGGTCCCTTTCCCTTCTTTAGTATCTCTTTGGGATATAAGCCCAGTAGTAGCACTGCTGGATCAAAGGGTATGCACAGTTTGACAACTTTTGGGGCATAATTCCAGATTGCTCTCCAGAATGATTGGATTCATTCACAACTCTACCAATGCATCAGTGTCCCAGTTTTCCTACATCCCCTCCAACATTCATCATTATTTTTTCCTGTGAGATAAAATGATCTTTTACTAGAGAGAGCTTATGGTTGAGCTCAAGTCCTTGCAAGTAAAATCCAGATCAGATCTTTTTTTCTTTCTCCTTTCCTTCTTTCCTTCCTTTCTTCCTTTTTTCATTCTTTCAAAATTCAAGCTGGTTTAAGATACTATGGTAATAATAACTAATAATATAAGCATAAGGATGGATCAGGGAGTGATATGAGTAAATCATTCAAATCACAGCCACCCAATTCAAATTGAGTGTCAATTGAGTGGCCCTGTTTGTAGTGGCCAGAAACTGGAAATTGAATGGATGCCCATCAATTGGAGAATGGTTGGGTAAATTGTGGTATATGAATTATATGTAATATAATGTATATAGAGCTTAGCATCTTGACACTAAATTTATATATATGTATATCAGGTGAGAACTGGCTTAGCTTTGATATTGTGAGAACACATTGTGAGTGTTCCCTAGGTAAGAACAGAGGGTGGTTGTTTGCTAGATGTGAACAATTTCTGCATACCTTTTTGAATCAAAGATATTTCAATTAAATATGATAGTAAATCTGTTCTAATTAAGTGAGGGACTTGATCATATACTCAGGAGCTTTATAAAAGGGGGAAATAGTTCAGAACTGAGGAGATATTTTGAAGGAATAGTAGCGGAGAGAAATGAGTGAGGGACATCAAGAGCTGACCCAGAAAAAATAGGCAACACAAGGGCATCCAGGTAGTTTGCAAGACAACAGACCACTGGCAAAATATTAGAATTTTCCTACCTAGGGCCTCAGAGTAATTGTGATGTTATTCATAACTCTTCATTTAATACAAACTCCCTAAAACACTTTTCAATGTGCTTTGCAAACCTTAAAGTTCCCTACAGCTGCTAGTTAATATTATTATTAGCATAGCTTTACCAGAGGGAACCATGTAGACCCAAGGGGATTATTATATTACCCCCTAAGCTTAAAGTGAGCTCATTATTATAACACTGTATTACATAAGTAAAATTTATATGAGGCGTTAAGATTTTTAAAATGCTTTATTCACAACAAAACTGACTTGGATGATGTAAATGTTATCAATATATTACAGATAAAAAATTACCTATAATCCATTATCTATAATCACACAGTTATGAAATAAAAGAATCACAAGTGAAAACCTGTTCTCCTAACTCTGACCCTCATCTTTTGATTCCAAGTCCAAAATGCTGTCCACTTAATCATCCTGCCCTAGGTCACACAGTTCTCAAATATTTCTCTTCAGTTCTGGTGAATCACAGACTTTGGCTAGTACATTCAAATAAATTACTTTTAGAGATAATAGTTGTATTTCTAGCCTGGTTACATAGCCTACCACCAAGAGCTTTCTACTGGGTTTCCAAAGCTCAGAAAACTTAAGTGGCTGATTTTGACTCTTGCCTCTTTTTATATCCCTAGTGTTTAGCATAATGACTGATACATAGTAGACACTTTTAAAAAGTTTATTGATTGATTGATTTTGATTTTTTTGTATCTCTTAAGTATAGTGACTGATACATAGTAGACACTTAGAAAATGTTTATTGATAGATTTTGCTTTTTTTGTATCCCCAGTGTTTAAGCATAGTGACTGATACATAACTTAAAAGGTTTATTGATTGATTGATTTTGCTTTTTTTGTATCCCCAATGTTTAAGCATATGTTAAGATACATAGTAGAAACTTAAAAATGTTTATTGGTTGATTGATTTTGACTTTTTTTGCATGAAAATTTCCTTTCTTATCCTCATCCTCAAATTAACATGTAGCAAAGAGTACATTAGTATAGATATAAAGCTTGAAGGGATGTTAGTTACTGAGTCCAATCCCCTAATTTTATAAATGACAAGTGAAGAGTCAGAGAGAAAAAACTCACTTGCCCCAAGTCATAAGAGGTACTAAAGGCAGAACCTGGATTCAAACCCAGACTCTGGCTCCAAATCAATTGCTCTTTGGGGCCAAAATGTGGCACATTACAAATCCCAGTAAAGGCCTTTACAGCTGGAAGCTGGAAGGGCATGCCTCTATCAACACAACCAACGCTGTAATGGAAGAAACTAGTGGGTGGCAGGGAACCACTGGGCAATGAGCAAGGGCAGCATATGCTGCTTTGGTCTGGAAATGGCTCTTTGTTTTCCAGCTCGTTAAACTTCTAACTTGAAGTAGAGACGAGCACTCCAAACTCCAAAGCAAAGAAATAGTTTCAGAGAGAGAGGTTGCTGACTGCTCTTTCAGAGGCTGCTCTTATTGACTTTCTGTTCCTTTCATTTAATCAGCCCTGGCAAAAAGCCTCCTAAGGGAACTTTGCTTGCAGCCCAGTTTTCGATTTTTAGGTATATATTGGGCAGTCATTTAAACCTACTAGTCAAAAGAACCAGGCTTCATCACTGGGGACCCTCCTAGAATTTCCAAAATAAGACCTGTTTTGAATAAGGGGAATTCAGGAATGAGAATTGGCTATCTTCATGGGAAAGCACACTGTTCCTCTGAGAGAGGGAAAATCCACAAGAAAAATTCCAACTTCCAATGATCCTGTGACTTCTTTACCTTTGAGCTTCCTGCTAAGGCCAAGGGACAAAGCAATATTATTGAACATACCTCCCAGGATTGCTGTGAGAATCAAATGAGATAATACATGTGAAGTGTTTAGCATAATGCCTGGCATGGAATAGGGGTTTAATGCTTACTTTTTTTTTTCCATCTTTCTTTCCTTCTTTTCTATTAGGCAGCTCAGTTGCTTTACCAGATTCCAATTTGAGGGGAAAAAATCCTCAATGGAGACACAATTGCTTCCAAACAGCCACTCAAGACCTAGAAAATCTGCCCAAATAAAAGTGTTTCCCTCATCAGATAATAAAGTAAAGAAACCCATCTGGAGTGCATCTAATTAAGATGTTTTAGAAAGCTTCAAACAGGGAAATAATGCTTTCCTGGATTCTCCTTTCCCTTTTGCTTCTGTTAAACTACAGTTAGATCAACATGGTGCTAACAAAACCAAGGACTTCCTAAGGAGGCTGGTTCACTCTTCTTTCTTCTGTGTCATAGCTATAGACTGTGCCTTTAATTCGCCAATTCTTTTGGGAAGTAGGCACTATAGGAAGCCAATGATTCTTAAACATGGAAACAACCTGGTCAGGTCTATACTTTAGGAAGATTACTTTGGCAGCTTTGTGGAAGGTGGACTACAAAAGTAAGAAAGAGAAGATTAGGAAAACAATTCTAGCATCTTTGAAGTGGGTGAGGGATTGAAGTAGGGTCATGTGAGTCTAGAGAAGGGCAGATGCAGTAAATACAATGGAAACTTGGAAATTGGTTAAATAGGATGAGGGGTGGTAAGGGGGAAGGTAGAATGGAGAATCAAGGATTGTTCATTTATAACTTAGAAATCTAGTACAACTTCATTATTTCATAAATAAGGAAAGCAAGTGACTTGCCCACTATCATTCAGATAGTAACAGAGCTAAGATGTGAACTCCATTCTTCTGGCTCCAAATGCAAAGGTGACTAAACTATACTCGTTCTCGGTGAATGATAAAAACACGTGTGCCTTAATGAGAGTGGTTTGGTAAAGTCATAGCTAATTGTAAAGGAGAGGAACTTCAGAGGTCATCTAGGCTGACCATCTTATTTTACAGATGAGGAAACAAAGTGTACTAAAAGATTCCCGAGACTTTCTTGAGATCTACATGAAGCAGAACTAGAACTAGAACCCAGCCTCCAATCAAACACTAAACGTTTATTAAGACTCTGTGTGTCAAGCACTGTGTTAAGCTTAGAGAATACAGATATAAAAATGAAATTGTCCTTGCTGTCAAGAAGCTTACATTCTTCTGGGAGGATACAATTTGATCATTGATAGGCAAATGTAGTATATATATACAAAATATAATCACAGTGTTGGAAAGAAGAAATACAATAAGTGGGAGATTCACGAAAGATCTTTTGAAAGAGATGGCAATTAAATTGAATCTAGGAGGGAACCCAGGTTTCTAAGACATGAGGAATAGGTGGAAAGTAGTTTAGCCTAAGGGGTCAGTTGCATAGCTACTGCCTCTGACACTTCCTCATATCCTTTTTTGTGGCCTATAAAAATGCTTTGTAAAAGCACATCTGTTTATCCATCAATCCATCCATCTACCAACTATCTATCCATCCATTCATTCATCCATCTTTCTGTCTACCTATCTGCCTATTTATAGGCAATCAAGTGATTCAGTAAATAGAGTGTCAGTCCTGGAATCAGGGAGAATTGAAATTGAATCCAACTTCAAACAACACTTACTAGTTATTACCTGGGCAAGTCAACTTGCAAGTTTGCTCAACTTAAAATGGGAAATAGTAGCATCTCCCTGAACAAGGTTATTATGACAATCAAATAAGATAATATTTGTAAACCATGTAACACAATGCTTTGCACATAGAGAGTCTATAAAAATGCCTAATCCCTTTCCCTGATAATAGATTATGCTATCTATTATCACTATTATGAGTGGTTTAGAGTGGTCTCATAATTTCATTACTGAAAGTAATAGACTAGGAAGATATCATACAAGTATAGATTTTTATAAGTTGTTCTTTTTTAAGATAGACATGGAAAGGGGAAGGGGGAGGGTAGTGGTATTTTGTATTTTAGATGCTTTCAAGTAAAATATGCAAAATAAATCAGGTAGACCATAAGTATACTGTCTTTATCATTTAATACTCTGGTTGCTTCACTTCTCTGGGCATTAATAATAAATATTTATTAAATGCCTACCATGTACCAAATACTGTTCTAAGTATTGAAGGAACACAAAAACACTCAAAAGACAGTCCTGAAAGAGCTTACAAGGTAATGGGAGAGACAATATCCAAACAAATATATACAAAACAAGCTATCTGCAGGAAAAATAGGAAAATTAATAGCAGGAAGGCACTAGAATTAAAAGAGACTGGAGAAGACTTCCAGTTAAAGCAGAGTGTCAGTCTTCTTAGTGTCAAATGCAGAGTTGAATTATCTCTTTCCCAAGTTCCCTTTCAAACTAATATTCTAATACTCAATTTTGTTTCTATTTTATTTTTGGTGATGTTTTTATCATTAGTAAACTACTTAGATATTTATTAATGTTACTTTATTATTTATTACTCTATAACATTTAATATCTTAATTCACTGTGATATTTTTTTCATTGTAAATGAACTAAACAACTCCCCTATCTTACTCCTTTTTTCTCCCCATGTGATCTCACTGAACTTCCTAAGTTACCCTCCTTCCCCTTAAAAAAAATAATTTCCAAGTTATTTCTTAGTAGTAAAAGTTCAGATGCCTGTCCAAAGGTCATTAGTTACTAATATCAAGAACTCTTGCTGATTTTCCTATTTCATATGTCTATGCACTGGTAGTCTCAATCATCCACAAGAAGATATCCAGAATAAGGTATATATTAGAAAAACAAGTTGAAGTCTTTGAGAAGATACGAACTGAATGCAAACTTTCTGACCTATAAGACTTCATTGCTAAACATGTGCCCAAGAATGCTGTATCTGATCCAACAGATTTGTTTATTAGGTCAGGCCTTATCACAACTGGGCCATGGCCAGGAAATCATGTGTCCAGGGTAAAATCAGATGTGAGCCCCGCCTCACTCCCAGAATGACTTTTCCCTCTTCCTAGACTTCTATTCTTTTTCACTGGCTTGGGTCAACATCCTTTTGCCCAAAGAGAGCTGGTTTTTCTTTTTTTCCTCCACTTCCTATAAGGGAAGAATATGACAATATCTTTATATGCTTGGCAGGCTGGCTCCAATGCTTTTGCACCATGCGACTGCGACCTTGGGGAACTACTTTATTTCTGTAAGCTTCAGTTTCCTTGTGTAGAAAATGAGAATAATGCTTGTAATACCCATCTCACAGGAATATTTGGTTAGTATTTCTAAATCTGTAAGTGTTGTTCAACTAGAAATTTGGAAAGAGATAAAGGAGAGAGATTGGACTTATGTTTTCATGGATATAGAGAATTCTCAGGGGAGAAAATTTCCTCTACCAATGCAGATCAGCCCCTTCTTTGCAACTTAAGACTAAGTTGCCTAGTCAGGGATGCTTAAACGTTCTCCACTCATGACTATTTCATCCAAGAAATTTTTGCATGACTGCAGATATATAGATATATAAAATAAATATGCAAGTCAAACATTTACTAATAATAAATCATAATTTCTCAACCCCCACATTCAGTTATAAGACCCCATATGAAGTTGTGACCCACAGTTTAAGAAGCTTTGGCCTAGAACACTGAAAATCTAAGTGATTTGCTCTGGGTCTCCTAGCTAGATGTATCAATGGCTGGACTTAACCCAGGACTTCACTCCACTGCCCCTCTCAAAAAAAAAAAATAGGAGTTATAGTTATTATTATTACATATGTTTTATGATTGGCCCTAGTTAAGCCAGGGGAAGACCTGGAAGCTACTAGCAGTGATGATTTAGGGAGAGAGGAAAATGAGGAGGCAATTAAGATTGACTGGCCCCATGGTCACACAAGCTAGTAAATGTCTGAGACTGGATTTGCACTCAGGTCCTCCTGACTACAGAACTGGTGCTCTAATCACTGTGCCAGCTTGCTGCTGATGATTTAACAATGGTAAATTCCCCTTCATCAATTATATAGGCATTGTATGAGAATGTCTTTCTGGGAGAAAACCAAAGTTATCTTTGAAGATATTATGTGTAACTGGTTATATGTGGCAAGCTAATTTTGAAATCATTTTATTGTACATTTAACAATCTCAACTAAAACAATACCAATATAAATGCTCCTGACAATCATATTATCAATACTGTTTATTATTTAAAACATTTAACTAATGACAACCACAGTGGGTCCCTGGAGACATAGGCCAGCTATTTCTGATCCCTGCTTATTGTCTGGTGACATTAGGTAAATCACTTAATCTTCAGTCTCCTAATCTGTAAACTAAAGATGTTCCAGATCAAGATCTAAGCTAATTGTGGAAATGTCCTAAACAAGAAGACCTTTCATAAAGAGACTGTGGATGTTTTCCAGATGAGGAATGCAGGGGACCAACTGTCCTATCTGTGTTTTCAAGTGAATTCAGGGAAATCGGTTTCAACATGGAACCAGGACTGACAAAAGGGGCCCAACAAAAAAAAATTCAGATTCTTCCAGGAGAATGAATAAGAGAGACTACTTCAATTTTGTAAATGTCCTCTATTAGATAAATAAGTAATATAGTAGAGAGAATGCCAAGCTGAAGTCAGAAAGACTCATCTTCCTGAGTTCAAATATGGCTCAGACATTTACTACCTGTGTGAGTGGGTAAACTTAATCCTGTTTGCCTCAGTTTCCTCATCTGTAAAATGAACTAAAGAAGGAAATAGCAAAACATTCCAATATCTTTGCAAAGAAAAAAACAGAATGGGATCAGGAAGCATCAGACACAGCTATTATTAGTAGTAGAAGTGAAAGAAAGACTTAAGACTGTACATTAGATACATAAGTTCAGCCAGTCTAGGCTGAACTCTAGGTCTCATAATAGATAATTTTATCGATCTTGTCCTCTGGGATCCTTCACACCTGTCAGCTGAGTGTGTAATAGATGCCCTGATGACCCATGGCAGTGAAGAACCCAGGAGAGGACAAAGGCCACAAAGCCCAAAACAATGGTTCAAAAAAGAAAAGCCCCTTGAGCAACAGCAGAGGAAACAACCAATGGCGAACAAAGGACCTTTATTTTGGCAATTTAGACTAGCTTCTTAGATAGAACAAGATGGTCTTTATTCAGGAATGGCCCAGAAATTGAAGGAGGGTCAGCTGAGGTCAGAAAGAATATCTGGGTTAATCCTTCTTCTTGATTTGACTACTGAAAGGAAACTGGCTAGAAAACAAGAAGGAAAGCTGGTTATATGTTCACAAAGGAGCCAAGGCCATCCATTTCATAGAGCCAGAGAACTTTAGAGAGGAAATTATAACTAATCTTCATTTTATATATGGGAAAACTGAGGCCCAGAGAGGTTAAATAAATTGTGGTTTCTAACTTTATTATAGGCTTTTTATGGAGATCCTGTAAATACCTTGGGTTAGCAACTTGTGAAAACCATCAATGAAATCCTAACATTTTGAACTAATTAATAGTTTATGAGATGTGTGTGTGTGTGTGTGTGTGTGTGTGTGTGTGTGTGTGTGTGTGTGTGTGTGTTTGTATCCTTACGGTCCTGGGAAAACCATTTCTGTTAAGGGAATTTTCCCCCCACATTTTCAGTAATCTTCCCTATTATAATATGGAGTACAAGTGATATTCCTTCTCTCCCCCCTCTTCTTAATTTTACTTTTATTTTTACTTAATTTTACTTTTGCTTAATTACTTTTAATTATTACTAAGCAGAGGAAAAATATACCTTAGCTCCCAGATGAAAGTTGGAAAACTTTCATCCCTATGCAAATACCCATTCAGTTCTAACTTCTCTCATGACTAACAGTCTCAAATCTTCAACTGCCTATTAGACATCAGAAACTGATGTCTTAAACCATCTTAACTCAACATGCCCAAAATTGAACTCATTATTTTTGCCTCCCTCAACCATCCCCTCTTTCTAATTTCCCTGTTAACTGCCAAGGTAACCACCATCTTTCCAGTCACCCAGACTCTAAATCTAGGTGTCATTCTTGATTCTTCAATCTCTTTAATACCCTATATCCAACTTGTTGTCAATGTTTATCATTTCTACCTTTTTAATATCTCTTGTGGATGCACCATTCTCTCTTCTACTATCTCTATCACCTTGCTACTACCATCCTTATCATCTCCCATTTGGACCATTGCATTCGCCAGTTGCTCTCTATGTTTCTCAAGTTTCTTCCCGACTCCATCATCTTTCATTCAGCTGTCTAATCACCTTTCCCAAAGTGCAAGCGTAACCATCACTCCCCTATTAAGTTAAGTCTAGTTGTTCCTTCCTATCTCCAAGAAAAAGATATAAAATCTCCAGTTTGGCTTTTAAAGCCCTTTATAATCTGACTCCTTCCTAACTTTTCACCCTTTACTTTGTTCTTTCACTTTACTTTCCTCCATGTTCTCTAACATGCAATGACATGAGACCCCTTACTGTTGTTTCTCTATCTCCCAAGTTGGAGCATTTTCATTAGCTGCCCTCCTTCCTGAAACTCTCTTCCTTATCATCTCTGGCTCCTAACTTCCTTCAAATCTCAACTACAGCCCTACCTTCTGCAAGAAAGCTTTTCCAGTCTTTAATCTTGGTGCTGACTTTTCTCTAAAACTACTTTCAAGTTATCTTGTATCTATCTTATTTGTACCTACTTGTTTGCATATTGTCTGCCATTAGAATGCAAGCTCTTTGATAGCAAAGATTGTTTTTTGCTTGATTGTCTCTTGTCTTTCCCATAAGACTTAATATGATGCCTGAAACATAGTAGATGCTTTTTAAAAAAAATATTAGTTGATTGATTATGTAAGGAATTAATAAATTATTGTTGACTCAGAGACTCTAACCCCTGACATAACCCTGACACCTTGTTTTGAGATATTTTGCCTTTCCAGAATTTGGTGAGTTGTGATTTTCCCCCTTCCATTTAAATGTTCAGTGTTAAAAATGAAAGTGAAAAAAAATTTGAAGCATAAGATGCTTCAAATATGTTTGCCTCAGTTTCCTCATCTGTAAAATGAGTTGAAGAAGGAACTGGCAAACCATTCCAATATCTTTGCAAAAACAAATGAACAAACAAACAAAACAGAATGAAGTCATGAAGCATCAGACACAGATATTACTAGTAGTGGAGGTGAAAAAAAGACTTGACTGTACATTAGATACATATGTTCAGCCAGCCCATGTTGAACTCTAGGTCTCATAATAGATAAATAAAAATAAAGTTTTATTGATCTTGAGGATTGATAATTATCACATAATTATGTCAAAAGCACCTATTATGAAATGATAGGATTAAAAACTATTAAGGTGTCTATTGATTATCCAGTGCAAACCCTTCATTTTTGCAGATGAGAAAACTGAAATTCAGAAAATTGAGTGATTGTCAGTAGTCACAAACATAATATTTGGCAGAGCCAAGTTTTGAAACCAGGATTCCTGACTACAAATTCAGTGTTCTCTATGCTGTGTTGCTTTCTCAAGTGGGAAAAATATATTTTTTCTAAACTGTCATAGAAAAAAGAGTTAGAGAGAGAATGGGGGGAAAAATGAAAGAATTAGACTTCAAAAGCTTTCTGGATTAAATTTGCCCTGTCATTTTTGAGCAGAAAGTACATTGGTCTAATCCTTTTCCCAACAAATGTTACTGATTTCTCACAGAGAATGAACTTTATTGAAAGGAATAAAAATTAATCAGTATATGCATTTTTATTTAACATAATGAGAAAAGTCAGCCTGGCTGAACAATAGTAGTTTAATAAAGGACTACAAGTGAAGTCTTAGAAAGAAAGACTAAGTGAAAAACAATGAATTCTAACGTCTATTCTGTGTAATGATATAAGGTAAGAAATCTCTTTTCTAGGGTTGAAGTTTTAATATAATTATATTTCTCCCCTCCTTTTAGGAACTTAAGTGCTCATTTTTAAGTTAAATATTAAAATTCTTTTGAAAATAGGATGTTAAGTAAATAGCTTTTTTTTTTCAGTTCATAATAATGCCCATAACACATTTGGCTAAGGACTCTGATTTGAACAGTAAAACTTGAGACTTTAAAATGTCTGAGGCTATGTTACATATCTCATAAACATCATATTCACTTAAAGAAATGGTAACAATGCTAGCACAATCAGGACAAATAGATAGAATGCAGTCTTTTACTTGTAGGAAAAAGTCTACCATCATTGGTGCCTTTATTAAGTTTGAATAATGAGGTCAAAGTTGGGAGTGGGGAAAGAATAGTTTGTGGGAACTATGTAAATGTCCTAAAAATTTAATTTTTCTTAAATAGCAAAGTTGATATTTTTCTATATGAGGATGGATTTAGAATGAATGCATTTTCCAAAACATTACCCCGAGGGTTACGCAGAATAACAAGAGCAGCTTCACTGAGACGGGTTGGAATGTAACTGAGTAATCTCTGGTACATATAGTACCCTTTGCGTTGTCCCACGGCCTTGACAAACAGTCTGAATTTACAAGGTCAGGTACAAGTTTAAAAGTAATTTCTTGAATACAAGGCAAGAAGGTTTAGTTTTTTCATTCTCCTTGCACTAAATGCACTTAGTTCCCAACTTAGAAATTGGGGGGAGGAAAATTGAGGGAGGAAATAAATATAGCACTAATTTTTCTAATTTTTTTTTAAGTTTGTAATGGCCAGGCCTACTAAGTATGACTATGATATTGCCAGAATGCAATGTTTTGAGGGTCAGTTTTATTAAAATTGTTGGTTTACTTTTGGTATTTGCTTCTTTATTGATTCATTGTGATGTGTCTACTAAATTCTGTTAAATGTTCCTTACTGCCTGCCCATTTGATGCAGGATCATTGGATTCTAGAAAGGATTCTCACTCAAATATGAGTGAGAAGGGTGGGATTTTTAAAATATTTATATCTATTAAATAGTATGTACTAGCTAATTAATAGATACCTATATCTATTAATAGTATTTACTTCAGAGCCAGTTTGGAACAATTATAAAACTGCTTATTGTTATTAAAATAGACTATTGATACTTCTACCTAACTTATTTTAAAATTGGTTGTGAGAGCATTTCCCCAGTCATGAAAGGAAAAATAATAATAATAATAATAGCACAAAATAGTCTGCTTATGAGAAACAAAATTTTCTTAGGGGAAAAAAATTGCTGCCAAAATACATGACTATAGCTCTAAGAAACAAAGGGAGATTTGAGAATATAAAGGTCATATTGGGGCAAGAATAATCTTATCATTTTTCTGTCAAAGAATGACTCCTAAAAATAACTAATGCTATGTTCTCTAACTTTTTCCTTTAAGTTGCAGGATCCTGAGAATCTGTTGTATGTTGAAGTTGTGTGTGTATGTGCATACACAAATGCGCATGTGGGCACAGCTAAATCCCTCAACAAACATGGCTGCTTAGAAAAATATCATTGTATATACATATAGTGGGTATAATGGATAGGATCCTTTAGGGTCCCAAGTTGATGTGGAATTTGCTTTTGGATAGAAATGTCTAATGGGGTTTCTTACTCTTCTTACCCTTCATACCCTTTTTTGTGTGGTGGACATAACTATTTAAAAAACAAAGGACTTATTTACAAGTCATTAAGTCTTTTTTCTGTTGAAAGAAATACTGAACTGTTTGTTGTTAAAAGAAATCACATTTTAGAAAGTAGATTTAAGGACTGGGAAAGAAGTCTTTCAGATAATGTAGAAAAGACCATAAAATCTTTTTCTTCCTCTTGGTGAAAAACAGCATCTGCTCTTCAATTAGCATGAGAGACTAAAACAGAGTTTCTTAACCTTTTTTTTTTTTAATGTCATAAGTCCCTTTGGCTCCTGGTAAAGCCTATGAACCTCTTCTCAGAATATTTTTTTTAATGTATAAAATAAAATGAATAGCATTAAAAAGAAACCAAAGGTTAGTGGAAAAGAAAGATGTATTTTTTTTTCTGAGCCAAGTTCATAGACCTGATGAAATTATTCATTGTCTCCTTTGGGAGTCAGTGAACTCCAGGTTATAATCTCTGGTGTACATTTGGGGTGGAACTATTCTATGCCATTCCATTAGGGAAATTCATTTTTGTTTACATTCAGAAGCTGGATTAATAAAGCAAAAACAATCCCTAAAGTTTGTGCTATAAACTTTTTTTTTTGCCAAAATTTTGGAACTAAAAGTAGGAAAAGCCCCTAGAGAACAGCATGAATGAATGAATGTATGTATTTAAAACATCATTTGCTTACTATGTGCCAAGCACTGCACTAAATTCTGGGAACACAATTACAAAAGAAAGAGGAGAAGGATGAGGAAAAGAAGAAATCCAGAGAGTAGAATGCTGAGACTAATGCATGATCTCTTTTATTTAATGAAGCTTCTTTTATATCTTCTTTTAAATTATGGTTCCTTTCTTTTTCTTGCTTTTTGCATTCATTCTTCACAAATGTCTGTCTTCAGATGCTGAAGAAAAATTAAACTGTTTCCAATAAAATGTATAAAACCTCAAGCTGATCTTTTAGTTCACCTTTCTTTCATTGTATTTTCTTGGGAGCTCACTGGGCTAAAGATACCTGTTACGCAAATTTATTTAAGTTCAGTCCTGCTGAACTCCAAGCAAACTCCATTGCTGTTATACCAGTAAAATTAATAGTAGTCTCAGAACAACCCTGAGATAAGATCACACTTGTGGCTTTCCAAATACTACTAAATTATGCTGACTATTATTTTCCATTCTGATGCCTCTTAAACTCATTACATGGTTCTGACTTTCATATGGGAACAGTCATAAGAAAAACAATTGTGTGAATTTAGATAGAATCAAATGCAGGCCAGGTAGCCAAAATATCAATGGGTACTTTGTAGCTAGTGGTATTTTTTTTTCCTAAAACCTGCTTTGTTCTTCTCATTCAGCTTGTTTCCTTTAAAAAATCTCTCTTTCCCCTTCTTCAAAATGGTGGTCTCTGCTGGATGATCTCTAAAGTCTCTTCTAATTTTAAATTATATTATTCAATGACAAAGAAAAATCTCAAGGAACAAAAGTGTTGAGAAGCCAAGTTGCTGGAACAGTACTTTATCCCACTCACTGTATTCAGTGAAGAAGAAACCAGATTGATTATTTGGCAGTTGTGGCAGTGTGCTTGTCCCTCACATGTCCCTTGAAATGCTGTGCAATAATAATAGAAACATTATGTGGAGATATGAATTTTGCATTTTCAGGGCATGTTGCATTCATTGGCTAATTCAATCATTCCTGTCAGATGAGTATTGTTTCCATTTTTCAATGGGAAACTAAAAAACAATCTTGGTAAAACTAGCTTTAGAACCCCAGGTCCTATTTTAATTGGAACTGAATTGGATTGAGATATTAGGTGCTTGATAAACCACTTTTTTTGGATTGTAATCTCTTTGAAGGCAAATTTTCTTTGTGTTCTAAGAACCTAACACACACACACACACACACACACACACACACACAGTACTATATGGTAAATGTTTACCAAATTTTTGTTTAATTTAGCTCTCTCTCCAGTCTGTTCTTTTGTTCTTGTTGAGGCTGTCTTATCTCATTTTTCAATGTGAGAATCTGCCTCTTTCCTAGATAGGTCAAAAAAAGTTGTTATTCAACTTATGGGGTTCAAATTTGATTTGGGGGAAAAAATCAAAAGAGTTCTCTAACTTAGAGTTTCAAAAACCTATCCAAATCAAAATTTGGGCTTAGATGCTATTCTCTTGTAAATGAAAAAATGAAAATAAAATATTGCCAAAGAACCATAGAATGATCAAGCTAAGGAAACTTAAAGATCACCTTTAATCCAAGATTCTCATTTTGTAGATTATGCTCAAAGAAGAATCCTATACAAGGTCATACAACTAGTTAGTGGCAGAACTCACTTTTTCTTTTATCTCCATTGCCTGTTTGCTTGTTTGAATAATCACAATAGCAATTTCACTGTCACAAGAGTAACAGTCCATCATAGGCAAAATTTTAAAAGGAGTAAACAATTCAAGTTGGTACATATGTGCCATATATTGCATTCAGAAGGTCCATTATGATGTCTGAGGAACATAAGAAATGCAGTATGAATCATACAAACTTGGTGAACCATAAACCTCTCCCTGTGGATTTAAATTTGTTAGTATTTTAGTCTGCTTGGAAACAGACTGGGAAACACTAAACCCAGCTTTTCTGAGGTTAGTCCAAATTATTTTTTTTCAACCAAAAGGAAAAAAAAAATATTATGTCTCCTAAGGAAACTTGTAACCATGAACAGTAAATTAAAAATGTTTTAATGTGTTTTTTTTTCTATTCCCTCACATCCCCAACTTGTGCATAGTTTAAATCCCTAGCTTCTTTCACCACAGAATAAATGCTAGGCTAAAGATCAGCAAACTTATTTCCTAAACTAAAAGTACAAAAGTTATGTAGGCTGGGCTATAATGACCTCACCATCAGTCTTACTCTTTCTTCAAGATCAAGTTCAAAAAATTATTAGTCATCCACAGAGGATTCTTATTTTCTAGTTCATTCCAATTATATTTCATATCTTCCCAGTGTTATCATTTGACTTTTTAAAAAATCCTCTACCATAGAGGTCACCGTTGCTTTTCAGACAATAGATTATCTTTTACATGACCTTGCTTTTGCCCATAAACAAAACCTAGAGTGGGGAAATTTGTACAAATGTATGTAAGGTGAGAACCTGGAGTTTTTATCCCTCTCCCATCCTTAAACTACATCTCAAACTATGACACTTTGTTGCTGTTGAATCAATTAAATCATGTCCAATTCTTTATGAGCATATTTGGAGTTTTCTTTTCAAAGATATTGGAGTGGGGTGGGGGAGAGCTATGTGGTACAGTGGATAGACCACCCTCCCTGAAGTCAGGACTCAGACATTTAACACTTCCCTTCTGTGTGACCCCCACACGCAAAAAAAAAAAAAAGAAAAGAAAAGAAAAGAAAAAAAAAAGAAAAAGAAAGAAAGAAAAAGAAAGACCAAAGAAAGGCAAAGATATTGAAGTGGTTTGCCATTTTCTTCTCCTTCATTTTACAGATGAGGAAACTAAGGCAAACAAAATTGTGTCTTGCTCAGGGTCACACAGCAATTATCTGATCTCGTCTTCCAGATTCCAAGCTCAGTACTCTAATCACTACACAACCTCACTGTCTGATGAGACTGCTGAGTTCCAACAATTATTTTTTTCTTTTCCTATTAGAAACGTTGTCAGGATACGCTTTTCACTCAGGTTTGTTTTTTCCACCATATTTTCCAAAATGACTGGTTCTAACTCATCTTTAGCAGCATTTCTCAAATTGGGAGTCCGGAAAACTGTAATGGAACAAGAGAGACCATTTTCCATATTCTTGCATTGCTTTCCTGCGCAGTGTTCCCGATATACCCATTCTGGATACAGAAAGCAACATTCATTCTTGTTGCCTTTCCAGAGGATTTATAGAATTTTTGAACTGGAAGGGACCTTCGAGATCTTTTCATATAACTCCTACAGGGAAAGAAATGAAGGTCCAGATAAGTGAAGTACTTTTCTCAAGGTCATATAACTTATTACTAAATAGTGCTGAGAGCCATAAATGTTCAAGTTTTGACTCTGCCAGGTGGCACTTTTGGATTGCTCTGAGCCTCAGATTTTTCATCTGTAAAACAGGAATAATAATGTGGATGTGGAGAAGCCAAATGATAATGGTGGATAAAGGGCTAACCTAGGAACCAAGAAGGGCAAATCACATTACCTGTCAATGCCCAAATGACACTTTAAAGACTATAAGTTTGTATCACTGTTTGTGTTGTTGTTTTGGAGGCAATCAGGATTGTGATTTGACCAGGGTCCCACAGCTGTTGCATATCTGAAGCTGTATTTGAACTCAGGGTCTCCTAACTCCAGGGCCAGTGCTCTATCTGCTGTAGTAACTAACTGCCTAAGAGTCTAAGTTATAGAAAAATGTGCAAATCAATATTGTTAGAAGGAATTTCTTCAGTGAGAATTTCCAATAAGATAAAATCACAAGTATTCAGACAAGAAAGTGTGTGTGTGTGTGTGTGTGTGTGTGTGTGTGTGACTATATATCTCACAGAATTATTACAGTGATCAAATGAGATAAGGTGCTATATGATGGTAAGCTATTAGCTCAGTGACAAAACCAAGACTAAAAGTGAGAACTCAATTCCTAGCTCAGTTCAAATACATTTGCTTAGATGATAAAGGGAAAAAAAGACTGGGAAATATCCTATCACAGCACTCCTCATCCTTAGTCATTAAAAGACTGAATGTGCTAAAGATTTAAATTCTGATCATTTTTCCCCCATAAACAAGCCTTAGGTTTTATAACTTTTTAGTGGTTTGATTCCCAAATTGCAAGTCCTATTTTACCATGACCTTTGTTCGTGATGGGAAGAAAGGAAGGAAAATAATTTTATAAAACATGTTACAAGAAATTGATTTAATAGCTTTCAGGAGTACTAGGGGCTTGTTCATCTTAATGATTAAATATGGTTGTTTAAATCATTGTCTCATAAAACTTATTCTTTGGGATTATGTCTTAAAACTCTATACAGTAGCCTTCAGGATGCAGACAGTCCTTTGGAAAAATTGGCTTAGATGATACAGACAAAATAGCAACTCATCAATCCACTCATTAGATTTTAGGCATATTAGGAGAGTAGAAGCTGCTTTATTAAGTTTTCAATGTTTGTCCAGTTTGATGGACTTAAAGAGAAGAACCCAACAGACCAAATAAAGAATTCAAAGAGAGATTTTCTATTACTTCCTCAAGGCTAGGCTCACTGTCAGTAGTATCCAGTATTGAACATGAAGGACCCTAATGACACTCCATCATCTTTAATCCCTCTAAAGCACAATAATATTAAACAATACTTAACAGTAATGTGGTACCTTAAGATTTTCAAATGTTTTCATATGAATGATCTCATTTGATTTAAATCATAGACTATGCTATAACTTCATATGTGCTTTCTTAATAGGGGTGGGGGATGAGGGAAAGAATCTGGAACTCAAAGTTTTTTTTTTTTAATTTTTTATTTAATAATTACTTTATATTGACACTCGTTTCTGTTCCGATTTTTTTTCCCCTCCCTCCCTCCACCCCCTCCCCTAGATGGCAAGCAGTCCTTTATATGTTGGATATGTTGCAGTATATCCTAGATACAATATATGTTTGCAGAACCGAACAGTTCTCTTGTTGCATAGGGAGAATTGGATTCAGAAGGTATAAATAACCCGGGAAGAAAAACAAAAATGCAGATAGTTCACATTCGTTTCCCAGTGCTGGAACTCAAAGTTTTAAAAACAAATGTAAAAAAGTTTTAAATGTAGCTGGGAGAAAATTAAAATATTAAATAAATGAGTTTTTTAAAATAAATCATAGATGTTAGAATTTTAGAAATGGATGAGCTTAAAAAATCTATCCTACCCTTAATTTATGGAAAATGAAACTTAAATCTAGAAAGCTGAGAGGCTAAGTGACCTTTCATGAGATTAAGAGATACAAAGTCCAATTTTCCAAAAATTTGTAGCATTGTAGTTTGGGTAATTGGTTAGGGAATTTAGATGAGTTTCAGATTGGAGTGATTGAGAAATTTGAAGACGAGAAAGAGATAAGGAAAATTAATGTATAAGCTTCATGAAGGTAGGGACCCATCTTTTTTATTCTTTATCTTAGTATTTCCACCTACCCAACCCATCATTCTGTACAATATAGACCTTTAATCAATCCTAATTAATTGTATCAAATTGAATTGTGTGCATATTAGATCTGTCATGTCATTAATAAGTATTCTCCCTCCAACAGGGTACATCATGTTCAAAACTTTTTTGGCCTTTAAATCCTTTATGTTAAGCAGCTTCCTTTAGGTCTCTGGACATCACATGGGTACCAATGGATTGAACTGCTACCTACTCCTTTTTTTTTTCCTCTAGAACTATTATTTCTAGGAATGTTCATATCTGGGGCAAGAGGCAAGAAAGTGGCTTTTAGGTTGACAGAAAGAAAACTTTTTTTTTCAATAGTATTTTATTTTTCCAGATACATGTAAAGATAGTTTTGCACATTCATTTTTGTAAAACTTTGCATTTTAAATTTTTCTCTCTCATTCCCTTACCTCCCTTCTCCCTAAAACAATAAGCAATCTAAAATAGGTTAAATATGTTATTTCCATATTTGTCATGTTGTATGAAAAGGAAAAAAGCAGACCAAAAAGGGGGAAAAAATCATGAAAAAGGGGGGAAAAAGTTGAAAATACTAAGCTTTGATCCACAATCAGTCTTCATAGTTCTCTCTCTGGATGTAATTGGCATTTTCCATGAAGGATAAAAAAAAAAAAAAAAACCATAGGCACTAGAGATGTTCAGCACTGTGCAAAATTTGCTAGCTTCCTATTTAAATTAATTATTCTTGCCAAGTTCAACTTAGGCCATTCTTATCTATCTGGGGATAGTAAAGAAAGGTGGGAATTCTGACACCCTTCTCTTCCAGCCTGCCAAACTTTGCCCTCCACTACCACTATTCCCTGTCTGCATACAGGTCCAAGCCAGGCTCCCTATCCCTCCTTCTATTCGCTGATAAAGGATGAGGCCCAAGGCAGATGGTGGCAAGAGCCAGAACTGTACAAGGGACAAAGGCAGTGCCATGGAGCACTTTCCCACTAACCTGATCTTTCAGAACTAAAATACAAGTTATTAGACCTAATATCATTACAAAATGAAGGGATTGGATTGATCTTATAAGAACTCTTCTGTTTCTAAATTCACTGTCCAGTGGATCATAGGAACAAGACCTGTGATTTTATTAGCATAGGGAGAATAGGAAATTCCCCCCTACCACTGCAATTTAGTATATAGTCTTGGGAGTTACAATCTGTTTTGCCCATTTTCAGCATGTTCTAAGCTCAAAATAATTTTTTTTAATTTTTAAATAAAATAACAATTTTTAACATAAAAAAAGCTATTCTTAGTTCCTAGAGGAGAACCGCATTTACCCCAAGCAATGGTTTGCCGATTCCTAGACTAAAGCATTAAGATGTTGCTCTGGGTCTTGCTTTGGGTTTTAACAATTGATATGTGTAAGAAGCAGGGCTTGAACTGGGGTCTTCCTGCCTCCAACGTCACCTCTCTATCCATTTATTACACACTTCTCCATGATTCTTTGATCATTATTAATATTTTTGGACATGCCTTAGTTGAGTTCCCATCTATTAACATTGCCAATCATAGCTCCTCTTGATCAGCTAATTGCAACTGAACATTTATAGAGGCAATTATAGCCAGTAATAATGAATGCAGACTTGCTTTTGACTATAAGAAAGAAATGCTGTCATCACTTTGCCCTCTTCTGTTTTCCAGATGACAAGGAACTCCTAACAACCTCATTAAGAGGTGGAAAATTCATAGAGCCAGTTAATTTTGTCATGTATCTCAATGACTGCCTGAGATTGGGAAAAAGTAAGAAAAGGAAATGAAAAAAGTATTTTCCCAAATGCAGTTGGCGCAGTGGTTTATTCTGAAGATTTTACCTAAGTACTGCCTGACCTTATCTTTAAAAAGCTGATGCAAATATTTAACATGAAGTACTTACTCTTCAAGTTCACATTAGACAAAAAAAGATAAATGTATAAGAAGCTGAAGTGGTACAAGAAAATGCCCACAGAGTGGTACTAGAAAGTGAAAAAAAAATAGGTCAAACATTTAAAGTCAATTTTTTTAATATGCTCATCTCTCTTTTATCAGTTATTTTTTTCATCCCTCTTTCCTCTGATTCTGTTTGGTACCCCCAGAAAAATCTGTTTTTAATACTCTGTTTAGTGTGGACTCTATACAATGGACAAAATAGATACCTAGCTTTGGTATGACTTAAGGCAGAGGCATCAAAGTCAAAATCTATACATAAGGATCCCTGTGGCCACATGTGACTTAGTTTTAAAGTGTAATGTTACTTATATGTTATCATATTTGTATTTATTTTGTTAAATATTTCCCAATTATATATTTTAATGTGATTCTGGTTTTAATCCTAGAATTTCCCACTATTTGCCTACTCAGCATGAATTTGACATTTCTAACTTCAGAGATTCCCAAATGCCACCCTACCCCATACTGACTTCATCCAACAGCATACCCAAAAAATGTTATGACTTTAAAACAGTCTGATGTATCACCTAGATTGGGCAAGGTACTAGGAGTCCTAATCCCAGCTCTGTCCCTTGCTTACTGCTTGTTTCTTAGCCTCTGCTAAGCTTAATTTCCTTCCCTAAAAAACTGAGGGGATGTAGGTGTATGATCTCTAAAGTTCTAATCTAAGCTATTAAATCTTATCACAGGTCATTCTAAAAATTTCTACCAGCACAGCCATTCTTTTGAGTTCCAGAAGTTGAAATATACAATGTAGTTGAGAGGACAAGGGATGAGATTGTGATATTTTCAATTTACTTTTCTCTAGAATACCATAATGTTTTTCATAGATTTTTAATCCATATCCTTTTTGGGGGGGAAGGAGGTTACATCTTGTGAACTATTTTTTTTATATCTTCCCTCCATACTCTCAGAGAATCCCATTCCTTAATAACAATGATTTAAAAAAAAAAAAAAAGGAAAAGAAAGAAAGAAAAAATAAGTGAAAAAGAGATGGTCCGTGATAAGAAAAAGAAAGAAATATGCGCTCACCAGGTGCCTCTGAGAAAGTAAAAGATTTCAGGGTCCTAGACCAGTTGACAAAGTCAGCAAGACTCATCTTCCTAGAGTTTCTGACCTCATTTACTTTAAGATATGTGAGCCTGAGCAAGTCACTTAACCCTGTTTGCCGCAGTTCCCTTACATGTAAGATAAGTTGCAGAAGAAAACCCTAAATGGGTTATGAAGAGTTAGGCACAACTGAAACAATTCCACAACAACCTTATATAAGTAGAAAAGTTACAGTTAATATCCTCATTTAAATTAATTTGACTTTATTTAAAACAGAACCAGGTGCTTCTTAGTTTTTGTTTTTGTTTTCGTTTTTGTTTTCCCCAGGCTAGCCAAGGACAAAAAAGTTTGAGCCCAAGTTTGGGCGCATTTGCCATTTCCCTCAGAAACTTCAAGTTAAAACTTCTCTCCTGGGAGCCACCTGAATTCCTGGATTCTACCCAGTTCCTCCCTCCCTCTTCTCTTTCTAGAGGGGGGATATTTAAAGTTTCTCTGGGATCTCAAGGCTTTTCTAAATGTCTTGCCCTTAACTATTGTAGACCTTTCTAAATGCTGGTTTCAGCCTCCCAGCAGATTTGAGTTACCCGGAATGCTTGCAGTTTGGGTAAAAAGCTTTCTGCATGAAGACAGTCCTTCATTTGGACTTTGCCACTTTTTAGCTGGGTAACGTTGGGAAACTTATTTTATCTTTGAAGGCTCCAAGATTTTGTCCTGTTGATTTGTAAAATTAGTGACTCTCAGAAGTCTCTTCAAACTTCACCATTCTGTGATTCTCTCTGCCAGCGATCCCCAAAGTTTACACCAGGATTGTCAACTTAGGGTCCATGTACCCCCAAAAGATATGTGAATAGACTTCAGAAAATTGGTCATTTTAGATGGGAGGAAAGACATCTATTGCAGTATGACTGGTTCCCTTTATAATCCCACATGTTTTATTTTATATATTTAAAAACATTATTCTGATAAGGGCCCATGAAACAAATAAAAAAAAGTTTAAAACTCCTGATTTACACATAGATTCATAAATCTAGACCTCAAATCATAAACCTAGAGTAAGCTACTCTAATTTCATTTTATAGGTGAAGAAACTGTGGCTCAGATTATTATCATTTGCCTAATATCATTCACCCAATATTTGAGGCAGGATTTAAGCATAGGTATTCCAGACTTCAAGAATAACATCTTTCCATCATACCATGTTTCCTCTCTTAGGAATCATTCAGTTCAGTCTACTCATTTTATAAGTTAGGAACATCTTGACCCGTGACTTGGAAGGACACTGGTTTCTCTCCACTCACTAACTCTGGCTCCTCTAATCCAAATCTAATGATTTTTTTTAGAAGTCCTCCATTATAAGCAGAAGCAGAAACAGAAAGTATGGCTATTAAGCTTGGGGTGTGTTTGTGTGCTACTGAAATCTTCTTAATTCACCCTCACCCAAATTCTGCTATCAAGACTTCCCTTTAAGTGGCCAGAGACCACATTTGTCTTTGTCATAAAATATAGGCGCACAAAATCACATATTTACAGTTAGAAACCTTCTGTAACCAAACAATTTTAGCCCATTATAGGAAACATCTAGTGCTCCTATGAATTAATAATATTAATGTATCTTCATTGAAATTACTCAGGAGTAAAAGTGCAGAATCAGAAAACAATGGGACATGTCAGGAAAGTTTAGAAGGAATAAACATTTATTTGTTAAGGGTCTACTTTGGTCAAGGTACTGGGTTAAACAGTAGATATAGAAAGATAAAATGGAGCTACAGTCCTTGGCCTTAAGGTCATTAAATTCCATATTTATCCTAATATCAATTAGAAAGAAGAATATTTCTTCATTGGAAGGAGGTTCCTACAAGTCTCCTTTAGCTTTTTCCCAGTTGTATGGATTAGTTGCTTCCTAGGTAGGTACAGAGCTTCACCTTGAGAAAATAAGTTATTTCAATTTTTTTAAAAAATGGTATTGGAGGTTGAGAATGACTAGCCCTGAGTACATTGAGGGGGGAGAAATAAAAGGAGGAAAGTCCTGAAAGACAGGTTCAAGGAAATTGTAAAGAAGATACCAGAGGAAAGGAAACTCAGCTTAGCCTATTTGATCATTCTGTCCATTTCAGACCATTTCAGAGTAGGTCAGTTCCTAAGCCACTCAGGATGCTGAACTATGTCTGATATAGGTTTGCCTTGCTTTGCACTGCAGATTTTAATCTTTCTTCTAATGTTAGAAGCTAGAAAATGGCTTTTAATTAACGAATTTGTCATCCTCAAATCACTAGTAATGAGGGAAATCCTGTACTGTATATCCTTTTGAGTGCATATTCAAGATCTGGAAATGCAACTAGTGAGGTAAGCAATTCAGTCCTTTTCCTATGATTGTAAGCCAAATAAACAGCTGAATTGCTAAATGGATTTCTTTCTTCTTCTTTTTTTTTAAATCGGGGGAGGGAGTGCTTTCTTGGCATAGGTCAAAATGAATGAAAGTGTTTGAGGTTCCATTCTAATCTATTCTGGAGTTACTTCCAGTTGGCATCCCGCCATCTTGTGCTCAGGGCTCGCCCAAGTCGGGTTCACTTTCCACTGTGGTGTCATGGCTTACTGTTGGCAGGTTGGGAACAAAAGCAGACAGATGACTTTTTCTCAACTATTGCACCTCTGGCATCTGCCCAGTGTGATGCAGGAGTATGATAGGAGAAGCAATATAACAGTGGGTCTTGAAGCAAATCAGAGAAGAGGTGATAGTGGGCACTTCTGCCCCCCCTTCCATTCCCTTCTCCAAAGCATCTAGGTAAGTCCAAGATAAATATAAGTGTTTTATTTGATGTACTATGATTTCTTTCTTTTTTGACAATTTTTGGAGGGTCTGGATGGTCATCAGCAATTCATCTGTAACATAATTAGAGAATAATAATAATGATAGTAATAGTAGTAATGATATAACTATTTTATGACTTATATATATTGGATCTTCATGTTATCCCTATAAGGGAGGAGAAATAAGGAAAATAAGACTGAGAAAGGCTTAATGATGTACCCAAAATCACATAGCTTGTAAGAAGAGACTTTAACTCGGAAAATCTTAGACTCTGAGCATTGGAAGGAACCTTTAAAGCCATCCAAAAAACCTACCTATGCTAAGGACAGCTAGGTGGTACCATAGACAGGGTATCAGGAATCAGGAAGCCTGAAATCAGGAAGACTCGTCTTCCTGAGTTCAAATCTAACCTCAGACACTTACTAGCTATGTGAACCTGAGCAAGTCACTTAATTCTGCCTCAGTTTCCTCATCTATAGAATGAGCTGGAAAAGGAAATGACAAACCATTCCATTGTAATTTGCCAAGGAAATCTCAAATGGGATCATGAAGTCAGCTATGACTAAAATGACTGAATAACAACTCACTTTAAAGATGAAAAAACTTAAGACCCAATGAAATGAAGTAATCTGTCCAAAGGCTCAAAAGTATCAAGTAATGGGTCAGAATTTGAACCCAGCATCTCCAACACCAACTCTAGCACTTATTCTATTATACCTGATAAATATAACATGGCAGGTTTCTATCTATTTGTTGTTTTGTTTTCTCTCCTCTCTACCCTCTACCATACTGGAAAAGAAAAGAAAACCAAATTCCTTGTAAGAAACATGCATGTGAAGCAAAACAAATTCTGTCATTGGCTGTGCTTTAAAAAATGTGGTTTATTCTGCACTCTGAATCCATCACCTCTCTGTCAGTCCTCCAGAATCACAGGGGTCATTGTGATATATTGTTATATTCTTATAGGT
This sequence comes from Antechinus flavipes, assembly GCF_016432865.1. Classification (NCBI taxonomy): domain Eukaryota; kingdom Metazoa; phylum Chordata; class Mammalia; order Dasyuromorphia; family Dasyuridae; genus Antechinus; species Antechinus flavipes. The sequence goes on from NC_067403.1 coordinate 100,771,252, forward strand.
TTTTCAAAGTTGTTTATCTTTACAATAATTTTTTTTGTGGCATAAATTATTTTCCTGGTTTTTCTCATTTCATTCTTCATCAGCTTATAAGAATCTTCAAAATTGTTTGTTTTATATCGTTCATTTATATATAATATTCATGTTATAATTATAATATAACATGTATTTATTTAAATATAAATATAATATAATACATGTTAATACAGTATAATATTCACATTATAATACTGATGTCATAGCATAATACTATAAAGTTTTATAATTATAATTCTTGTCATAAATATATGTTATAAGCTCAGTATATATAACTGGTGTGATATCTGTGTGTAGGTGATATGAAATATGTATGTATCATAGAAGCCTCACATACTGAGTTTACACACAAATAAAATCCCTAGGTTTTTCATGAATCCACAAAACTACCTGAATATAATTGAAATTTTTAATAAAAAAGCAAATCTTGACATTTAATCTCTTCTCTCTATTATCTTTCACCTTGTTAGATTGTGACTCTGGACTGAAAATTACCACACTTTTTTTCAGATTTGACTCTGACAACCAGTAGACTAGATATCTTTCTGGAATCGGCATAATCCTAAAATTTGATCTGTATTCTATCTATGTCTTCAAGTCATCAAGGAAAAAAAGATGTTAAACAGAGTCCTGTGACACTTTGCTTAGGACCTCTGTCCAGAAATACAATACTGCAAATTTGGTTACAGTTATAGATCTTTGGATATGATTACTCAACTCAACCAACTATAATAGAAATAGTAGTGGTAATTTACATGATTTTTTTAACATGTTAGTTTATATGCATTCATTTCATTTTATCCTCATAAACCCTTTGAGATAATTAGTATGCTCATTTTAAGATGAGAAAATTGAGGTTTAGAAAAATTAAATTAATTACCTGTGTTCTCACAGCTAATGTCGGACCTGGGAAGTCTCCCTCCATATCAAAGACATCATTGTATCTCCTAATCATAATGCCTTTCAACTACAAATCTCCCTAACAGTAGGGTCATCTAGGCCATTTTCTCCCATTTTGTCCTAAAAATCATCTCTAAACCATTCCCTAATCCCCTCCCCTTCCATCTCCATCTATCAAAATATTATATCTCTCAATAGCTAACTCAAATGCTTATTCTCTCATAAGACCTTCCTTCATTCCACCTTCCTTCATTCCTCCTTTCTCTACTCTTTCTACTCCCACAATCTAGAAAAAAATCTCCCCCTTCCCCAATGAGAAATAGACAGCATTTTGTTTGTGCCTCTTCTATAGCACTGGCCATTGCAATCTTGTGGTTGGAGTAGTTGTACATATTTCTTTTTCTTACCATGGATCACCTCCTGAATGTATACCTCAGTGCCTTTCACATAGCAACCAGCAATAAATCCTTACTGAATTTTATCCTTAATATATTTTGCATTATTTCTCCCTTCTCTCCTATTAGACCTTACTTCCTTCATGAGTTCTATCCCTCCACGCCCCAGGGATACCTATAAGATAATGTGTAGCAGCTTATGCTCATGTTTTCAGTTCACTTTATCACCTATACTCTGTGTGTGGGTACTTAGCCCTCTGAGACTATAAATGCTATCCTTGCTTCTCTCTCTTCTGCTATTCTTTCTTACAGATTAACAGGTACCTCCTTCACAATGGTGGTTCTCTTTCTCATCTAATTACTCAGTCCTTTTTACTCCCGAAACTTGGATCAACAGTTCTCTTGGGAGTGCTGTTACTCTGTAGTCTACAAAATTCCAATGTGTGCTACAGCTGATTAAACTCATTTTTATTAGGAATGTGGAATGTTAGCTGTCTTCTTTTGATGAGAATAAGCTAATTAGAAATAATAAATATTCCCATTGTATTAACCTGTAGGATCATCATATAATTTAGAACTAGAGGAGACCTTAGAGATTTTCTAGTCTAGGGGTTTTTAACCCTTTCTGTGTCATATAGGCTGGTGAAAGCAATGAATGCCTTCTCAAAATAGTATTTTTCATTGCATAAAATGAAATACATAGGTTGACAAAGGACACTAAATATAGGGCAAGAAAAATGTGATTTTCATTTTCCTTGAAAAATCATGGCCATTCTCCCTCCCTGAAATCTGTCCTTAAACCATGAATCCTAGGTTAAGTATTCCTGATGTAGTCTCATGTCCTCATTTTACAGATGAGAAAACCGACACCTTGATGGAAAATGACTTCTCCATGATCACAACAAGGAGAGCTAAGACTGTTTTGTGACAGTGTTTATCTTTGATCAGCTCTGTACTCACATTTTACCCTCACTAATTTTGTTTTATTGAGCTTTTTTTCTGACTGCATAAATCAAGTATTCAGGAATAGCTCATACACTTAGAGGTCCATGTGGGTTTACAATGTAGTAATGTATTCAGACAGCAGTCAAAACTGACCTCAGTTGGATCTTTTTTTCCTAATGTAAAAAAAAACCCAAAACATTGAAGTTTTTTTTAGGTGAACATCCATCTTTAAGGAAAAAGAATTTTAGGATTTAATTCCTCTAAGGGAAAGACTTTAAAGGTTAAAATCAAACTTGGAGCCTGAGAGTCCTGGACACATTTTCCCATGTGCATTTCAGAGGCTGCTCTTTCTGCATCAGTCTGTGACAAGACCAGGCTTTTGCAGATTTGGCCCAAAGCAAAGGCTCACTGGTCTGAAAGCCACTTGTGGGTAGACATTACCCTTTTGAACTCCCCTTGCCTGCTACAATTTTGGTCTCTGCTTTATCATGGATCCCAAGACAGTTTCTACTCTAGACTGTCTGAAGAGCCTCAGGGACTTCTGAAAGGAAGCCTTTTAAGTCTGCTTTTCATGAGAAAGCTAAACCTGCAAAACTTGGCCAGACAGTCTGTTAGGTCTCCCTCCCTCTGCGGTGACTCAGAAATCTGGGAGTGAGAAGGAAAAGCTGGAGGAACACTAATATTACGAGGGCCTGGGAGTTGTTTGGGGGGGGGAGGAGGGAGGGGGAGGGAAGGGAATGAAATGGATGAAATTTATATTTATATTGAGTGGGTCACATTTTTCATTTCAAAGCCTGATATAAAATCTTGATATTTTTTAGTTATCTATGAACTGAGAACATAAACACTGCTATTAAAATATTTCATCTCTCCCAACTGAGGCACTGGACAAATTTCCCACAATATGCTGAGCTTTCAGCAACATTCATGAAAGAACTGGCCTGAATCCAAAATGGCCTGGCCTTTTTTGAAGCTAAATTTCTATCTTTGTGGGAGGTCAAGGTGTGTAGGAGGAATGTGGGTGTTATCAGCAAGCCAGAATGGACATCAGATAGGAAAGAATAGAGAAAGTGTTGGTTGGCTTACTGGAGTCGGAAATATCTAAGTTCAAATCCCACCTCAGATACTTACTAGCTTTGTGACTCTGGGCAAGTCACTTTATCCTGTTTGCCTCAGTTTCCTCATTTGTAAAATGAGCTGGAAAAGGAAATAGCAAGCTACTCCAATATCTCAGCCAAGAAAATCCCAACTAAGACTCCAAAGAGTCAGACATGATAGAAACAGCTGAACAATAGGAAGTATTTGCAGAAAGGAGAAAAATAACTGTAATGAAGTTTTTTAATTAATTAACAACATAGTTCTATCAAGAAAATGTTCAGATTGTATCAGTAATTTATTCAAATGATTGAAGTTGAACTGCTCACCAAACTTTTTTTTTTCTTAATTCTAGTTTTGTGTTAACTTTGATCTTCACTCTAAAAAATTAATGGTCTGCTTCTGCCCTAACAGGAATGTTTCCTATATCAATAATGAATCCATATCTTATCTGTCAAAGTATAATCAGGGCCATTTTTTTGTAATGTGATTTCTTTTGCAGAATAAATTATTCCTAGTATGTAATTATAAGATCTGTGATGTACAGCCCTTTGGCAATTTGAGTTGAGTATCCACTTGTGACCTGAGTTAGAACTAGGATATATGTGTATAAGTGTGCGTGTTAGAGCATTTAGTTACTTTTTTTCAGTTTAAAGCACATAATGACAGATTGCCAGTTCATAATAAGTCTTATCTATTCCAAAAGATTATGAACTTCATGAGGGCAGAAACCAATAACATATTTCTTTTGTGTTTGTCTTTTAGTATCTAGAACCTAGTATTAAGCATATACTGCATGCTCAGTAAATGACCATTTAATTGAATACACTCTATATTTAAAACAAGAATTAATGTTTAATACCTTACAAAGATGTCAGGTTGATAGAGCTGACTGCTGTGTTTATCTTCTGAATTGGACTAGCAAAAGGAAAAAATGAGGCAAAGCTAATTTTTAAACGTTCTTAGGAGACTTATCTTCTTAAAAAAAAAAAAAAAAAAAAGGAATTATTTGTTAAGAATATATTATTTACCAGAATGGCTAGTCATGAAATATTAGGATGCTTTGATTATGACACAGTGCATAGAGTGCTGGACTTGATCCAGCCTTAGATACCGACTAGCTTCATAGCCTTGGACAAGTAACATTAGGACCTCTGTTTATCTCTTTTTTTCCCCCTTGGTTTGTCTCAAATTTGTACAATGCTTTAATTGGGAGATATGAAATGTTTTAATAGCAATGAAAGCATATCAAAATTAAAATAATAATAACACTGACATTTTAGGGTTGCAAGGATAAAATGAGATAATATTAGTATTAGTATTTTCCTTCACTCCCAAAATTACTTTGTATTTATTTATAAAGTTGTATTTTTACTTTATGTATTGATATAGCTACCTCACAATATTGTTCAACTCAGTTGAACTCACCAGGCATTTATTAAACATCTTCTCATTGCCACTGGGAATACAAAGAAAGTGAACAATCCCCAGGCTTCAAGTATCATCCATTTTACTTGAGAGAAACAGCAGGTTTACAAACAATTTCATTTTGTTTTAATTTTATTATTATATTTTATCATCATATTTATTTTCTAAATAAATACAAAGTAATGGGCAGAGACAGTAGCAACTTGGGAGTGTGGAGATCATGAGCTTGAGAGAAAGCCAATAGTTCCCAGAGGTCAAGGTGTAGGAAAAGAGCATTCATTGTGGAGATGGAAAATGGAATTCACGGTGGAGAATGGAATGTCCTTTTGGAAAAACAGTCAAGTAGGTTATTTTGGCTAGCACTTCAAGTGTGTGAGGAAGACTAAGGTAATTGAAACTAAACCTTTGGACCTAGATTGTCACGGACTTCAAAGAGAAGGGTTAGGAAACTCAAATGAGAAAAGTAAAGTGTTTTGCAAATGTTAAAGAGCTCCATAAATGTCAACTATGCTGTATCCCCTCCCTATTGCCCTGCAATAGAATTAAACTCCCTGCAGCCAGGGGACTGTTTTGTTTTTATCTCTGTATGTCCTGTACATATTATAGTTTCTGGATGTTCACTTAAGCAGTTTTTCGGTTATGACCCACTCTTTGAGACCCCATTTAGGATTTTCCTGGCAAAGAAAATAGGTCATTTGCCATTTCCTTCTCCAATTTATTTTACAGATGAGGAAAATGAGGTAAACAAGACTATGTAACTTTCCCAGGTCACACAGCTATTAAGAGACCAGATTTGAATTCAGGAGGATGAGTCAGCACTTTACTCACTACATCACCTAGCTTTGTTATAGTAGGGACATAATAGGCATTCATTAAGGGTTTGTTCATCAAATTGTTGAATGTGTATCACAATGCTTCAAATGTAAGCCACAGTAATAAAATGAGAACTCATTGAAAGAAAAAAGCGATACAGATGTACACTAAAAAGTAACTCTGATTATAGAAAATGAGGTTTATGCAAACCAGATTTGGGAGGGAGAACTGTGCCTGACCACAAAGTATTTCTCTAGCACTCTGCTTGAATCATTCCATGGAAGACCAGATTTCCTGTGAGATCCATATGACTTTGGTGCTTCAAGAGCAAATTTAAAAGTTGTAAGAATTATACATCCATCTCTGAAATAAATAGTACAAATTAATATCCTTACCTTCCTATCTCCAACTCATAAGTTTTTGATATCCTGGGCAAGAAGTAAATTTCATATTTTATTTGAAATACATAATTAGTATATATTTTTATAATACATTTGAATAGTTTGCTTCGTGAGTCTATTTCTCCAAATATATAAATTTGTATATTATATATGAATATAACTTTTAGAAAACCATTAGTATCCTCATATTGTAGTATCATTTTCAATGTAATATTAGAAGCATAACAAAATATAGAACAGACTTTTTAAGCCAATCAATTTGATCACTTCCTGAATAACATACAATGTACTTCCTAAACAACTAATAAGGGAGGGAGGGAGAAAAGGAAAGAAGGAAGGAAGGAAGGGAGGAAGGAAGGAAGGAAGAGAGGGAGGGATGGAGGGAGACTTTCAGGTAGCGCAAGAACCTAAGAGATAGTTACAATTGGTTTTTCCTCAACCTCTGCAATGAAGCAAATGATCTTCTATAACCTCTCTCCATTGAAAGTATAAGGCAGCCATCCTTACACAGATCAGTCATATCTCATTAAAACCAAAGTTATCCCAATAGCCAAAAGATTGTAAAACATTAACCACTTTACTTAAAGAAATATAAATATGGGAGGAAGCCCCAGAGTAAGGAACACCTGGTTTTAGGTCTTATCTTTATTACAGATTATCTTTGTGGTCCTGGACAAATCAGTTTACCTCATAACACCCCAGAGTAACTTTCTGGGATTCTAAATTACAGAGAAAGTACTGATCCACACTGATAAAAGAAGTTCCTCTCTAAGTTTTCCAGACCTATGGAATCACAGGTGCTTAAGCCCAAGAAATAAAGGAGTTCATTAATTTACACACACACACACACACACACACACACACACACACACACACCATACACTGTGCACATATTTTTAAAGCAATAAATGAAAAAGAAATCTCACTATGATATAGGGAAAGGATCTGGAGCTAAACAAGATGAGTCTGATTCTATCCCTTGATACTAATCTGTGTGACTGTGGGTATGTCTTCTATAAAATGGCAGTCATAAAACTGAAGCCATTAAATACCATAGGGCAACTGGAAAGATTAAATATGAAAATTTGTAGTAAGTGCTTTCTCAATCTTAAAGCATTTTATAAATATAATTTATTATTTTTGTTATACTCTATCTCTGAATGTCCTCATAATTAGGTTGCTTTCCACTGTTTATGTCCATAAGCAAACATAATTTTTATACAAGGTAACATTTATATGGCACTTTAAATATAGCAGAGCATGTGTAATGTACAAATCTTCATACTGACCCTTTGAGATAGGTATTTTACATTTTCTTGTTTTATAGATGAGAAAAACTAAAACTGAATGGGGTTAAGGTCTTTGCCCCAAGTCACTGAGCTGGGAAGTTTTGGAGGCATGGTCTGAACTCTGGTCTTCCTGATTACAGATGTGTCTGTACAGGTTTCTGGTTGCTTCAGTAGATCCCTTTCTGAGCCACTTTATTCCCAAAATGTTCTCCTTTCTCTCCCCAACTACATGGCTTCGGTATCTTTAATGCTTGTAAGAAAAATTTGCCTTACAATGTTTGGGAATTGCCAGCTCTGTGGAGAATAAGGAAGAGTTAGAAGAAAGTAATAATAGGAAGGAAGGAAGGAAGGAAGGAAGGAAGGAAGGAAGGAAGGAAGGAAGGAAGGAAGGAAGGAAGGAAGGAAGGAAGGAAGGAAGGAAGGAAGGAAGGAAGGAGGAAGGAAGGAAGAAGGAAGGAAGGAAGGAAGGAAGGAAGGAAGGAAAGAAGGAAGGAAGGAAAGAAGGAAGAAAAGAAAGAGGCAAAGAAGGAGGGAGGGAATGCTGTATAGGTCTGCAATGTTGAGTTCCCACAAGTATTTATATTTCAATAGTCAATCAGAAGCCTTCCTAGATCTGTTCCCTCAGAACCTCAGTAACATCTGGAAGTCAGTCACCAAGCTCTCTCTTTCCAAAAACCTCCACAAAAAGTTAGAGTTCAAAAAACAATGTCTTTGGATTCCTCTCTCAAACATCTTGCAAGCATGTCTATGTCTTCCTGCTACAAGAAGTTCTTGCCAGTGGGAGAAAGGAGATAGCAAGATAATTGGAATACCAAGTCAAAACAGTTCCTGTACTCAAGAAATTCACATTTTATCAAGCCAAGAATATGTAAACAGAATATTAAATGCTTATACATATGAAATGATTTCCAAGTAGAAGAGCCTAACAACTAGGTAGAGGAGGAACTTCCTGGAAGAAATAATATAAGTTAAATTTGAAGGAAAATAGAGATTCTATAAGGCAGAGGTGAGGAAGAATAAATGGTTGCTTGCTCAATCAAGGATATGATGGAATATGGATAAGAAATCCATATATTCCAAAAAAAAAAAAAAAAAAAAGACTTGGAGCTTTAGTGGACCATGAACTCAATATGAATCAACAATGTGATAGAGATTCAATTATGGAAACAATATGTCTCAAACAAGGCAAATTAGTCTAATTGAACTCTCCACCAATTCAAATAAATCTGAAGGTCTGGGTTTAATCAGTTCTAAGCATGGAATTTTAGAAAAGACAAGCCAGCTATGTCCAAAGGATGTTGCATTGACTTAAAACTAATCTCATCATTGCAGCCAAGAGTGATTTGTTAAAAGAGCTTGAGATATTTAGCCAGCAAAGGAGAAGACTCAGGGGCACCAGAGAGCTGTCTTCAAATATTTGAAAAGTTATCTGGTTAAAAAAGAGATTAGACTCATCAACTCAAATAACTCAATTGAAGTAAGAGATATCTTACAGAGTCTTTAAACTCTTGTTTGATCCCAGAAATAAAAACGAAAAGCTTAGGGTAGATTTTGCAGAGAGATCCACATTAGCTCCAGATAAGAAAAAACTTCCTAATAATTCAAACTCTCCAAAAGTAGAATGGATTGCTTCAAGAAGTAGTGAGCTTTCATTGCTGGAGACCTTTATGCAATGTTTGAATGCACAGATTTGACTAAATACCTGAGGTCCCTTCTAATTCTCAGAATCTATAGGTTCAATTATCTTAGGTTGTTATCAATGCTATAGCTCAAAATGAGTCTTTTATTTACCCTTCTTATTTCCCAGTTATCTACAGTTTGCAGTCTCATCAAAAAATGACAACATTAAGTGAAATTTATATTTTTTACCTCTCAATCTAGCAGAAACAAAGATCAGGAAACCTAAATGTTCCTTAAATGATTCTGGGCCTCATTTTTCCTGGTTTGTAAAATAAGAGAGTTGAATGAGATGCCCTCTCAGGTCTGTAGCTATAATCTTGTGAACTATTGACTGTCACATGGTAACCTGGAAGAACTAAAAAAAAATTTAAAAAAAAATAGAGATTTTATTTCCTGTCTACGTACCCTTGCAATTCATCTAGAAACACAAACTTGAGGTTTGCACTTTTGAAAGCCCTTTAATAAATTCTATACCTTTTCCCCTCAGGCCTTCTAATTAATTTTGGCTTTTTCAGTCATTAATTTTGTCATTAAGACAAACCTCAACCTCTCCACCTCATGTCCCACCCAAGTCAGGAAAGGTCACAGGTCCACACCCAGCTTTAGATAACATTGGGTTTGCCCTTCCATGGAGGAAGCATTCATTAGATATTCCAGCTCTTATACATGTCTGTTTAACTTACTTCAGTTTGACTACATATCATTTCTATTTCCTTTTCCTCAGTATCTTACTGTCCTGGAAGTGTTCCTATCATCACAAACTGACTGACCTCTTATAGGCCTCTCCCCTCAGGTCACTATTTTCTTTATGGGTTAAATAGGCATGGTATGTTTTGTGATGTGAGTTCTCAGCTTAGTTTCTTGGATTTTTTTCCCCCACATAATGAACTATGTCTAATGAAAAACATAACTTATGTAGGCAGTACTGTATAATCAATGGTAATAAGATTTTTACCTATTATCAAAATTCATAAAGTTTTTTCTGACTAGGAAAGGCCAAAGAAAACCTGATAGAGACTGAAAGGGCAGAATTTGGATGAGGCAAGAATTAGAAAGTTTTTTCCCACCACCTTAAGAACAATTTCCATCATTAGTATTAAGTCTAAAGTCCTCAAAGCTTGAGTTTAAACACTAACAGACACTCATTAACTGTGATTCTGGGGAAGTCACAACTCCTTTTGATTGTAAAATGAGGTCCCACAAGGTTGTTTTGGGATCAAATGAGATAATATTTGTAAAAGTGCTTAGCACAATGCTTGCCACATAGGAGGCTCTTCATAAATACGTGTTTCCTTTCTTTCTTCTTAAAGAAGACTGACCTTTAGGTCAGGAGTTCTTAACCTTTTTCTTTTTTTTCCTCATGAACCTTTTTGGAAATCTGGTGAAGTCTTTGGACTGCTTCTCACAATAATACTTTTAAATAATTGAAGAAAATGTTAAATTTAGCTAGAGGTTTGTACATCTCAAAAATGTATTTTTTCCCATCTTAGTTCTTGACCCCCTTGAAAATTACCCACTGACTACTTATGGGTCTACAGATCCAGGTTAAAAAACTCTGGTTTATGTAAATTATGTAAAATTATGTAGTCAATGTAAAATTATGTGAATTATGTAAATTTAAAGGTATATAAATGTTATCATATATGTTTAAAAATGTTTGAATGCCTTTTGTCATTTTATAAGTGTAGCCCTCCCTTATCCTATAAGCAGCAAGCCATGTCAAAAAAAAAAAAAAAAAAAAAAGGGAGGGGGGAGAGGGAATAAGTAAAAAGCAACATATTAACTGTGTATGTAATCTCATACACAGTTAATGTGTTGCTTTTTCATATATTTCATATTTCATATATAAAGTCCCCACTTCTTCAATTAAGTGAAAAAAAGTATATTTTTTCAGCCTTTCTCCAAGGCCAAAATTAGTCATTATGATTACACAGCATTGTTTCATTTTATTAGTCCCTCTATTTAAGTTATTTATTCATGTCCAAGACCCCATATAGAGTGTTCTTTACAAAAACATTGGAGCAGTTTGCTATTTCTAGCTGGATTTGAAAATTTTGTCAACTGGTAAATCCAGCTGGTTTTGAACTCACAAAGATGAGTCTTCCTGACTTTAGACCCAGCACCCTATCTTCTGAAACTCCCTGTGTTGTGAAGTCATTATACATACTGTGAAACAAGCTTACTACATTCTTCACTAGCTCATGTCATTATCATTAGGATTTAGATAGTACTTTAAAACTGCAAAACTACTTTAAAGCTTATCTATTTTTTTTATATTAAAGGTAGATATTTTTATTATCCTTATTTTACAGATGGAGAAACTCATGAAGTTCAGATTAGTTAAATAATCTGATATTGGTCACGTAGTTAGTAAATGTGAATCCAAGTCCAGATACCATCTGCCCTTCTATTTGGAGAAGCATAGAAGATGTCAAATGCTTCTTTGAATTCTTCATATTCATTGGGATTTAGAACACAGTAATATTCCCTTGGCATAATTTGTTCCTTCACCCAGTCAAAGAGCATCTATTTTAGTTGCAGTTCTTTGCTACCAGAATAGACTTCCTATAGTAAGTGACAGGAAATGAGTTTTGAAGAAAACCAGGGATTTTATGAGATATGCTCAAACAGGAATAAGATTGGGGCAGCTAGATGGTGCAGTGGATAAAGCAATGGCCCTAGAGTCAGGAGAACCTGAGTTCAAAATCTGGCCACAGTCACTTAACACTTACTAGCTGTGTGACCCTAGGCAAGTCACTTAATCCCAATTGCCTCACAAAATAAATAAATAAAGACATAAATCAGGAATAATATGCATCCAGACAGAAATCCTACAAAAAAAGACAGAGAGGTTTAGTGAATCATGAACTCAGTATGAATCAACAATGTGATAGGGAATCCAATTAATGTCCTGAACAAGGGAGATTACCCTTTCCCACTCAGGCCAAATCTAAAATACTGCAATCAGTTCTAGGTACCATATTTCAGAGAAAACAGTGACAAGCTGGCAACGTCTAGAGAATGATTAGTGGACTCAAAATTAATATGGTTGTTGCAGCCAACAACGATTTATTGAAGGAGCTTGGGATGTTTGGCCTGGAAAGCAAAAGATTCTGGGAGGACAAAAGTACTGTATCATTTTTAAAATGTACTGCCAACTCATACATTTCTTCAAATAACACCAACCCATCACCATCTCCACTGATCTGCCATTATGAATTCCTACCCTCTACTTGACTTTGGCTTTAGATTTCCACTATTAGAATTCCTCCTAAAATAGAGTTGTAGGCTAGAATCTCAGAAAAAAACGGCAGAAGTCAACTATACTAGAAGGGACTGTGGCGTTTATGACAATCAATGATCCAGTCTCTCATCAAAAAATACCTATTATATTTCTTTGGAGAGGCTGTCAAAAGTACCCGAGAAATTGTCACATATTTAATTCTAGTCAAGTCTTGTTGGCTAATTAGCAATGAGTTAATCAAAGTAACTAGCAACTACTTTGATAAGCAGTGAGAGTTTATCTCTGAGCCAATGTGATAAAAAAAAAAAAAAGTTAAAAGGGCAGATAGGTTTTCAGAGAAAAATAGAGCAAACCTTATGTGGACAGTGGCAAGATGAAAGGAGGCAGGAAAAATATTATGAGGGGAAGGAAAAAGACCCAGATTACAGAAGTAATAGCAAATCCCATCATTTTAATTTATTTCTTTAGAATTCTTCATCTGAAATCTTTAGAAAACACATTTTATCAATACTTCATCTGATTTTTATTGAGATTTCTTCCCATGTAAAGCACTAGACTATCAAAAATGTTAGCTTCATATATGCAATCTCTTCTTTTCAACACTTGACATTCCACTGCTCCATTCATTCAACACAGTCTAATTAACACCTATACATCACTTCTCAGTGGCCCCACACATTCATCCCATGGTTTCTACAGCAGGATCTATGCTTCTGGCAATGGGCAGTAACTCAGGGAGCCAGCTGGAGTGGAGAAAGGGATTGGATTCTGTCAGCTGTTGTTTAAAAAGCCTTGAGTTTTGCATGTAATTATCCCATAAACACCAGCATTACCATGGCAAAGAGACAGGATGTCTATATTTCAATTAAATAATCGATAGGATTTGGGGTGTCCCTCTTTGCTATTAAGAGATTTATCTAGAGAAAAAAAAAAAAAAGGTGATTCCAATCTTCCAATGTACAGAATTTTAAAGAGATGACCTATCTAAAATTACCTCCCACAAGACCTTTCTAAATCCCCAGAATTCCATGGGGATCTCTATATTTTAAAAAAATGCATGCATGCCCATTTAATGGAGCTTATAATGTAATTTTAATTCAATTCAATTCAACATACATTGATTAAGTACTTATTCTCCACAGGGTACTAGAATGGCTGCTGAGTTTACAAAGACAAAAATGAAATTATCTCTGCCCTCAAGGTGTTTATAGTCTACTAGGGAGTGGAGAGGAAATAAAGTGAATACTAATAAGTAATTGCAGGATAATTTGAGGTGGGAGAGAATATTAACAACTAGAAGGATCAGGGAGATTTTAGGAGACAGAATCCAAGGGATTCCAGGAGGCAGTCAGTGCAGTGGAAAGATAATTAGATTCAACTTTAAGTCCTTGTACTCTCAGCCAGTGTGGCTAGATGGCATGGAAGGACTGAGACATTGCTATCTTTGATCAGGCATTAAATCCCTAAGCATAACATTGTTTCCTTGGGAAAATTCAATGCCATTTCCAGGGATGCAATGCAATAAAAAGTGAGGACTGCCTGTAATATTCACTGAGCTAGAAATAATTTAATCATCAGATCCAAGAACATTCCTCTTTTATTTCCTACACTACCTAGCAATGCCTCCTCCAGTTTGTTGTGCTTATCATTTCATTTTGGGGTTTTTAAGAACCCATAAACGTGTTCAGATCAGGAGTCCTACCAACCGAATCTTAACACCAACACCCAATAAGCCCCATTTCTTTTGTTAAAAGAACTTGTCGATGTTGGCTGAGAAAAGATTCCAGGTATTTTCTCTATCTACAGTTATGTTCTCTTGACTTAATATTCCTCTATACTGTAAATCTGCAATCATTCCTTTCTTCTTTAACAGTTAATACTTTTAACCTCCCAAAATAAAGAGCCTTTTATTGGGATGAAGTCATTCTTTCTGTCTTGCTTACATCTTGTAGGCTAGTGACTGAACCCACATACTGTCTGTTCTAAAAAGGGGTCAGTGACTGCAGTCAAGCAGGATTATTAAATAGTTTTACCAAAACCTCAATTGTGAGGAGGGGGAGAGTGGTTCATTTGTTTTACTGCATTTTATGCAAGGTCCAAAAAGTTTTGAGATACCTTGGATTCTATTTTTAATGTTAAAGTAATAATAAGTACAACACATTACAGTGAAACTCTTAAAGGTCCCAAAGAGCTTTCTTCCCAAAACACTATTTGGTAGTTGCAAGAATTAATTCCCTTGTTTTGTTGTTCAGTCATTTTTCAGTCATGTCCAACTCTTCATGATGCCATTTGAGATTTTCTTGGTGAAGAGTGGTTTACCATGTCCTTCTCCAGCTCATTTAATAGATAAGGAACTGAAGCAAATAAGGTAAAGTGACTTACCCAGGATCACACAGCCAGTAAGTATCTGAGATTAGATTTAAATTTAAGAAGATAAGCCTTCCTGACTCCAGGCCCAGCAGACTACCCACTGAGCGACCTACCTATCTTTCTTTTACAAACACAGAAATCAGAGGTTTTAGAGAGATAGTCACTCACCTAGTCACGTACCTAATGTTAAGATCTTTTGACTATAAGAGCAATACTCTTTCCAAGATACTGTGTATTTTATTGCTATATTTTGCCTCAATAAAATAATTACTTGCTATCCATTTTTTAAAGTTAAATTGTTTAACCTATCAATTATATCTAATGTATCACTATATTGCATTTAATGTGTTATATGTATTACAACCAATGTATACATGTCATGTAATATATTAATTACAACTAACACTATACATGATCCACTCTATACTTTCTGTCCTTTCTGTTAAGAAATGGTATTGCATTTTAACCTCAATTCCCACTTTAACTTCAAACATGTATACACACACACAAACACACACACACACACACACACTCATACATACACACAGATACACATATATATGCATCAATGTGGTTTTGCTAAATTAGAAGGAAATTTCCTTTACAAGAAAAAGATTAGGTAAGAAAATAGGAGTTCATTCAGGAATTAATATGTTATAAAACAAAAGATATTACTATAACTTTTTTGATTGGTCCTTATGAGATAATGATATTATTAATGTTAATCTATTTTTATAATACTCTGAGCTTCACAAAGCATTTTCTGTACAAAAATTCTCTAAGAAAATTATTAATTTCTCATTAACTCTTGATTGAGGAAACCATGCTATCCAATTTTAATTGTTATATCTTGATTTTCTTCTTTACTACTCATTTTGTATCCAGTCAGAAGAATTAAAAAAAAAAAGCCAACTATAGCTTTATGAGTTTGTGTTCAATTGCTCAATCAAAATGTCCTGATTTCCAAGATAAATAGAAGGTGAAAAATATGGAAGCAAGTTTTCCAAAAACAATTAAGACAAATTTTCTTTTGTCATTTATTGGGTAGAAAAAACCTTTTTTTTTTAACTTGTGGGTAAAATGGACAGGATTGTTTCACATGTTTGAAGTTAAAGTGGCATTCTCTTTTATCTATAATCATTTTTTTTTTAAAAAGGAGCTAAATTTTTTAAACATGATCAATTCACAAACAGAAATGTATGGAGAGAGGAGCAAAGAACCCAAGAGTGAGTGACAAACTTTATACCCATCATCATTTAATAGAAAGTTAAGACCTGCTGTCATCACAAAAAAATAGGGGGGATGTGTGGGAGGAGGAAGAGAGGGAAAAAGAGAGAGGAAGGCTTCTGTTTCCCACTCCCCCCCCCCCAACCCCAACTCCAGCCCTGTGAATGAGAGCCAAGCTTGAGCTTTGCCACATGACAGTGTGAAGTTGTAAAAGGAGCCCAGTAGCCTTTGAGAAAAGATTTTTCCTGGGCCAGAACAGACTCTGCAGAATGGTAAACAGTGTTGCATTATAAAGTCTGGTCATGGGATACCTATGGGAATTTTTTTTTAATGTGCCTAGAAAAGAAGAGGTTTCTACAGGATTTGGCACAGGGGCCTGTTTGAGGAATGCTTTTGGCTTGGGGTACATTGTACCACAGGACCGTGTCTCAGACTTTTTTCCATTTAATGAATCCCAAAAACTTCCACCCTCCCCACCACCCCCCTTATTTTCTCTTTTTAGAAAGGTTACAACTGAAACATAATGGGCCTCTGGCTGTGTTTTGTTAGCTTTTAATATAAGCAGTTAGTATGGAACGAGTTAGCAGACATGTGAATCAATTAGCCAGTCAGTGGGGCTCCTTTTTAACAAGAAGCGTCATCCATTTCTAAATGTTAACTGGAAATGTGAAGACAACTGCAAGGTCTTTTGGACTTTTTCTGTTGCCCCAAAGATCATTTTAATGATACAAAGAAGTAAGGTAGGTGATAAACCCAAATGCAGAATGAGACTTTCATTTTTTAGACATAGCCACTGTGAGAATTTGTTTTTCTTTATTATGCATGTTTGTTACAAGAGTTTTCTTTTTCTTCTTTGAGAAAGGGGCACAGTCAGGGGAGATGGAGAGGAGGAAAAAAATAAATTATTTCCTATTTTTTTTAAAGATTGGTTCCTTCAACTTCCTTGCGTGGTATCAAGTTGTGACTGGAACAGAACAAAATATGTATAGAATAGCCACCACCTTAATCTTTCTTCCTCTCTCTCTCTCTCTCTCTCTCTCTCTCTCTCTGTGTGTGTGTGTAATAGAGAGAAATAGAGAGAGAGAGAGAGAGAGAAATAGAGAGAGAGAGAGAGAGAGAGAGAGAGAGAGAGAGAAATAGAGAGAGAGAGAGAGAGAGAGAGAGAGAGAGAGAGAGAGAGAGAGAGAGAGAGAGAGAGAGAGTGAGAAACATCACCATCATTTGCAAGTATAATGTTGCCTAACTCTAGAAATACAGAGGAAATTGTCTTGTCTCCAATAAGAAAGAACTCCATGGCTTCCAGTTTAGTCAAAAGGATGAGCCCCAAGCTAAGTTGAGTAAATTGGACTTCTGCCCCCTTGAGCCTCTAGCAGTGGGTGAAAGCTGGAAATCTTTGAAAGCTAAACAAACCTGATTGCCTCAAGGATAAAATACCTCCATTGGTATTTAAAGCCCTTCACTTTCTGGCTCCAACCTATCTTGTGAGGTTGATTACACATACTCCTCTCTATACATTGTACAAGTAGGCAAAATAGTTTACTTGGTGGCCAACACCACCAACACACACACACACACACACACACACACACACACACACACACACACACCCCCTCCATCCAGGGCTTTCCATCTCTTAACTCTACTTTCAACAGACTTTTCTCTATACTTGAAACTCTCTCTTTTCAGTTCAACCTCTCAGGACTTTTAGCTCCTTTCAAGTGTCAACCCATATTTTTGTTCAATTATTTTCAGTTGTGTCCAACTCATCATGATTCCATTTGGAGTTTTCTTGGCAAAAATACTGCAGTGATTTGCCATTTCTTTCTCCAGATCATTTTATAGATGAGAAAATTGAGGCAAACAGGGTCATACAAATGGTTAAGTAAGTGAAGCCAGATTTGAACTCAGGAAGAAAAGTGTTCCTAGCTCTAGGCTGAGCACTCTATCCAATGAGCCACCTCTGCTCATGAACTGCTTTCAATAAGAGTCTTTCCCTGATTCCCCCAGCTGTGAATGCATGCTTTTCCCAGAGAATTATCCCTGCCTTCAAGCTTACACTCTCTTTGGGTGGAGCAGCCTGCACGTTGTCTTGTCTATAGTATGATGAGAAAAATTTCTGGCTCAAGAGTCAGAAGAACTGATGCTCAGCACATATGTGATTTTGGGCAAGTCACTTATTTTCTGAGCCTAAGTTTCATCATCTTTTTTTTTTTTTTTTTTAAGAGAATCAGATTAGCTAGCTTCTGAGTCCTCTTCTGGCTCTACATTTATGATTTTATGACTGTACTCTATAAAAATCATCTGTCTCCTATACTTCTGGGCTGTTCATATTGCCAGGGAGACTGAGGACAGTGAAAGTGGTTGTAACCCAGAGCCTGCACTGTGAATCTATTTTATCAGGACTCAGAGTATAGGGATCCAGGAGGCTCCTATGGCTATATTTCATATCTACTTATCTCTGTACATGTTTGTTTCCCTTCTTTAGAATAAAAGTCAACTCTAGGGCTTCATAGCAACTGAAGGGAGAGGAACCAATCCAGTTACATTGGGATTTTCCCCTCTCTCTTAACAGGTCTGGCTGCTTCCTTTTAACAGGAGAAGGGTTAATGGCCAGGAGCAAGGATAGGATATGCACCAAACATAGCATGAGCTAAGGTTAAAACTATTCAGGGAATCAAGATGTGATATAGAAGTTAAGGAATGAAAAGAGCATAGGATTATGAATCAAAAAACCCAGTTCAAATCCTGGTTTTGTCATGACTTGTGTAACCTTGAGCTAGTCACTGCAAGTGAGAAGATTGGACTCAGCTGGCCTCCAACGCTCCTTTGATGATCCACATCCTATAGCTTGGGAATCTAAAAACTTTCCTAGTAAAAGGGCATTTATCACATGCTGACATATGTACGTTTTCCTTACCCTCAATCTCTTTATTCCCTGAATTGAGGTTGGATCTTATATGGCTCTCACTTTGGGCTCCCAAATATGTAAAAGATACATAAAATGTAAAGGGAAAGAGATCACTCTCACTTTCCCCCTTGTCATGGACTAGCTGACCAGCTGACCTGATCCATATCAGGTCCAGCCAACAAAGTACCAAATGTTGACTGACGCCCCAGCCAGCTGTTGACAAGGGATGTAGATTGTGTCTCATGTTTCTCCTCCCTTCCACTAATTAAATACCAGATGAAGGTCTGAGTAGCAGCTTGAGAAAGTAGAATGGGTGCTCTAATTTCAGAAATAATGGGAAGGCTCAGTTCCTATAAGCATAGAATTTCAGTGTTCTTATTTATCAGGCAGCTAAATCGTACAGTGGATAGAGCAGTGGGCCTGGAATCAAAAAGTCTACTTTTCCATAATTCAAATCTGACCTCAGACACTTACCAACTGTGTGACCCTGGGCAAGTCACTTAACTTTGTTTGTTTCAATTTCCTCATCTGTAAAATGAGCTAGAGAAGGAAATGGCAAACCATTCCAATATCTTTGCCAAGAAAATCCTAAATGGGACCACAAAAAATCAGATACCAATGAAGTGACTGAACAATAACAAAAATCGACGTAATTCCTTAAAGTTTGTATAGCACTTTGCATTTATTATTTTAATTCATCCTCACAATAACTTTGGCATCTAAGTAACAAGATCAGAAATTTAGAGATGTAAGAAACTACAGAAACTATCTTGTCTATCTCTCCAATTTTATGGAAGAATAAAGTGGGATCAAAGAGGACAATTAATTTGCTTAAAAGTCACAGAGTTGACAAGCCTCAGAGATGCTACTTGAAAGTGGAACTGCCAGACCCCAAAGCTCAATAAAATAAGGATACTACTCATCACTTTACAGATGATATTAATATTAATTAGACACTTTTTAGGGACTTAAAGACAATAAAGAATCTGTATTCTATTACCATCATCTTGTTCTTTAGAAGACTCCTTTTTGTTAAAGATTTAGATTTAGATTGTAATTTGTGGTTTTGGTGCATTGAAAAGTATCTGAGGAAAAGAGACACTTTGAAAGCATCCTAAGAACATTTCTGTTAAGGTACATGAGAAATCTTGGAATAGGTTCTAGAAAAGGATTTAGAATAGTGATGAAAATACATGATGATTTCTTTGCAATTTTGCTTTGCCAGCATGAAATACTAAGTGTCATTAGAAATCATTTTACTTACTTTGGATCATTAATAATATCTGATCTAAAATCTTAAGTCTACAAAGACAAATGAAATGATTTTGTCTTCTGGGTCTTTTGAAGAGCTAGATACTTGTCCAACAGTCTTTCTTCCCTTTCTTACATTACCTAATGATTTCTTCTTAATAAATTTTGACTGATTTCAATACCTCTTTCTTGCCCCAAAATCTTTTAAGTCTGAGGATATGCTACTGCAACTACATCCCTATCAGACATATTGGTGTTTATCCATGAAGGTGATTTTATATAAAACAGACTTCTATTTTAATTTTATTTTTGGTAAAATCAACAACAACAACAACATTAATTCTTGTTAGAAACATGTTTCTATGCTAACTTGGCTCTGCGTAGCTTGTTTCCCTAATGTTAAGACCTCATGTGGATCTGGTAAAGCATTTTTAAATTTATAAAACCTTATAGTGTGCTTTTAGAAAAGAACAAATGTTATTTGTGTACATCTTTCGAGTAGAATTTAAATGTATCATTATTAATAAATACAAAACTTAAAAAAATTTTTTTAATTTTTAAATTTTCTGACCAAACACCTATAAGATACAAGAACCATTGCTTCATATGTCTTACAGAGCCTGACAAAGTGTATTCAGTTAATTATTAACTGATTGACAAACAGCTTGGAATTTAGAGTTCATTTGTTGTGCTTATTCAGTGAAGACTTTCAAAAAGACAGACTAATATTAAAGAAAAATAGGATTGCTCTGAGTGAGTCTATAGCCTCTGATTCAGTGTGTAGTTAACCAGACCTAACTCAATTGGGCTGGAAGCTCAGGTTTAAGAATAGAACAGAATGAAACATTTGTAGATCACTCAGTCACATTAGAGAAAGGATATTTGGGACAGGGAAAGGATATTTAGCAAGGACAGAGAATCAATTCAGTTAAGCAGAGATTCCTTGATTCTGTGTTATCCATGTTAGTCTAAGTAATTCAAGGGAAAGACAGGTGACTGATCAATCCTGCCCTAACTTTTGTACTTAGTGACCCAGAAAGCTATGTTCAGGATCTGCCTGAGGTTTCCTGGGCCAATGAGTACTGGAGTAAGGTTTCCATATCTTTTAAGAAAACTAGCCTAGCCTTCACAAGAAAGGGACTTATTGCTTCCCCCACACAATGGTTCCAAATATGTGGGTCTTGTTCCCAGAGGGGAAGGGATAACATAGAGCTATTGAAAGGAATATATAATCCCGTTACATATTTTTCAATCAACATATATTAAAAGCATTAATAGTATCATGGGAAAAGGGGGTGGGATCTGGGAAATATTTTTACATTAAAAAGAGGTACACAAAAAAAAAGTTCACATACTTGAAAAGTTAGTACAAGCACTTGGTTTAACCAAAATAAATGATAAATTATTTATAATTGGAACATAGAATCACAGATATAGTTATCTAGTCCAATCTCTAATTTTACAAAGGAGGAAACTAAGGCTTACAAGAACTAACTTGCCTAAGGATACCCAGATAGTAAATGGAAAAGCTGGTGTTTTTTTTTGTTTTTTTTTGTTTTTGTTTTTGTTTTTTTTTGTACTCCTCTTGATTAGGAAACTATTCGCAATGTATAGTAGGGCCAACAAAGTTTTAACTGTCTCATGGTTTACGTAATACCTGGTCTCTACAGTGGTGTTGCCTGTTAGTAATGCATAAGAGAATGTTTTTGCTTCTTAGAATTTGAATTTCATAACAAGTGTTAACCTTCCTTCTGGGGATGGTAAATAAATTAATAATTCCTGCTACAGAACATGTACTGACCTTAGTGGCTATATTAATAGGTAAAGTCTTTTCTCCTGTTAGGATCTTTGGGATTTAGAAGTTTATTTTGTCCTACTTTCTCTCCCTCTAACTCTGTGGAATATAAGTTATCAGCTTGTGGGTGTCCTGTAAGTGTGCATAATTGCTTATGGCAAACTTTGCTTTTGCTCCTCAAACAGCTGAAAACATCTCTGCTTTATCCAATAACAACTTGATAGATATGTTTGTCTCTAGACCTAGACAGCTATGTAGCACCTGACACCATAAATAAGATCTTGCTTATCTCCCTTGAAAGCTAACCTTGAGATGATTGGGAAAAGGCTCTGGTCTCATGTTCTTGCCCCACGTCTACCAATTGGTTTGCTCAAAGATCTCAAAGCCCCAAAGATCTGGAACAGAAATAGCAAATAATAGCTTATTCCCGAGAAAAAACTATGTCTAAAGGAGGCCCTTTGTCTTTGTGGGAAAAAATATCATACCATCAACCCTAGCTAGACAAAGATTTATAGACTTACAGTATCCTGCTCTAGCTATCCTTGGAGTCAGGACACTTAATAGCTCTGTTATTCTCCCTTAAAGTCTGTTTGCCTCAGTTTTCTTAAGTATAAAATGAAAATAACACCTACCTCCTAGGGGTGTTATGAGGATCAAATGAGATAGTTAAATTTGAAATAATAAAGTGCTTAGCACATAATGGGCATGAAATTTGTTTGTTTTTTTTTTTTCCTTTCCTAGTAAAGATGTTGAATTGCCATAAAAGCATTTCTTTGGAAAGCCATTCACCACCAAACAAAAGAATATAAATAGACAGGACTAGCTGACCAAATTGCATCATTTTTTAATTGACCTTTTATTCCAATTTTTGCAGTGAATGGTCCCAAGTTACTATGAACTCATTATGTAGCAATATTCTATGATTCATCCAAAAGTTTACTATTTGTTAGCCACGCTGGTCACTGAGTGATTTAAACAGAACTAGTCATCTATCTGTTCATCAATCAGTCATCTCTGGAAGTTCTCGAATTCTTAGTGACTGAGAACAGAAAATAGTTCAATAAATCACAAGTTTCCAGGAAATAACAAACATTTTGAAAAAGCATACGCTCCCTTTAACTGGGTGCCTTAATCTTTGATCCGTTTCTTCATTTTTTAACTTACTGACTACTCTCCTCAGCCTCTTAGATCATGTGGCAACATAAAATCATCCATTTAGAATTGGAAGGGAGGAACATCAGAGGCCATGGAGTCCAATTCCTTCATTTAAAAGATGAGGAAATTTGGTTTTGTGTAATTTTATTGTTTAGTTAAGTTTTCCTTTACTATTTCACTATGAAGAGAGGTAACTAGGTAGCATAATGAATAAGTAATGCTGGATGAATGAGTTAGAATTCTTTCTCAGACAATCACTAGTTGTATAATTTAGCACAAATCACTAACTTCTCCCAAGCCTTTGTTTCTTCAATTGTAACAAAAGGATAATAATCGCATTTGCCTTCTAGGACTATTGGAAATTTCCAATGAAATAACATGTGTAAAATGTTTTGAAAACTTTAGTGTACTATATAAATATGTTGTTATTATTATTATGGAAATATGTCTGTTGACTTTATAGCAAGATAAATCCACTTCCAAATCATTCCACCAAAATTTTTATAAAGGCAAAAATGTAACAAAAATCCCAGGACTAGCTCCAAGTTATCTACAGATGGTTATACTTAAAGTTAACACTCCTGTCTACTTTCCCCCATCTTTTAATGATACATGGTCTAACTGTCCTAGGAAAAAACAGCAGGGTGTTAGTTTGTCTAAGTAGATTTGAATCTGGGAGATACCAGGTTATTTTTTTCTTTCCTTCCTTCACTGTTCTCAAATATGGACAAATGCTGAACATTAGGGGTGTGGTATTTGGAGTTAGCCACACTTGTGTTCTTCTTCTCCCCCTCAGAGTCTTCTCAGTCACCTGCTGTGTAAATGTCAGCACCTCTTTAGAACTCATGAATGAGAATTCACAAAATGAGGAAACAGAGGACAGATTCCAGAAGATTATGTATGGTAAATGGGCCTTCAGTTGCTGGTATTTCTGGAACTTTAACAGCCCATAAACCATAGGACATCTTCCTCGCACAGATGTTTGCTGCTTAAAAAAAAAAAAAAAAAAATAGGAGGGGGGAGAAAGGATTCTATAATATGATATTCTACTATAAGATTATCTGAATAATCCCACATGGAAAATAAATCTTAATTATTTATGAGAACAGAAGATTAAAAATAAAATTTGTGTTGAAGAAAGATTAACTTAAACTATATAAAGTTATGAGAGTTTTTTTTAGTGTAGTCATAATCCAGTTATTTCTCCTCCTTAAAATCATTCACATCAGAGTTAAACACTCAAAAAAATCTATCAAAAATGCAACAATCTGGAAAGCAACTAGGAATTGTGCTCAAATAGAGGTTGTACTGATAGGCATGTACCCCAAAGGGGTCAATGATTAAGAAAAAAAAGTCATCATATTCACCAAAATATTTATACCAGCACTTTTTGCAATAGCAAGAACTTGAAGTAAAGTAGATGCCCATCAATTGGGGAAAAGCTAAACAAATTATTTTACATGAATGTAATGGAACATTACTGTGTGATTAGAAACGATGAATATGTAAAATGGAGAAAAGCATGGAAAGTCATATGAATTGATATAAATAGAACCAGGGGGGAAAATACACAATAATTTTAGTTATTTTTCAATTGTGTCCTTTTCTTTGTAGCTCCTTTGGGGGATCTTCTTGGCAAAGATACTAGAGTAGTTTCCTTCTCAAACTCATTTAAGAGATGAGGAAACTGAGACTAACAGGGTTAAGTGACTTGCCCAGGATTATCCAGATTGTAAGTGTCTGAGGCTTGATTTGAACTCAGGAAGAAGAGCCTTCCTCATTCCAAGCCCAGCATCCTATCCATTGCAACCTGATACATACTCATACTACATGAGTATAAATAGAAGTAGCAAATAATGGATATGAGGGAAAGAAAGAAAGAACTTTTGGTTGCCCTGTTTTTTGTTTCTTTGCTGCATCTGGGCAGTTTGACCAAGAATTACTAAGAAGCTTTCTTGTCTCAAACTATGATAAAAGTAATTTTCTGTCTATATCTTTGAGATGAAATATTTCCTGTCTATCTTGAGCCTCATCACTTAAATTCATTAACAATAATGTTAACATATCTTAGAATATAAAGACATGAGCCTATTTCTCTAATCCAATTTTTTTAAAAGAAATACCTGCCAATTAGTTGTCATCTTAGACTGTAAAAACTTTAATTTACCTTTAAAATGGAAAAAATGATGGAATAGGGAGAAATCATGATTCAAATCTATAATGCTACAACTATATTTTAACATAATAATGATCCTGAAATGCTACACAGAACAATAGATAGAGCACTGGACCAGGAATCAAGAAGACCTGAATTCAAATTTGACCTCTGATCTCAGACATTTCAAGTTGTGTGACCATGGGCAAATCACTTCAACACCATCTGCCTCGGTTTCCCCATATATACAATGGGGATAATAATAGCATTATGGGATTTTTGTGAGGATGAAATGAGATCATATTTGTAAGTTGAAACTTTAAAGTACTGTGTAAATACCAGCTATTGTCCTTGTTATCAGTATGCACAATGAGTTCTGATCAGTCCCATTTTTTATATTGACATTAAATTGAAGGACAATTTTCATAATTTGGGGGTGGCCTTATTATTTTTAGTATTATATTGTTCATTGCAGTCATTTCCAAATATATTCCCCATGCTAATACAAATAAACCTTCCAAAATAACAAAGAAAAAAAAGTTAAGCATTCCATCATATTCCTAGTCCCCCACCTCTTCAGCAAAAAGAAATTGTTTTCTTCATCTCTTTTTCTAAGACCAAGACTGGTCATTATAATAATGCAACATCATGCTTTTTGCAAAATTTTTTTTTCTCATTTATATTCTTATAGTCATTAGATATCTTCTATTTACTTCTCTCTATCAATTCGTACAAGTTTTCCTCTGTTTCTTTACATTTCTCATATTTATTGCTTTTTATAATGTAATAACATGTCATTACATATATACACCACAATTTAACCATTCCCCAATTGATGGTCACTCGCTTTATTTTCTAGAAGTTTTTTAATTGGCACTTACTGTTAATATTTTGGCTTTAACTTAGCTTTAAATTTCCTCTCTCTGTCAACTGATGTTCATTAGAAAAATACTTAAGGCAACCATGGCAATTACAACAGGAAATCTTTCAAAAGTGGAACTAATTTATCTGCTTTCTAAGTTCTCTACAATATGGTATCTAGGATTTTCTTAAAGCAGAAGAAACATTTTGTTTGAAGAAGATAAAGAAAGGTAATTCAAAATCCACACAAGTTTTTAAAAGTGTCTTGTCTTCAACAAGACACTTTTTTTTTGGGGGGGGAGGAAGTGGGGGGAGAAACCTATGTCAACTTTGTTAAAAACAAAGTTTGGGGGTTTTTAACCAATCAGAAAATTCCTTCAACATCAATTTAGTTAGTGGGTTTTTTTTTTGTGTGTGTGTGTGTGTGTGTGTGTGTGTGTGTGTGTGTGTGTGTGTGTGTGTGAAGTATGTCTTCTTATATGTGTAATGTCAGTTTTATATATGTCAAAATAATGGTGGCTTTAGTGAAATTTTGCATAAGGAAGTATAATCAGCCATCAACCTAGAGAGGTCATACTAAAGTCAGATTACAAAAGGTTTTTAATACCAAATAGAGCAATTAGAACTTTCTTCTAAGGACAATGAGGAGTCACTGAAGTTTCTTGAGCCTGGGTGATATGGTCTACCCTGTCTGTTAGGATAACCAATATAAAAGCTATGTAAATGAATGATTAGAAAAGGGAGAGAATTAAGGCAGGGAGATCAATTTGAAGATTACTGTAATAGTCGAAGGAGAGGAGTGGAAAAATAAGACTAGGTAATTGCAGTGTATAAAGAGAAAGTTATGAATGTCAAGGAGATAGAATGGATGAGACTCAATTTACTGAATAGATATGGGAGTGAATAAGAGTATTAAATCAAGGGTGACTACCAAGTTGTAAATTATGATGATGAGAGAAATAATTGTGTCCTTACCAGTGTAGCCATGAACTGGTCCAGCCATTCTGGAAAGCAATTTGGAACTATGCCCCCAAAGCTATTAAATTTGACCCAGAGACACCAGTCCTAGACCCATAGCCCAAAAAGATCAAAGAAAGAGAGAAAGGACCCATCTGCAGAAGGAAAAAAATATTTATATTAGCCCTCTTTGCAATGGCAAAAAAATAGGAGGGTGTCTTTCAACTGGGAAATAGGTAAACAAGTGAACAGTGAATATGTGAGCATGCAAATATGATGTTTTATTTTGGTGCTATAAGAAATGATAGAGGGGATGGTTTTAAGAAAAACCTAAGATTTGTATGAACTGATGC
This sequence comes from Antechinus flavipes, assembly GCF_016432865.1. Classification (NCBI taxonomy): domain Eukaryota; kingdom Metazoa; phylum Chordata; class Mammalia; order Dasyuromorphia; family Dasyuridae; genus Antechinus; species Antechinus flavipes. The sequence continues at coordinate 100,798,507 of NC_067403.1, forward strand.
AGAGTAAAATGGGCAAACCCAAAAGAATAATCTATACAATATCAATATTGTGAAGACAATCAACTTTTGAAAGACTTAGGAACTTTGATTGATAATCAACATTTATTAAACACTTACTATATGCCAGACACTGTGCTAAGCACTGGAGATACAGAATAGAGAAAAGACACTGCCTGCTTTCAAGAAGCTTACAACCTAATGAATTATCAACAAAATGAACATCCATGATTTCAGAAAACTCATAGTGAAATAGACTTACCGCCTGATAAAGAAGTGATGAGCTCAGAGTAGAGATTGAGATTTCTTTTTAAACCATGGCTAGTGCAGGAATTTGTTGTACTTGATTCAGCATTTTTGTAACAAAGGGGGAACGAGAAAGAGCTAGTAATTCTTTTGAGAGAGTGAATAGATACAGAGAGACTGAATTATTGAAATATTTTTTAAAATACACAGAAGAAACATAAAGCAGTTTCAAAGGAAGTAAAGATAAGCAGGTTAGCTTTGAAAGTAAATATGCTGAATGTATTATACTTTATTAAACTTCCTTTAAAAGGCTACCTGTGTGTAAGAGAAATTCATGGTTTCATGTAAAATCCTTTCTCAATTCCACTTCCAACAAGGAATTGTTACCTTCTTTGGTTTTCATTAAATGAAGAATTTAAAAAATAAAATAACACCCAAAGATACCCTAAATAGGGAAGTTAGAAAAAGGATTTATCTAAAGGGAAAGATGATTTTGTTTAGCTTTGGACACGTTGAGTTTCAGCTGCCTGGTAAAATTATCGAGTAGGTAGATCTGGCTCAGTATTGATGGGTGAACCTTGTATCAGCAATAATGCCCTAACCCTCCCATATCACTTCATGCTTGGGGATTAAAAAGAAATCAACACTACCATCGCTCCTGCAAAGGTCTTTATAGCAAACTGCCTTATGACTCCAATCAGAATCCATGCAATTCTGAGTTTTAGTCTGTCAAGGCTCAAGTTATTTTCCCTATGTCTCCCTCTTTCATACTTGTCCTTTTCAGTCCCATGCTTTCCCTATTCTCATCCTACTGTATTCTACTCTCTCCTTCCATTGTGCCTTCTTAAATCCTGTTCTATCATGAATAGTCTGTCCTTCTTATTATGCCTAAAATTAATTTTTTATATTTTATACTTATTTTTATATATACAGTGTTGCAATAACCTCAACCATTGAGAAACTAGAATTATGGTATCTTTTGCTTTGACAGAGTAACAAAAAGAAATGGCCTACTGAGTTCAAACTTTGTTATTTAATTTTCAGAGACCATTTAACTTACCTTTAGAGATGAAAAAAACCTTCTTAAGTCTTTTATTATAAATCAGGAATATTAGCCCAGTCATAACCCCTGCTATGAACCATTCAGTTCGTAATGTTAATGTGACTCAGGCCATGAACCGTTATTTAAAGGACAATAAACTTGGTCTACAAAAATCCTCTAAGACCATAAAAATTCTACTGATGAGCCTTTCAGGTCAAAAAGTACCCAAAATCAATGAACTAGAGTTTGGACAGATTTGAGAAGACATCAAAGAACAGAAAGGTGCTTATAGTACATGGAATCACAGAGTCTTACATGACTGAATGACTAAATAGCAACATAAAAAATAGCAGAGAATATGCTAAATTGCATTGGGAGAGGAAATTTCCACGTTCCAGAATTTCCCTAGATCAATTACATCACAGGTACAGGCCTTTTTGTATTCTGAACTGGATCTGTAATTTCTTGGGATAACTTGCTTAGGGAGAAGGTAAACTCCGATAAGGCGCCATTGGTTTTTGTCTTTATGTGTCCAGTGCCTGACATATAATATGGGCAAGATTAATGCTTATTGGTTGAAGTGAATTGAAGCTCAGGGACCTGAGTCCTGAAGGAAGAGTAGATCTAGAAATATAAAGCTGATCATTGTATTTGTTAGGGCTGATGACATCAGCAAGAAAAAGAAAATATAGTGAGAATAAAAAGAACCCCAAGACAGAGCCCTGAAATGCTTTTATTAGCTGTGATCCTTTTCTCCTATATAGTTAATTATTCTTTCTTAGCTTCGGTGTCCTTATTTTTAAAACAGAGATGATTCTATTGGTGCTCAGAGTGTTGCTTTGAGGAAAGTGCTTTGTAAATCTTAAAGCTCAAATTAAATAAAACTAAGTACTTGAGTCACATAATCTATACTATAGAAGAATAGAGAAGAGATTGAGTTGTTTTACAATCAGGCAGAATCAATCAACAAACATGTATTAAACTGTTAGTATGGTACACTGCTAAACCACTGGGCATACAAAGAAAAAGCAAACATAGTCCCTGTCTTCAGCAGACTTATATTCTATAAAGGGGGAAGAGGAAGGTACTAGCAACTGGGCGGACCTGGAAAAGCCTCTGGCAGAGGTTGAATTTTGAGTGCAGTCTTTCTAGAAGTGGAGGATTCCCAGACAAAGAAGGGAGAAAGGAGGAGGGAAAGCTTCCCAAGTAGTTTTACATAAATAAAGAATCCCCTAAGAGAAAATCATTGTTATCTATACATATCCCAACCTCCCATTTTCCACCCCTCCCCTGAAAGTTTGGTATCTACATTGCTAAGTTGTCTTCCACCTGGTTTCATAGTTAAGTTGATTCCACAACTCATTGATTAAGATAAGAATGCTTGAACAATGACTACTGTTTTGGTGTAAAAGCCTTTCAGCTCCAAGAGAGCTACAGTATTTGTTGACACCTACTCTGAGAAGAAATACAAAATACGTCACTTCTCCTCAAGGAACTTGAAAAGTAGTGAGATTGATGTCCTGGACTGGGAATATCCAGGCCCAGGCTCTACTTTGAACTCTGGGATTTTTTGTGTGACCTTAATCTCTCTGAATTTCTACTTCTCTATGTGCAAAATGAGGGAGTCCAAAAAGAATGGTCAAAAAGGTCTTTCCTGGTTCTAAGATCAAGTACTTTTTTGACTGACTAGAGAAAAAAGGAAAAGGAAATTTAAAAAAAAACAAAGAAATGTAAACTATATTATATTATTAATAAGTTATAAACTATAAATGTATGTTTATATATATGTGTGTGTATGCATACATTACCACCCACATTAGTATATTATACACATGTGTACATAATATGCATTGTCTATGTATATATCTATATCTATATCTCTCACTAGAACATAATAATAATTCCTACTTCCAGGATTATTATGAGGGTAAAAGGAGATAATATTTGGAAATTACTTAGCATCTTAAAGTGCTACATAAATTTCCCTTATTATTATTGTTGTTGTTATGACCATTTTTATTAATAATAATAATATACTCTTCAAACTAATACAAATCAACACAGAGATATCAATCTCCCAGAAAGCACTAAAAAGATGCCAGAGTGAATTGGATGACTGATGAAATCATCATGCCTGTGGTAAAGATAAAATTTATGAAGATTAATCTCTTCTAACTCCCAGAGAAAGTCAGACAAGCCTAAAATGTGAACTGGGAGGAGTTTCTGGAAACTGAATGTGGGATGGAACACATTTTTAAGCTATTCTCATTTACATCTCTTTGCTTCTTCCTCAATAGCAACAGTATATCTTATAACTGCCAATTTTGGTTTTTTTTTAAAACCAAAATTTACCTCAAATACCATATACTTTAAAAGAGAGGTTCCCACATGCTTTATTGGAAGCTTGTTCTATAGAATAGTAAGCAGTTAATTCAAAACCAACCCAGTGAAGGAGCAACAAACTATCAGCAGTGTTCATATCCTTTAAAAATGGCCACATTTCCAACTTCCTCTAAAAAAAATTCATTTTCAGATATTTATAATTATCAAGATTTGATCCCCATTCTCCTGATTCCAAAGTTCAGTATACCTTTCCATATATTCTATAGCTTCTTATCTGATTTTCTAAAGCAAGAGGTCACTGACATTTATTAGTTGTCATTATTCCATATTAAATGAATAAGGCCTTAATGTAGGCAGCACCATCCATAGGTGATGAATTGGTTACTCAATAGACATTCCATTCATTCATCAAGTATTAAGTGAGAAGCCTAGTATAGGTACACAGCATGCTAAATCTGAAGGAGATACAAAACAAACAGAAGAGTTTGTTCAGGTGTGTACAATTTAGCTAGACAAAAAAGACACAAACACATGAAACTATTTAGTTACCGTGGAAAGCAATATAGAAATAATTATCAAATGAATAGCATTTTCAGTGGTTTTCAAACTCTTTGTTCTCAGCAATCTTTATACTTTAAAAAAAAATTATTGAAGAATCCCTAAAAAACTTTTGTGCATGTGAGGTATATTAATCCACATTAACTGTATAAGAAATTTAAATGTCAGTATTATTATAAAAATATTTTTAGCTTCACAGATTACTTAACAGTATCTAAGGGACTAGGCCCTAGACCACACTTCAAGGGAAATTGGTATAGAAAATTGTCATTTTAAAAAAACAGTCCAATATAGTCAAAATGTACAATTTTCTCCCCTTAAATTAGTCCCACTTTTCCCTACTGCCCCTGTAGAGGAATGTCCAAACTCATAGCACAACTCTTTCATCTGGATTCTCTTCAGAAGTGAAACAAATAGTAGAGTTTGATTAGGGCAACCTTGACCCCAATCCCTGTATTTTAATTAGTGTCCCTTTCACCTCAGAAACCTATATATACATTAAACTCTGTATAGTACTACTCTGAGGACTTGTCCTCCCCTGAAACGGAAACATACTTAGAGTTTGTAGAAAGTCTCAAACAGTCTTCTGATGAATCCCCACTTTCATCCCAAAGACTTAGAATGACATCCATCTTTATGCTACTTACTTAAGAACTTAAAATTCTCCAAAAAGAAAATTAAAACCAAAAAACAGTTTGGAGTCTCTGAAGAAGCAAAGCCCTCTCTCCATTGGACTAGAATTTTCCAAATAACTCAGAATAATCAAAGGGGACACAAGACATGATGCTTAGCACTGGGGATACAAAGCCAAAAGTGAAACATTATCTACCATCTTATGTTCTAATGAGAGAGAGAGATGGACATATATAGAGCACATGTAAGATACAGGCAAAATAAGTTCCAGGTAGTTTGGGGAGAAGATGTGCTAGCAGGAGAGAAATGAAAAAAAGTCTCAAATTCAAGATTAGTTGCTTCATCATAATCATGGCTTAGTTTTTTTTACTATTCTTTATAGCTCTAAGGAGCCATGCAGATGATCCTTCCTTCCCCCCAAGGAAGTTAACTTCCTCCCCCAAGAAGTTAACAATATAGGAAAATTAGTTTGGACACTTACTAATTGTGTGACAAGTGGAAAAGTCATTAAACTCTATTTGCCTCAGTTTCTTTATCTGTAAAATGAACTGGAGAAAAAAATGCCAAACCATTTTAAATCTTTGCCAAGAAAACCCCAAAGGGGATCATGGAGAGTAAGAAATGACTAACCAATCACTTCACTGTCATTTTTCTAAAGTTTGGCATATCAAATATAGAGTGGTAAGTGATCAAGGGATGATCAATACTCCTGTTCCTATGTCACCATATTTTTTTTTTTAACTAAATATGTGATTTCATCAGTGTGGGGAAATTTTCCCTATCCCTACCTCCTCTTAAGGAAACTCCCTCCTTTTCTGCAATTTATAACCTTAAGAGAGCTGAACATGAGGGCAATGCATGTTTTAGTGATTTGCTCAGGATAACAGTCAGTGTGTATTAGAAGCAGTACTTGAACCCCAATTGGAGTTTTCTTGGCAAAGATGCTGGAGTGTTTTGTCATTTTCTTACCCAATGCATTTTACAGATGAGGAAACTGAGGCAGAGTGGAGTACCTTGCCCATTGTCACATAGGAAGTAAGCATTAGAGGTTGAATTTGAACTTAGTTTTTTTTTTACTACAGACCCAGTGTTCTGTCCACTGTTACCTAGCTACCCAGATCCACTAGCAAAGATGATCCAGGTTCAAAAAATCTCATCCCCACCTCCAACTTTTCTTAATTTATCATGATGTCATAAGTAGAACAAAACTATTTCTAGGGACCACATCTTTAATCATGCAACATGTCAATTAAGAAGATAAACTGGGCTACTCAAAATAGGAGGGAAGAATCTTGGGAAAGAAGAGTTTGCGAGTTGACAGAGAAATGTCAGTGTATATGAATCCTGGAGTGTTGCCTTGGAGGTGGCCAGGCATGCCTGGAGTGCAGAACTCCCACACGTGAGGCTGCCAGTTGTTATCCCTGGAGAGGATTTGATTGACTACCTCTAATCTAGGGGTTTGTGAGGATTTGCTCATTTTGGAGAGACTGCTGCAGACTTTGCTAATAACAATTTAATTTGAAAAGGTTATGGTAATTGTCAGTTAAGCTCCTGGCTATATGTTTGAGCTCAGAGACAAATCTGAAAAGAAAAAAATTTTTAAATGCTTTCAAATTAACTTCACCTGAAATTTTATAGTCACGTGCCATTTTTCTGGAGGACTTAGGGGAGAGGAGTTTTTTGTTTGTTTGTTTTTTTGCATTTTTGAGCTAATGTGAAGAAGTATATGGGGGCAACTACTGCTTTTCTCACCTCCAGATGGGCACACAAATCTTGACATACAAGTTAGAGCCAGGACCATATCTTCATAAATTTAAATTTATGTTAATTCTTTTTTTAATAACTTTTTATTGATAGAACTCATGCCAGAGTAATTTTTTACAACATTATCCCTTGCATTCACTTCTGTTCCGATTTTTCCCCTCCCCCAGATGGCAAGCAATCCTTTACATGTTGAATAGGTTACAGTATATCCTGGATACAATATATGTGTGCAGAACCGAACAGTTTTCTTGTTGCACAGGGAGAATTGAATTCAGAAGGTATAAATAACCCGGGAAGAAAAACAAAAATGGAAGCAGTTTATATTCATCTCCCAGTGTTCTTTCTTTGGGTGTAGCTGCTTCTGCCCATCTTTGATCAATTGAAACTGAATTAGCTCTCTTTATCGAAGAGATCCACTTCCATCAGAATACATCCTCAAACAGTATCATTGTTGAGGTATATAATGATCTCCTGGTTCTGCTCATTTCACTTAGCATCAGTTCATGTAAGTCTCACCAGTCCTCTCTGTATTCATCCCGCTGGTCATTCCTTACAGAACAATAATATTCCATAACGTTCATATACCACAATTTATTCAACCATTCTCCAATTGATGGGCATCCATTCATTTTCCAGCTTCTAGCCACTACAAACAGGGCTGCCACAAACATTTTGGCACATACAGGTCCCTTTCCCTTCTTTAGTATCTCTTTGAGGTATAAGCCCAGTAGAAACACTGCTGGATCAAAGGGTATGGGTGGGGGGCAGCTAATTCTAACACTCCTCATTTACAAAGGAAGAAACTGAGGTGTCTTGCTCAGTACTATGCAGCAAGTAAGTGTCTGATATAGGAATCATAGGATCACAGATACCTTGGCAGCCATTGAGTCTAACTCTTTTATCTTACAGATGGGGAAACTGAGATCAAGATAGATTAAATGACTTAGCAATAGTCACATGCTAACAAATGTCTCAGATGGAGTTTGAGCCATTCTTCCTGACCCAAAGGCTCAATTATCTAATATATTTTATCATATTGCTTCCAGACTCGTCACTTTGAAACTGATTTGATAGACTTAGTCACACAGAAATAATATAATAATTCACATTCACAGAGCACTAAAAGCAGTTAATCAATAATCACTTGTTTTAAAGTACCTACTATGAGTAGTGCATAATACTAAACACTGGGGATGCCCATCCTAGCTCCAAGTCTAATGAAGGAGACAATGTGTAATTATCTGCTACAAACTATTACCAAGATAAATAGAAATAATCAACAGAGGAAAAATACTAGAACTCAAAGGGATCTGGAAAGACTTCTTGTAGAAATTTTTAGATTTTAACTGAGATTTGAAGAAAACCAGGAACCAAAGATAAAGGAGGGCATTTCAAGCATTATCTGGAATTCCTGTCCTGGGTATTCTTCTGCCCAATTCATACTATACTAGAAACTGGAACTGAGACCCTACTCTGTTCCTGGAATCTGAGCCACCCTGATGCTCCTTGTTCTGAACTTGTCCATTCCCGGGCATAAGTCCCCTTCTGTGACTCAGAATTGGAAAGTGAACAACAAAGCTATCAGTTGTCACTATCACTGTGCTCTGTATAAAGTGCCCAAGTATGAATCTAGGGCCTCCTCTTGCCCTGGTGCACAGTCTATCCCAGTACTGGACTGATATATAGCAGCTCTTGACCAGAAACCCCTCTTCTGGTGTCCACTCTATTTCATTATGTCAATCTTGTCTGGATAAATGATTCTGTGGCTTGGATTTCCTCATCAGGATCTAGTCTGATGCATTTTCTAGATCTGTTTGAAGGAATTTCAGAGGAGAGGAGGGGAGCTTAGTATGCTTCTTCCCTTTTATCTGCCATCTTGGTACTAACTTCAATTTACTATATTGTTTTTCACTTTTTTTCTTTATTATGTAGGACAGTTCTTTGAGAAGGGATATGGTGAGGAAAACATAGGTGACATAAAATCAAAATATATCAATAAGCATTTTTTAATAAAATGAAAAAAATTGGACTAGATTATCTCAATAGTGTCTTCACTTAAAAAATCTTAAAAGGACTTTGTAAACCTTAAGCAGTTATATAAATGTTAGTTATTATCACGTCACCTACCATAGGGCCATTTTTACTCTAACCTCTTCTGTCTTTTCCTTTTTAAAAATTCTATTTCATTTATGATTAGTAGTCCATAGTTTAATACTTAATTACTTTATAATTAATTCATAGGATAATGAGGAAGGGCATGGTGATATAATAAAAAGAAATTCATCTGGATTCAAGTCTTGCCTCTAGCAAATACTGGTCACATGATCCTGGACAATATTCTAAGAATCTAAGAAATCAAAATTTTAGTCCCTAATTCTATCTTAACTAAGGAGAAAAAAATTATAAGCTCTTAGAGACCAAACTACATCTTACACTTCAAGTTGCTTTGTGGGGGAAAAAGCATTAGACAGTGTCTGCTGACATTGATTTTTATCTCAGTTCTTCCCCTAACAGACATGAGACATTAAGCAAATTGTTTATTCTGAACCTCGGGTTCCTTACCATAAACTGAAAGAAATAAACTATATAATTTGCAAAGTCTCTTTCAACTTTCAACTCAAACTCAAATATCTTCAGATTCTCAATAAATGGAGTACTCATTTATTTATTTGCGTAGTATCAATGAATATGTAGAGAAATAAATTTAAACTTTACTCATTGATTTAGCCAGTAGAGAATAGACTAAAGAAAATGAAGCAATTTTGAAAGAGTTCATAGAAGTAGCATAAAAGAGAAAGAATTGGCTTTTAGAGTCAGAGAATCTGGGTTCTAATCCTAGTTCATGTGACCTAAAATAATGTCACATGAATTTCCTTAGTTTTTGTTTTCTTGTCTGTAAAATAGAATGCCAGCCCTGAAGTCAAGAAGACTCTTTTTCCTGAATTCAAATTAGGACTCATACTTAACTAGCTGTGTAACCCTAAGCAAGTTATTTACCCTTGGTTGCCTCAGTTACCTCACTTGCAAAATGAACTGGAAAAGGAAATGTCATACCTTTCCAGGATCTTTGCCAAACAAACAAATGGAGTCATGACTAAAAACGGATTAGTATGAGGGGTTTGATGATTTCTGATATTCCTGCCAGCTCTAATTTCTGGCTAGAAAAATAGTAGAATCCTGCTAAAGACACCTTCCTAAGGCTAAGTAGATATGTATATATGTATGTATGTGTGTACATATACATATGCATTCAGGTATGTACATATACATAATACATATATTTGTATATGTATGCATGTGTATATATGCATATGTAGGTTGTCACTTTTATTTCTGTGTGTATATATACATACATGTATTTGTATGTGTCTGTATATATTTTATGTATCCCTTTGAAAGCCTTAGAAAAGAAAAGAAAAAAAAGAAAAAAATTTATGATAGAGAAATAATGGCTAGTTTAAGAATGAGTCTTTGATTTACATGAACTAATGCTAAGTGAAGTGAATAGAACCAAAAGAACATTGTACATAGTAACAAGATTATGTGATAATCAACTATGATGGACTTGGCTTTTTTCAATAACGAGGTGATTCAAGGCACTTCTAATAGACTTGTGATGAAAAGTGACATTTGCATCCAGAGAGAATTAAGGAGATTGAATGTGGATCAAAACATAGTATTTTCACCTTTTTTTTGTTGTTGTTGTTTGTTTACTTGGTTTTTTTCTTATCCCTTTTTCCCTTTTGATGTGATTTTTCTTGCATGGCATGATCAATACGTTTAATGTTTAACCTATATTGGATTGCTTGTTACCTTGAGGAGGAGGGAAGGGAAAAATTTTTGAAACACAAGATTTTACAAAAATGAATGTTGAAACTTTTCTTTGCATATATTTGGGAAGATAAAGTACTACAAGAATGAGTCAAGGGGAGGCACAGAAGAATACTTAGGTTCATTCTAAAATTTAGCCATCAAGTAATTTGAAAAGTCCAAATCAGAGAAGGAAGAACATAGACAAAGTAGTTGTGGGGGATTCTGGAGGAAACTGGATGTGCTAAGGAGCAGCAATGCATTTTAAAAAGAATTGTATGTGTATATATTTGATTTCCTCCTAAAATTCTCTATCATTCTGTCTTCCTACATGCCTCCTTCTTTAATATCCATCTATTTATACATATTTTACACCTATCTATATTATCTATAGAGAAATGAGATGCCAAATTTTGAACAGAGATTAGTTATCTTTTTCTCTATATAGAGAGAGACAAATACAGATATAGGTTCTTCAGGTTCAAGCGCAGAGGGAGTGATCTATAGCAGAAATTCAGTTAAGGGGAAGTCAATGGAAAAAGAGGAATAAAAAGACTTAAAATAGGAAGGGAGACTATAAACATTATTAGGATTGACCAAAAGAAACCTATAGTTAAACTTATTGGGAAGATATAATATGAAGTAGAATGGAGTCACTTTACTTGTCTGGAGCTCAGATTCCATTCTTTAGCATGAAGAGTCTCATTATAGATGACCTTTAAATCTCATCCAGCTCTATATCTGATGAGCCAATACATTGAATTTGAAAAAAAAAAACAAAATCCTAACTGTAGGGAACCTTCCAGCTCTAACATTCTAAGTCTATGACTGGGTCTGTGCACTGGCAGATTGACTCAAATGTATAAAGTCAAGCACTTTGGAAATCAAGTGAACCAAATGTTATTTCCACCACAGTCACTATGGTGAATTTAAATAAATAGTTTCTCCATATGAACAAAAAAAGAAAAATGAGTTCCTAGAATAAGAGATAAAAGATATTGGGATGGTCATAGTACTAAAAAAGCAACTAAAGAAGAATCTCTACAAGTCAATTTCCTCATTTGTAAAATAAGAAGCTAATTTTTGATCTCAGATCTGTGATCTGATGACTGTAAATGCTAGTTAATGAACCTTGCATGGCACCTTCTTTGCACATAATAAATTCTCAAAAAATAGTGGTTGTTTTTGATATACAAGCATCACAGGTATAGGAAGGCAAAGACCATTTATGGCAAATGAAGAGTCAGAGAAGATTGTTCTTTTTAGTTAATTTCTATTTGAGGTACTGGTAGAAAGCTACCCTCAAAGCCAAGAAAATTTGAATTCAGTCAGGACTTATCTCTAACACCTACTGGCAGTTCTCTAAGATTGTAAGTAATAGAGAAAATATTAGCCTTCAACAGAAGGAGATCCTTCATCTGGAAATCACAGATCCATCCAGTCACAATCATTCATTCATTCTCCAATTCATTTATTAAGCATGTGGTGGGTAGTGGTTTTGTCAGCCCCTGCAGAAAGTATGGGATTTAGCTATGATTCATCAAGTCTCAAGTCTAGTGGGGGGAATAAGAGATAGATACAAATAATTATACTATGTAACATTACATGATAAGTTTACTGAGGAAGTGAAAAACCAAGTGTTATATGAACCTGAGGTAAAAGATCATTATTGGTAGAGAATTAGGAGAGTCTTTATTGAAAGAGGGGGAAGCAGTGTTCTCATTAAGTGAGTTAGTTTAAAAGGGTAGCTCTAACTACCATATACAAAGCACTATTTTAAAGAAAAAGTTTGAGGATTTGATGATTTAAAGGAAGTCTGGGGAAACTGCCCATTCTTAATTTCTTAGTTGAACCAGACTAGAACTAACTACAGAATGCCTGAGATTTTGAAAAATACTTCTGTTCATCTTACTTTGTTTCAGCTTTCACACTAGAGTGTTGATGATGTGTTTATTTAAAATAAAGTCATGATCCCGTTTATCCCAGGCATCAAGATGTTATGTGCTAGGCACAAGGAAAAGTTCCATTTGTTTAGATGGACAGAAGCCTTGGTCTCTTTTATTGGATGTAGCCATCACAGCTCCTTTCTTAAATAGGGAATGCAGAGAGCAGAACATTTGGGTCAGCTGAGTAAGAAAATATGAATATAACTCTTAGCACTTCTGCATGCCTACCTGCTTTCAATTCCAGCCTGCAGAGAGGAAATCATTTACTGAAAGGTGTATGTCTTTTCATTAATGTCCCAGAGCTCTGGTTTGCTTTCTTGGGGTTTCTTTCGACAGCTGTTTTGTTTTTAAACTTAAAAAAAAAAAAAAACCTCTAGGTTAATCAATGCATACTGTCATTTTTGGAAAATTAAAAGTTGTTTTATATCTCAGCCAAACTTGAGTTCCGCATAACTAAGGCTTAAAGTAATCAGTAATGAGGCAATTGTACATTGTGGGTTTTTTTTCCCCTTGATTTAAAATAATAACAATAATATACATACTTTGTAAAATAAAAAAAACATAATTGAAAAAAATACATGCTTCGTGGTGATCTTACAATGTGTGCAACATAGCAATCTTTTCAAGCAGCTGAAAGTTCCCTGGCACTCTTATGATTTCCAGAAGGAAAGATACTCCTTAAATGGGCATAACTGATGTGTGATTGGTAAAGAGAACTACAAAGGCGGCTGAGTCACGATGACCTGTTGAAGCCAGACTCGTGTGTGTGTGTGTGTGTGTGTGTGTGTGTGTGTGTGTGTGTGTGTGTGTGTGTGTGTAGGAAGAAAAGAAGAGAGAGTGTAGGAAGAAAGAGGGGGAGGAGGGCAGAGGGAGAGCCTGCAACTTTAGCAGAATGTTTGAACAAGACAAAGAACAGTTCCAGCAACCAAATAAGGAAGTCAGTGCTGGAGTACTTCAGAATAGAAGCATGTTAGGGATTTTAGGAAAGCTGAGAGGAAAAAAAAAATGAGCAAAGAAAAATAGTAAGAAGTTTTCACTTTGCTCACTTTCACCAAAAATAAAAGGGAAATGGCATCTCGAGTTTTTTTTTCCAGTGAGTAAAGTATATATGGACTTGTCTTTTTTCTGCTGTTTGAAACTGAGAGGTATCTTGATAAATACTTCAAAAACTGAAAATATATGTTAAGTACCCTTTAAGTATAATAAATGTTGGTTTTAGCAATTGTATCTGAAAACATCCAAGGACAACCAAAAGCATATTAAGCACCTACTGTGTGCAGAACATTGTGTTAGCTGTTAAGGGAGGAAAGGAAAGAAGGAGAGAGACAGAGACACAGAGAGAGGCAGAGACAGGGGAAGAAAGAAAGAAAGAAGGGAAGAAAGAAGGAAAGAAGGAAAGAAGGAAGAAAGAAAGAAAGAAAGAAAGAAAGAAAGAAAGAAAGAAAGAAAGAAAGAAAGAAAGAAAGAAAGAAAAAAGAAAGAAAAAGAAAGAAAGAAAGAAGGAAGGAAGGAAGGAAGGAAGGAAGGAAGGAAGGAAGGAAGGAAGGAAGGAAGGAAGGAAGGAAGGAAGGAAGGAAAGAAGGAAGGAAGGAAGGAAAGAAGGAAGGAAAGAAGGAAGGAAGAAAGGAAAGAAGGAAGGAAGGAAGGAAGGAAGGAAGGAAGGAAGGAAGGAAGGAAGGAAGGAAGGAAGGAAGGAAGGAAAGAAGGAAGGAAGGAAGGAAAGAAGGAAGGAAGAAAGGAAGGAAGGAAGAAAAGAAGAAAGAAGGAAAGAAGGAAGAAAGGAAGGAAGGAAGGAAGAAAGAAAGAGAAGAAAGGAAGGAAGGAAAGAAGGAAGGAAGGAAGAAAGAAAAAGGAAAAAAGAAAGAAGGAAGGTAAGAAAGAAAGAAAAAGAAAGAGGAAGAAAGGAAAGAAGGAAGAAAGAGAGAAAGAAGGAGGGAGGGAAGGAAGAAAGGAAGAAAAGGAGGGAAGGAAAGAGGAAGGGAGAAAGAAAAGAAGGAAAAAAGAAAAGGAAGAAATATAGGAAATATTCATAAGAATTAGAGAAACATAGAAAAAATGGGAGGAAAAATAAGAAAATATACTGTATAGGAATACTGTTGCTACCTGTAAACTAACTTTCCTACTCTTCATTTTCCAAAGTACTGAATATAGTTTGTATTTAATTAAGATTAAAGTAAATTAATTTTTTTTTTTTGCTTGTGATGCAGGGTAATTTCAGAAAGTCCCCTGAGAAAATTAGACACCAGAAAACTGTGATTTGAGAATCACTACTGTAAACATTGCTTCCTCTTTGCCTGATTTGCAGAACTAAGCGATGACTGGGGGGAGGGGTAAAGCCACCCTGGATAGGAGTTGAGTGATTCATCCACTTCCCCCATTATAAGATCATCGATTTTGAGCAGGAGCAAACTTTAGATGTCATCTAAGACAGTCTGTCACTCTAATTTTACAGATAAGAAGCCTAAAACACACAGAGATCCCAGTTATCTCAATGCTTGAACAGAGAAATGTTATGGGAAAGCACACAGCATACATATAGAAATGAGAAGTTTAAAACTAAGTGGAAGTCACAAAAGTGAATAGATTTAGGCACAAAGATTCACAGTACCATTACTTTGTATCATGATGTATAAGATGTGATTTAAGGTTTTAAAAATATTCTCCCTCAAAATACACATCTAGTATATTGGCAGCTGAAATTCTCTAGAGACTGCTATTTAAGCAGCTGCTAATGCAGTGTCTGTCCCGGTCTTCTTAGAAAACTTGGCAGATCTGGCTGGGATGATCTTCACGCATTTAGTAAATGCTTAAAGGATGAGGTGCAGGGAAGGGCTGGGGGTAGGGAGTGGGGAAGGACACTAAGACACCAAGAATAAACCTATATGGCAAACATGTGAAAACCTGAATTTTTAGATGAAATTCTGGAGACATTCTTTCAGGCTCAAAATTTTGTAATCTTATATATGATAGTTTGTTAATATACAGATTTTGTAAAATTCAAAATGTTTATTGCAAAGTTGTTTTTCAAAACTGTGTTTTTATCTTAGGAAGACATGAGGTGAAGTAATATAATACTACGAAATTTGCCCTTGGGATCCCACTTCAAATCCCATCTCTTATATCTAGTGGTTGTGTTTCTCTGGGCAACTCATTTATTCTCTCAGTGTTCTAGTCTAAACTACTGGGGTTAAGATTTTAAGTTACAGAGAAGCAGTGATCGCTAGAATGTCCTCCTCTGAGAATCTATAGCATCCCAGGTCTAGTGCCTCCTCCTATTAAAATATTACCATGGTTTTTATTCTCAATAAAGATTTCTGATTAACAATAGAAAGACACTATCTGAAACTGAGATAGTTATCTTAAGTTACTGATATTATAGGATAAATTTTTAAATTTCCAAGGACTTAGGATTCTAATTACTATGGTGTCATGACTCCTTCTCTGACTTAGAACAAGTCATTGAACCTTAGTTACTAGAAGGATAGATTAAAAGAAAGATATAAAGTTCTCTTTCTTAAACTTCTTGTTAAAGTCATTCTCTCCACATAGAAAAATAGAATAAATGAAGCATAAACAAAGAAATAATCTTTTTTCCAAGTTGTGTTGCATCAAGGTGACATGATACAAAGATTTAGGAGAGACTGAGCATATCTTTTGGTTCTACTAGAATTTTCTGAAATGAATATGATTTGAAATCATTGGCTCTATTAATTGGAATAGCAAATGTTTTTAGTATATGTAAATTTTTTGGTAACAAAAGTGCTACCACTCACCATCAAAAAAATTGAAATTACACTGAAATACTTTTGTAATTGAGAAGGTACACTATAGTAGCATAGATTCAAAGCTATAAGGAAATTTAGACATTCTTTTTTTCAGAGGAAAGAATAAAGGCCCAGAAAAATCATAACTTGCCCAAGTTTGAATAGAAAGGAATAGATATGCTACCAAATAGGAATTTGGATTAAAAAAGAGATTCCTAGGAATATCATATTTATAATAGTTTATTGATGATCAGTTTCCTCCCCTACCTCTTGGTACCTACCTACCTACCTACTTGGTACCTATCATTAATTGTTGGGAGGTGGGAGGAAATTTTATCATCAAGTCTCTTAAGTCACAATTGGCTAATGCATTGGGAAACAGAAGGATTAATGAGCACATGGGTCATCTCTATAAGTGTCATGATCTAGTTGCAGAAAAGTACTAAAATGGAATCATAAATTCCAAAGTTCTGGTCTTGCCCTGACCCTGACTTTTTCAACCTCTCGATGCCTTGAGTGATTTTTGTAAAGCCCTCTAGGAGGCCTGCATGAATTAATTGCACTATTGTGTGGCACCTACACTCTAGGAATTCATTTGTTAGTAGGAGGTTTTGTTCTTCCAGATGTGCTGTGTTGATTCACAAGGAAATTATGAGTAATAGCTCATAAACAGTCTAAGTGAATAAACAACTGTTAAGACACCTGTTATGAACAGTCTACTTTGTCTACTCATTTAGACTGTCAGCCTTTTTTTAGGCCAGGGATCATATTTTCTTCTTATTTTGAAGACCCTCTGCACTTAGAAAAGTGATGAGGCTAGGTTATATAAATTCAGAATAATTAATGAAAAATTGTAAGGTTATAGTTAATTGATAAAATAGATTCAAAACTAGTTCTGATGCCTAAAATTATTGACAAAATGATTTTTACCAATTAACATTCCTCCCAAATTGCAATGGCACACTAGCTCCATTCAAATGGAGTCTTTTGCTAGTTACTATTTGGGCATTAGAATATAGCTTTGTTGTTGTTATGTATAAAAATATATATATATATGTATATAGTATATATTATATACATATATAGCTTCTGGCTAAGCAGTGCCATGGGAAAAGCCTTTAATAGACACAAGGTAGAAGAAGAAAGGGGAAGGAGAAACAGACAGAGACAGAGAGATGAGATACTTGGTTCAGAGTGGTAGTGCCATCCAGAATTGTTTCAAGTGCCAAGCATTGGTGATACAAAGAGAGGGAAAAAGACAGTCTCTGTTCACAAGAAGCTTAAGATAACATGGAAATAAATAAACAACAATTAAGCTATATACAGAATAAATGTGGAATAAGCAATATAGTGAAGGCATAATTAAGGGGGATTGGCAAAGGCTTTCTGTAAAAGATCAGATTTTAGATGTGACTTGAAGGAACTCAGAAGATAGAGATGAGATAGAGCCAGCAAAAATGCCAAAGATTTGGGAGCTAGCATATTTTGTTTGGGGAACAGCAAGGAGTCATGTGTCACTGGATACTGGACTCATGATGAGGTGTAAGTTATGCAAAGCCTAGAAAGGTAGGGCAGGGTCAGATTATGAAGGGTCCTGCCAAAAAAAGTTATTCTTTTTTATGCAAATGCTTAGTCCCTCTCTAGTATTCATCCCTTCTAGTATGTTCACTTCATTGGTCCAGTAGAAACATTCTTGAACCAGTGTCAGGAATCTGAGCACTAAGTTCAAATCCTGTTTCTGATCTTTATAAATTTTTCAACTTTAAATCACTTAGCTTCCTTGTTTCTCATTTTTCTATCTTTCTCATATTTAAAGATATAAGTTTATAAAGCAATGCCATTGGGTATCATTGAAAGGGAAAAGCCTTTAACAGACACAGATAGAAGGAAGGAGAGGAAAGAGAGAGACAGACAGAGAGAAGAAGGGAGAGAAGAAGAGAGGCAGGGAGGGAGAACAAGTAGAGGAGAAGCGAGAGAGGTAGAGAGAGATAGAGCAGGAGGGAAGGAGGAAGGCAGAATGAAAGGGAGAGAGGGAAGTAAAGTAGTTTGTTCTTAGATTAGAGGGGGAAGGGAAGAGAATAAGCATTTATAAAATATCTATTATGTACTGAACATTACGCAAAGAATTTTTGTAAATATTATCTCATTTGATTCTCATAACCACCCTGCAAGATAAGTATTGTTATCACCCCCATGTTACAGTTGGATAAACTGAGGCAAACACCAATTAAGGACCATACAGATAAGTGTCTGAGGCTAGATTTGAACTCAGATCTAACTAGACCCAGAATTCCATGCAATGGGATTACCTAGTTGCCAGATGACCTTTAGAGTTCCTTCCAACTGTGGATCTAAGATTCTGTGATAGCTATCTGGTCCTGCCTATTTCCTTTCATGTAGTAAGCTAGTGGACAATCAAATAAGACAATCAAATCAGAAATGGATTTTTCCCCATAACCACAAAATATTATTCTGTTGAGTTTTGTTCTTTTAAAATGGGAATAAGTGGGTAGAGATGGAATGTGCATTTCCAGTTTAACCAGTTTAACCATCTCTATAACCAAAGACTTTATTAAAGTTGCACCCTGTAGTACAGTAGGCAAGAAAAGAATGGAACAATAGCACAAAATTATGTTTTTGTATCATCTGTACCACCCATATACGATGACTGACTAACATCCATAGTTCATGAACTAAATACCACAACATTCTAAAGCCTATACATATTTAATTTGGGGGAAAAAAAACACCTTGTGATGAATACCCTTTGGGGGCATGTATGAAACAGTAATTTCTAAGAACCTGACTGGGTGTGGGAGGTGCGGGTGAGAATTGCAGTCTCTCTCCATGGTTTTAGGTTTTCTTTATATTTAATACTTAAATTAAATCTTTTTTAATTTTTTCATTTGGCCAGCTCTGGTCAGATACCACAATGTTCTTACAATCCACAGTTCAACTCATCGTCAACTTCATTTAGTGCAATTTTCAATCTCTGTAAGTTCTACCTACAAATCAAAATTCACTGAAATCCATTTTAGAGTCATAGAGCCATGGGACATTAGAACTGGAAGGGATCTGGGAGCTCATCTGCCACCTATACTTCCTAGATAAAGAAACTGAGGCCCTGGGAAGTAAGATGACTTGCTTTAAATCACACAACCAGTAAATTTCAGAGTATCTAGAACTCATGTCATTTGAATTCCTGCCCATTTCTCTTTTCCTGACATCATAGATCCCTGGACCAAAAATAGATTTTATGTTATTATCCTTTAGTAGTGAACTGAATTTTACCAAAATCACTCAACATATTGAAACTGCATGGTATAATGGATAGAGCATTAAATTTGAAGTACTTAAAAGCTGTATGAACCTGAGTAAGGTTCTTTAACCTTTATGTCCCTCAGTTTCTTCATCGATAAAAAAGTGATGGATTTGATGGCCTCTTTGTGCTCTAAATATATGATTCTCCCTTAACAGTAGATAGGAAACAAAAAGATTAGAAGAAAATACTGAATCCAAAACTTCATCTCCTTCAGATTCCTTAAATCTACTGGAAATCACAGATGCAACTTCTACTTTTTTTCCTTAAAATCCTATACTATATAATTTATTATTGACACCAACAGAGTGGAAAAAAGGCATTAATTTTTATGTTTTTCCATGGGAATATATAACAGTAAAGGTCAATATTATGAATAGATAAGTTCAATTGTCAATCACTTTAGCTTCATTTATCATGCCATGAATACCACATTGAAAATGCTAATGCTGTCCTATTTTTGCTCAAGGCAGTTTAACTTTACCTGGTGTCTATTTGCCAAGAGAATGTCTTTGTTGTTTAAGGCAAGTCAACAAAATCATCTGATTTTTCTTCTCATGACCAGTTACTAATATCTCCCTTCCCCTTCTCTTTTATGTTATGGGTTCTAGGTTAGAGGTGAGGGAGCATGTTAGTTTTTGTTTGTTTTCCACATATAGCTTCAATGATTTCCTAGCAACTTATTTTTGCCTTTCTTTTCACCAAGCTAATAATTATTGTTTTCTTCCCATCACAAAGCATCTAAGACCTAGAAAGCATATTTCCATAATTTTCCTAGAGGTAGATTATTGATATAGACCTTTCAAATTTGAATGTGTAGAGAAAATAGAATAGTTGTTTTTAATTAATAAGCATTTATTTAATTTTTATCCTACCTTTCCCCTCTCCATCCCAATTGAGATAGAAAAAATAGTTTAAAAATTAAATCTTTGTAACAAATATGCATAATCAATACAAATTCTCACATTGGCCATGTCCAAAAATGGGTCTTATTCTATATCTCTGAGCCCACTGTCTCTGTGTCAGAAGATGAGTCCATTCTTCATGATGGGTTTTCTGGAATTATGTTTGGTCTTTGCATTGACCAGAATTATTCAATCTTTTAAAGCTTTTTTTTCTACATTTTTTTTGTTATAATATGGATTGTTCTACTCACTTCACTCTTCATCAGTTCATACAGGTTTCTCATAAAAGTTTCTCTGAGACTGTTCCTTTTTTGTCATTTCTTACATGATAATACCCCCCTATATTTGTATGCTATAATATGATCAGCCATTCCTTATTTGATACCCTTTGTTCCAGATTTTTGTTACTAAATGAAATTAAATAGAAAAGTAAGTTGATTTTATTTATATTATATATTGATTTTATTATGTTTCTGCAAGTGGCCACTACGTGTTCTAATCCATGACTGTTTTTTGAACTTAAGATTTTTTTTTTTTGAGAATAGTATTAAAGTATCTAAAATTATTCTGCTTCTAATTATTTGTTTTTCCTTTGAAAATGTGGATTGAGCTTGGAAGTTGTTTCTTTTTCCCTTTCCTTAGTAAGTACTATTAGAGATCAATATTCTGTACTTCAGAAAAATTGAGGGGCTGATAGATCACTATTAGACAAAATATATATTCTAAACTTAAGATGTGATTGTTGAAAGGTAAAGATATAATTCCTTATTATGATTTCACCAGAAAATTTAAACAGTCTATTGATGTGTGGCTCCACCTAAAATTTTTTGAATTGATAGTCAAATAAGAAATTGAGGCAGGGAGGGTTAAGAAGTCTTATGATCATAGCTAGAAGGAACCTTTGAAGTCATGTAGACAATTTATTTTATAGAGGAGAAAACTGACGCCAAGTAATGAACCTAGTCATACATTATTGAGAATGATAAGGATTCCAAACCAAGTCATCTAACTAAAAATTCAATACTCTTTCCATTATATCAGTCTATCTCCAAACCTGATTTTAGCATATTATTTGCCAGTCACTATATGTATTTACACAATGTGATTTCAATTTTTTGACATGTGAGATAGTAAGAAAAGAACTGAATAAGTACTTATTTTAGCTCTAACACTTGAAACTGTGTGATAATGGGCAAGTCTTATTATTTTCCTGGGCCTGAATTTCCTCATCTGTAAAATAACAGAATTGGCTAAATGGACTCTGATACACTCAGAGTCAACAAAGGTGATTCAGAAAAAGAAACTCTGACATTGGGATCAGACTAGACATTTCTGAAAGTTAATTTCATTCTTTCAGATTGAATATCTTTGGCAGAACAGAATATTTTAAGACTAAATATTAATATATTTAGGAAGTAGAAAAATTATTCCTTGCTGAATAGTTTGATTAGGAATTCTATTGGTCTAAAATTATTCATGCAACTTATATAACATACTTAATTTCCTCCAATTCTATCCTAATATATACATACAGTACTTATATCTACATATAGAATTAGAATCTGAGTTATTGAAGCAAAGTTAATTACTTAAGGGCCTCATTTTTGTTTTTTACTCTGTTCTCTAATTAAATATGTTGGAAGGATTTCCCTTAATGTTCAATATGTAATTTCAAATCAGAGCACAATATCTGGTCCTTTTTTATTTTCTTCTAGAGCTTATTTTGAAGATTCTTTGTTTATTTACTATCAGGAATACTGTTCCTTTGTTTACTAGCTCATGATCTTTCTTTACATTCCAATACTTCAGATGTTCAGGTTGTAAGTTTCCCAATACATAGTTTTATGTCTCCTCACACTCCAGTAAAATTTATGAGTACAAAGAGTTCTCTCTCTCTCTCTCTCTCTCTCTTCTCTCTCTCTCTCTCTCTCTCTCACACACACACACACACACACACACACACACACACACACACAAATTCTTTCTCTTTCTCTCCCTACTTTGAATAAAATTATGTACAAGTAAAAAGGTCAAAGAAGTGTCCTGAATAATGGGATACATCTATTTGTTTTTCCTTTGAAAATATGGATTGTACTTGGAAGTTGTTTCTTTCTCTCTTCCTTTAATAAGTACAATTTGAGATCAAATAAATCAAATTACATTCTTATTTTAATCACTTATAGGACCCCAGTCCCAAATTTTGTAAAGTATCCCACTAATTTAGACATTGATGTTCTTGAAATAATTGTATTACATATGAAACATTACAGTGAGTTCCAGAACTTAATGTTTTGTTTTAAGAAAATAATGTCCATTCAAGAAATGAACTGAATAAAATTCATTCTTCCAAATGTCTTTGCCTTTAGAAATATTTTTTTCTTTTTATAAAAAAATAGATTTTCTTTTTTATTATTAACTTAATCACCAAGAAACACAAACATTCCAATATAAAAGTTTTTAAAAAGAGGATTATACAAAACCTAGAAACATTTTGCTTCAAAACTAAACTTAGCAATTGAGATCTGACATTGTTACAACTCTTTTGTCCTATTCCATTTTACCTAAATAAATCTAATTTTATGAATGTTTCTTTCCAATGTTACTGTTTTTCCCTTCTAGCTTGGTGTGTGATATCAACCAACTGAAAATTTATCAAGGCCTTCTTTTGTATAATTAGTATCATTTGGTTTCAATTTCTGGGCATCTTTTGTCCTTCCTTGCCACCTATATTAGAAAGCAGTGCATAGAGAATATTGGGCAAAGACCTAGCATGTATTTCTCTAGAAAATGAATATTAGATACTAATTCATAGCATTTGTAGTATTTTCTTGTTCATGCACCAATTTTAAGCTATTTTAGAGCTATAAATATAGAAATATATATAGGAGTCAGTTTTGGAAGAGAGATTGAAAGAGATTTTGAATGGAAATGGACTTTTTAGCTAGATAGGGCCGCAAAATCTATGCTCCAAAAATTCCTGGAAATTATAAGTCTACAGGAAATCCCTGGGGAATCTCTATTAACATCATACATGATGCTTTCTTTTGTGAAGACCCGTGTTTAACCTTGTTCTGGTTAACACCAGAGCAAGTCACTTAACCCTGTTTGCCTCAGTTTCCCCTGCTGTAAAATGAGCTGGAGAAGGAAATGCAAAACCACTATCTTTTGCCAAGAAAATCCAAATGGGGTCACAGTTAGTCACAACTGAAATAACTAAATAACAATGACAAATATTAGATAGCAGGACCATGGTGTTTAAGTCTGGATCCCACATTTTAGAACAGATACTAATAATCCGAAGCAAGTCCAGAGGACAAACAGAATTGTGGAAGACTGAGTCCATGCCATATGGAGATTGGTTGAAAGAATTGGAGAAATTTCTCCTAGAAAAGAAGACTTAGAATGAAGATGATGGTTATCTTCAAGCATCTAAAAGGCTGTGGTGTAGAAGATGGACTGCCTCAGCAAGTAGTCCCTGTTACTTGAGAGCTTCAAGCAAAAGCAGGATGACAATTTTGTGAAGGAAGTTGTAGCAGGGATGTTTGGGCACAGGATGAACTAGATTGTCTCTGAGCTCCCTTCTGACAGTCTGTTAAGTCAACAAACATTTATTAAGCATCTGTTATATGCCAGGCCTTGTACTAAACATTAAAAATGCTTTACATCTTTAGACAAAAACAAAACAAAATACTGTCCCTGCTTTCAGAAAGCTCAAAATGAATCTATGGTCACATGTTAACGTTTTCACTCCTCTCCCATTCTCTTCTCCTAAAACTAACTTTTGGACTTAATTGTTCAGAGCCACAAGCAAGTCTTTTTAGCTCGAGTCTAATAAGGTAGAATGACTAGAACTTATCCCTCCCTTTTTGGAGAGGTTAGGTGATATAAGCACCAAGCTGGAGTCAGGATGACTTGAGTTCAAATCTAGCTTCCAGCACTATATGATTCCGGACAAGTCATTTAACTCTGCCTCATCTGTAAAATGAGCTGGAGAAGGAAATGGCAAACCACAGTATCTTTGCCAAGAAAACCCCAAGTGGAATCTTGAAGAGTTAGCCTGAAGTGAATTAAAGACATCTCTACAATCAGTCACCATTTTCAGCTAACAAAATCTAGGCAAATTGCCTCCAAGCTAAGATTAAATCTTTTCTTTAGGACTATGTCGGTTACAGATTACTATCAAAAGTAGAATTAGACATTCCTAAGATCCTCTCCTCTTCAAGAAACAAATTAATTAAGCCCAAACAAAAAGTAAACCAAGGAGGCAATTCATTGTCTTTATCCTGGAAAGCTATATTCTAGCCTCTCTTACTGAATAGAGCACAATTCTGTTGGGGTGGCCATATTGTTCAAATGCCAAATGTAGGACTGCTAAAAAGATTATTTTATGGAGAAGTCACACATGGCAAGGATTCACAAGGTGTTCAGAAAAAGTGATACTCTAAAGTTTTCTCTTAACTTTAGAACTGATTGTATGACATGGGAGACACTGGCACAGGACCACCCAGCATGGTGTCCCCTCCTCAGAGAAGGTGCTGCGCTCTATGAACAAAGCAGAATTGAATTAGCTCAGAAGAAGCACAAGATGTGCAAAGTTAGAGAGGTCACTCCAAATGTTCATAGGGACTATTCGTGTCCAACCTGTGATAAAGCACTCCAAGCTCCTATTGGTCTGATCAGCCATAGTCGGACACACTATAACTTGACTCTAAGATGGAGATGTCATTTTGGTCTTTTTTGAGAATGAAGGACAGCAACCAACCAATTACAAAGTATTCTTACTGTGTCCTTCCTGCTATACCATAAGGTTCACTAGGGGAAGGACCATATCTAAATTATGTATTTTCCCCAATTTGTGTTTTTAATTTTTGTTTCATAGAATGAAAATTTTCATTAATGAGTTAGATTAGTTCTTTGAATACTCCTGAATCTGAGTCCTGCTAACTAAAAACCACAAAAATTTGCTCTCTAAAAGTCACATGGTCATGTGAGTGCCTTCATTCCTAGAGCAAACCATTTTCTTTTGGCAAGCAATAGCATGGGTTCTGAGATTCCTTCAAAAGTATTATAGCATGGTATATCTATCTGAAGACTTGTAAAACCAGTATTACCACTTTTGACCTAGAGTATGACATGTTAAGTAACTTGCAAAAGCCCAGTTTTGGGCAACATGAACAAATTTCATATTGCCAAATTCAAATTGCTGTTATCACAACTGAAAAAAATGACTGAACAACAACGAATCATTTTTCAGTCATATCTGACTCTTCATGACTGTGTTTGGGGTTTTCCTGATAATACTGAAGTGGTTTGCCATTTCCTAATCCAACTCATTTTATAGATAAGGTTAAGTGACTTGCTCAATATCACACAGCTGAGACCACATTTGTTTGTAATTTTTAAATCTTTAATTAATTAATTAATTAAATTTTAATAGCTTTTTATTTACAAGTTATATGTATGGGTAATTTTACCGCATTGAAAATAGCCGAACCTTTCGTTCCAATTTTCTCCCTCCTTTCCCCCACCCCCTCCCTCAGATGACAGGATGACCAGTAGATGTTAAATATATTAAAATATAAATTAGATACACAATAAGTATACATGACCAAATCGTTATTTTGCTGTACAAAAAGAATCAGACTCTGACATATTGTACAATTAGCCTGTGAAGGAAATCCAAAATGCAGGTGAAAATATAGGGATTGGGAATTCAATGTAATGGTTCTTAGTCATCTCCCAGAGTTCTTTCACTGGATGTAGCTGGTTCAGTTCATTACTGCTCCATTGGAACTGATTTGGTTCATCTCATTGCTGAAGAGGGCCACGTCCATCAGAATTGATCATCATATAGTATTGTTGTTGAAGTATATAATGATCTTCTGGCTCTGCTCATTTCATTCAGCATCAGTTCATGTTAAGTCTCTCCAGGCCTTTCTGAAATCGTGAGACCACATTTGAACTCAGGTCTTCCTGATTCCAGTCCCAGTGTGCTATCTTCTGTATCATCTAGCTATCTGAACTAAAATTACCTTTTAGTTATTTTCCTTGCTAGGGAGGGAAAGATGGGTGGAGAGATGGATTAAGATCTGTGATACTTGGCTGAAAGAAGACAAGAACTAATTTTTTTGCATCATCAGAAGTCATTGCTATTTTGAGAGCTGTTAATGCTAGTCCCCATTTACCCCATATTTTTAAATATTTAATTAATATGTTTTATAATAATCATTTTGTAATGATACCCTCCTTTAAAATATATAACACATGATGATCATCTACCTCTTTGTTAAGAGATAGAAAAACCACTTTTGTTTTTCTTAGTTCTTCTTGGTATTCATGTGTATTACTTCTCTATTTTTTATAATTTCACTTGATTCTATAAAATAATCAATTGAAGTTTTGATTGGTACTGAATTAAATCTATAACTTGGCTTGAAGAATTATTTTTAAAAAATCTTTGTTCAAGCTAAGTACAAATATGAGATGCCCTTGTATTTATTCAGTTCTTTGATTTCTATTAAAATCATTTTGAAATTAATTTTGGACAGGTCTCTTGAATGTTTCAATGAGTTGATGTCTAAATCTGTCATCTATCATTTTTTTATTCTTGGGATGCTATATGGAAATGCAGATTATTTAATGGATTTATCTTCTTTTCTATTAGCATATTTAAGCCATTTATTATCAATGAAACATCTTGCAAAAGGCACATTCCTACTTAAGAAAAAGGTCATTTATTTTATTCTTTCTGTGTGTCCTCAAGCAGGTCTTCTTAAACTTTTTAAACTTCTGACCCCTTTTGGCTCTAGAAATTTTTATGTGACTCGGGTATGCGGGCATATAAAATAGGTATACAAATCAAACATTTACTGATAATAAATCATAATTTCCCAATCCCACCTTTCAATTATGAGATACCCATATGGAATTGTGACCCACAGATTAAGAAACTGGGTCCTAAAGTAAGATGGGTTGATGCAAGGGAGATTTGGATTTGCATCTTTCCCCTTGGATGACTACATCTTATATGATCTAGGCAAGCACCAAACCCCCATTACATTACTAAATTGAAAAATCAAAGAACCATTGAGCTAGGAAAGACGCAAGAGTTGTCCCAAACCACTCATGTTACATGTGAGGAAACTGAGATCCAGAGAGATTAAGTAATTTGCCCAACATCACACATTGAGTTAATGACAGTCCTGGGTCTCCTGACTTCCTGGAACCAATGTTTGTCTTGGAATGACCCATGTGATTTCTTTGCTGCCAAATACCAACACTTTCAGTGGCTAGATAGCTGTTGGTCAGTATGCTATTTTCCTAAGTGAGAGATCCTCCAGCATCTGTTGCTAGGTGTAATTATCCACTTTATGTGCAAGATTATCTAACTAGATATTTCTTTGGTTATTCAACTTTGGTTGATATTAATTTCAATGCCAATTTGAAAAGTTTTACCGGTGTGGTCTTATTGTAGTAGTGGTGGTAATGATCCAGCTGATTAGGATTTATATATTAACTTGACTTAGAGGAAATACTATGAAGGGACAATGAATGAAAAGGAGCTTCTTTCCTCCTAAAACTCAGGGAGATTCACTAAGGTCGGTGACTTAGGCTCCAGATAGTTTATGACCAAAGAAATAAATGAATAGAATTCTAAAATACATTCCTGAGGCGTTGCAAGGTAGATGTGACACACTCTTCACCCCAAGGGATTCTGGATTCAGGTATTCTGTGATATGATTAACACAGTATTTTTTTTTTTTTTTATCCTTTAAAGAAATAAAGTTCACATTTCCCTATTGTGTTTGGGTGACTCGTCCTGATATAACTTTATTATATACCATAGACTTATATTTTGGTGCACCCTTGAAAGCACGATCAACTTAAAGATTATTTTCCCTTTCCCTTCCTCCCCCCCCCCAAAAAAAAAAGCTAATATATTTAATTGCTCATGCTTCAGGGCTAGCATTAATTCAAATAAACCTAAGCAGTTTTTTTTCCCCTGAATAGAAAGCTCCTGTCTGGTTTACCATTGATTTCTTTTCAGGCTGTAATGGAAACAGACAAAAAAAGACCCTTGGAAAAAAAAAAGGGGGGGGGGGTGACGAAAAGCGTTCGCTGCTATGCAGCCAGGATCTCTGTTTGAACAAGAAGGAATGGGACAGATTCAAAACCTAACTTTTTTTTTTAAATCATTGCAGTTCTGGAAAACTTATTTAACTGTCGTCTGACTAGAGAGAGGTCCTGTGGCTCGAGAGATTGGTGGGGTGGGGGTGAGCAAGACTGCAGAGAGAGTGAAATGTGGAAGAAAGGGGGCAGGGCAAACCCTCCACAAACCTGACGGTCACTCGGCTCTCAGAAGGAGGAGGAGGCAAAAGGGAACAAGCAACGCCTCTTCTCCTGGCTGGGAGCTGGGAGAGAGAGATTCCAACCACTCAGAGGAGGGAGGACTTTTATTCTGAAGGCCCGGAGAGACAGTAGCTTTTAAAGAAGGATCACTGAGTCATGAAGTTGGTGTTCTCCTTTGACTAATCTGTATATATTATTGAGTACCTGCGAGGCTCCGCTGCAGTCCCCCAAAGTGCCAGCTTGGCCGGAGCGCTCTCGCTGCTGCTGCTGCCGCCGCCGCCGCCGCCGCCGCTGCTCCTGGGTGGGTGGTTCGTTCCCCCCCTTCTTCCATTCTTTCTCCTCCCTCCTTTTCTCTCTCCTTCTCTCTCAGTTCTCAATGGGTACCCAACTTTAAAAAAAAAAAAAAAAAAAAAAAAGGGAAAAAGTTTAGAGTGGTCCCAGGATCTAAGGATTTGGCAAGGTAAGGTGAGGGGAATTCTGTTATTCAGCGGCTATAATCGGTGCCTTGGGATTTTGCAAATTCTGCGCTTTTTTCAGGGGCGATGAGCTGCCCGGGAAGTGGTGGGAAGCAGGCCGACCCGGCTAGACAATAATCTGATGATCTACTGGGAAAATGGATGGGACTTTTTCCCCCCAAGGATACTTGTAAACTTCATCCATATCTGTCTGTCTTTCCATCTTTCTTCCCTCCTTTTTCTCTTTTTTCCTTCTCTTTCTTTCTTTTTTTCTTTCCATCTTTCTCCTTTCTTTTTTCTCCTCTCTCCTCTTTTTCTCTTCTTTTTCTCTCAGTTCTTTTCTCTACCTTCTTTCTGCTTTTTTTCTCTTATTTCTCCCATTTGATTGGATGGAAGCATGGACCACCTTAGTCCCGGTTCCTCAAGAAAAAACAGCATCTTTTCTTTCCAGGACTCTTCTCATAACTGTTGCTGCTTCTCATCTCTTTGCTACCGCTGCTTGGGGGAAGGGATTGGGAGTGGGGAAGCTGGGTCCTGTTGTGTGAGTTGGGGGGGAGGAAGAATCGTATTATTGATTTGAGTTTTTAGCTCCCTAATCTATTCAGCCAGGGGATTTCCTACTACCCCCACCCCTTTCCTTTTATATTATTCTCTGAGACCTGAGACTGTGCTACTCGGAAAGTTTGCAAGTTACTTTGGGAATTTGAGGAACAGTCAAGCCCAAGGTGTCCCTCTGGCACTATTCTGGGGACGCCCTGGGGAAAGGTTGGTTGAATTAACTACTCCAAAGTAGAGATCCATGTGCATGTGCATGTGCATGTGCATGTGTGTGTCTGTATCTGTGTGTGTGTGTCCACACAACCCCAAAAATGGAGCAGTGCCCCGATAGGGCTGTTTCTGGAGTCCTGTTTCTGAGAGAGTCTTCCTGAAAGTTTCCTGGCGGTGTCATTCTGATTAGAAAGGACTTACTCTCCAGCATGCTTCCTGCATGAGGATGTGCTTAGAGAAACCTGGAGCCAGTACTGGCCGGAGCAGAGATATTAGCAACACCCCTGCACTCTCACCCCACTCAGCCACTCAAGCAGGATTCCCTGCTTGAGCAGAAATGGAGAGAAAGCCCCCCCCCCAAAAAAAAAAAAAAAAAAAACTAAGCATAGTACTCTAGAGAAAATGCTGAATTTGGAGTCAGAGGCCTTAAGTTCAGATTTCTGGCTCTGTCATGTACTATTCCCCTTACTTTGGGCAAATCTATAGGGCTCAGTTTTTCCAATTTGTAAGATGATGGGGTGGATTGGGGACCTTTAAGTTCTGTATTAATGATGGCTGAAACCTCTTCCCACTTCTTCTGAAGTGCCTTGCCTTGAGAGACCAGCTAGTTATCCATAAGAGGGGGGTAGTCCCTGCCCCCCTTATATGGGCTATAGAAGTGTCCCTTCTGCAGGGTTCAGAGATTGAGAGAAGGGAGGAGTAGGTTATGGGACTCTTAGAAAGGTAACATTGGGTTTCTTTTCATTTGTCCATATTTCTTGCTAGTTGCAGATCAGACCAAGCCAAATCCTAGCACATTTTTCAAGACGTTACTATGTGGGATTGCATTTTTGCCAGGGTCCAGTTCTTCCTCAGCCTCATATATAATTTCATAAGAATGTCAAACTTAATGTTTGTCTGAGTAGGCTTTAGGAGAGGAGAATATTACACTAACATCGAGAGTACTTTTTCAGATTACTCCAGAGAAGTAATAATGTCTCTGATCCAAAGACACTTGACTAGAGGCCTATGGAGTAACTGGTAACTGGCTTTTTTTTTTCTTTTCCAATGAGGAGATGGAGTAGCCAAGTGGTCTGGCATCATTGAAATTTTCCTAGCTTGCTTTAGGAAAGTAGCTCTGACTGCCATCCAAACCACTCAAGAATAAGCCACTAAATAGAAGGGAAAATTGACCAATTAATTGTTCAAGGATGGTAGTTTACATCATCTAATGAGGATTTTGGTTTGGGGGTGTGTTTGGAGTTTAAAATATGATGACAGCAAGCATTTCTTTTCTTTTTGGCACTTACCAAGAAAGAATGAAAGAAAGTAGGGTCCCAAGGAGAAAGAGAATTTCTCCCTTTGGCTGGTGCAGTTTGATTTTGATTTGGTGGTGAAAGGTTTGGGTGTATTTTTTTTTAACTGATTGTTTTATAACCTCAAAAATAAGGAATGTGATAGCATATCTGAGTTTTCTTCTCCTTCTCCTCAGAGCAGAGATGCAAATCATTGATCTTAGTGTGATTTTATGAGCACTGTGCCATAAACAAATAATAAAGTAATAATAACTGGACAGTCAGAGCCGTTCCAACTGACTCCTGGTTGTTAAACTCTGAATATTATGTAAGAGGAGGCTAGTGTTATTTCTTTTTCTAATGACTTTCTTGTTTCTAGTTGTTGATTCTAGCTAAATTGTTACCCATACATCTACTGTGTGTATTTGTCCACTTAAAAGAGCTAGTATTTAACACATTTAATAGTTAATATTAAACCTTATATTAAAATTGGAAAGGTTGATAAAAGGAGCATAGAAAGAAGATGAAAGACTAATATGGTCTTGGTTTTTGTGATAATTTAAACTTGAGAATTGCAAAATTCTTGATTTACCATACAAAATAGTAGCTGTGCCTGTATTTTAGTTCAAGTGTTGTAAATTGTGAAATGACAGCATGATTAGGTCTTTCCTGGTACATCTCTTATTGGTTCAATAAATGAAAGACATCCCATATACTGTTACTCTTAATGCTTGGTTCTAGCCCTGAAGTCATTAATTATATTATTTGTATGTATTCATTTTTGTAATAGAGAGGCTTAGTTTTAATGCCACTTATACATAACGGAATATATATATTGATGTTAATACTTAGGGCCTTCTTGATAAGCCTCTTAAAACTAAAGTTATAGTTATGAGAAAGATTATATTATTTTATTTTTCTCAATAGCTCATTTGAGACTCTAGTATCATTCTCTATTTTATTATTATCATTAGAAGAAAATTTTGTAGAGAGTACCAAGAATTCATTGCTTACATACTCAACTCACCATTTCTATAGAGTACTATTAATATGCTCCTAAATTTCAAACTAATAGGGACTTTAAAGAGTTCTTAATTTTTATTGTGTCATGAACCTATTTGATAATTTGATGAAACCTAGCAACTCCTCAGAATAATGGCTTCAAATGCATAAATAAAATACACAAGATAACAAATGAAACCAATTATGTTGAAATATAGCTGTCAAAAATATTTTAAGTTCATGGACCCCAGATTAGATTCTAGTCCAAGCTCTTCATTTTAGAGATGAAGAATCTGAATCCCCTAGATGCTGTGACTTAACCAAGATCATAAAGTGAATAAGTATGAGACATGACATTTGAACCACAATCCTCTGATTCCAAAACCAAAGTTCCGTGCTGTTTGACAAAAAATTACTTTGGTAATTTTTCCACCATCTTCTGAACTTCTTTTATAATCTTCAGGTATTATGATATATGTCAGGGTATATACATGAGTGTATATGTTTACATATATATGTACTTATAGAAAATTATACTATTTAAATGGCATCAAAAGTTTTTTTGTTTTATGACCATGTTTCACCACACCTTCTGTTTTATCCATGTGCAATGTACAATTGACTTGAAAATATTGTGTGCAAGACACTCTGGTACTTCCATAGATCTGTGATTTTATCTGATTTGGGTTCATATCCCTTGGAGACTAAGGAGTATTATATGAGCATTCCTGGGTCTCCATATGTCTATTCTTGTATAGTCTGACTGATTATTAGATTGGGC
Organism: Antechinus flavipes; assembly: GCF_016432865.1. Lineage (NCBI taxonomy): Eukaryota > Metazoa > Chordata > Mammalia > Dasyuromorphia > Dasyuridae > Antechinus > Antechinus flavipes. The sequence continues at coordinate 100,831,463 of NC_067403.1, forward strand.
AAATTTTCCATTTTAAAAAGTAGACGCTAAGGATATTTTGACTTTTTTCTCAACAATGACATTTTCTGTCTTCAGAAGCACACAAGGCATATTATATTGTCTCTATTCTAATGATGTTATGAATGGTGACCTGGCTCCCATATTAAAGACAGAGAAATATGGGAGACTTATCCCAGAATAAGCAGAAACAAAACCAAGATACAACTCAATGTTCTGATTCAAACCACTATTATGAAATGTGGTTGGAAGTGAACTCCATATGACTTACCTAATTAAAAGAGCTTTGTTGAGAAAGCATCTGCACCAGAAGATGCTATCAAAGAACTTGAGTTTTTTAATGGCATGCATTGTTTTTTTTTGTTTGTTTGTTTGTTTCTTTGTTTTGATTTGGCTTTTTTTTTTTAATTTTGTGTGTGCACATAGAAGGTATATACATATTGCAGTGATGTACATGTAGAAGATGCTAAGTAAATGTTTGCTATTTTGTTGGATGGAATCAAAGGGAAAAGAATTGTAAAGCATGGATGAAAAAAGAGGCACTACCGGGTATATTCCAAGTTGTTTCTTATGGGAAAATTAGAATTGTAGGACTAAGAAGTCTCCAAAAGGCATCGTTCCATGAATTTACCTAGTAGATATAAAGAAATTGTGATGTGAGCAAAAAAAGGAAAGGGAAATGTATTTTTAAAAAATTGAAGGAACATCTGTATCAGAGAGTGAGATTAAATAGGGCAGAAATTTCTCCCCAAGTTGTAAAAACCATGTTGCCTTTGCCTTAATAGTTCCGTGTTTAGGGTTAACCTTAATTATGTATGGAAACCATTCCAGTTAGGTGAGCCTGTCCTACTGAAGGATTTTGAAGAATGACAAGGAAGGAAACAAACTGAAAATGTGGCAAGGTTAGATAATGTTGGTTATGAGTCTTCTTTCTTAAAGTATCTTCACTTTACTGCCAATGCCTAAGATGATTAATTTATATAGCTCTGGTATGTACTTTGGAACAAGCAAAGACTGGCTTGGATTTTTTGGATGTTTTTTTCCCCTTTGGTTTTTTGATGGAAAAGATTTCCTCCAGAGAGAGACACTGTCATTTGCAAAGAAGCTGAGTCAACCAGAAGAAATGGCTAATCATAATTTCATAGTTTCTTTTAATAACTGGCTTGAATTTGTTTTTCAATTTATAGTGTTAAAAGTATATCCACAAGAAAAGGTATATGATTATTCAAGTATTGTTGGTGATATAATGCCAAGTAAAGTTAGAAAATTCAAATTGAAAGCTAAAATTCTACTTTACTCCTTAGACAGATTTTCTCTTTGCACCTGAAACTCCGGAGATGGGATAAAGTGTCCCTTCAGAGTAGTGAAGTCTATCCAGTCAATCAACAAGTAGATCTTATTTTTCTACATGCCAGGAATGATCTTAGATTCTGGGCACATAAAGAAAATAATAAAACTATCTCTGTCCTCAAGGGGCTTATACTGTATCAGAAAGATAGGATATTTCCCACTGTAAGAAAGCCAAACAGTATATTTTTTGAAGTGAGATTTCCTTGTCATAGTAAGATGTTGTTATTGAAATGCAGTTCACTTTTTTCATTAATGTGAATTTAATCCAATTTTCAATGTATTGAGTAAATCCTATTTATTGAGTTTTCCCTAAGAAGTTAGACATTATTATTAGTCATTGCTTCACATTTAAAAATCAAATCTTCAATAGTAGAAAAAAGTTATACTACCCTAAGAGAAAATATTAAGACCTTTTATTTTTGTTTCTTAATGTCATTGATGATCAGGCTATTCATTTAATGGATAGCCTCTCTATTTTGTATGAATGTTATCTTTTTTTCTTAATTTGTGTTCATTCCCCTCTTCTCTGAATTCATAAAGATATTTATGTGTGTGATGTGTATATGTATATAAATATATTCTTTGCAATATTACCTAATTATATATGTATTATCTTATCTCCTTTGATAGATTTCAAGCTTCTTGAGGATGTAAATGGATCAGATAATTTCGAATTGTAAGGGACTTTACAGAGCATCTGCATCAAACACAAAATTTTACATTTAAGAAAACTGACATCCAGAAAGGTTACTTGTCCAGTGATTCATATAAGAGGTAGCAAAACTGGATTTCAGCTGAGGTTTTCTGATTCTAAATAGTATAATTTCCATTACACTAAAGCTGGTTATCGTCTTACACTTCAGTTTTTCACTAAGGATTAGCATAATGCTGGGCTTTACATTTCATTGATTTTTTAATTTTTCAGTCAATGAATGTGTTTTGTTGTAAATGTGTCTGTAAAAGTGTATAAGAACAAGAAGGAAGCAATATAACCAAAGCTAAGGCAGGAGAGTAGTTGACAGTATTTAATACTGCAGCAAGCCAGGGAGTAAAGACACTGAACATTGAAATTAAGAGCTAAGATAGAGAGATTTCAGCAATGTGATTAGAACTAGAACACAGTTTTCAGTGCTTTGAGAGAATAATTATTGAGGAAGTAAAGATAGCAAATGTAGATTATTCTTTAGACATGGAAGGAACCAGTCTATTCTCCTCATTATGAAGATTAGGAAAATGAGATTTAGGGAGCTTAAATTATGCCCAAGGTATCAGTTAGCATTCTTGCTGCTATACCTCACTACTTAAGCCAGGATCAAGACTTGGGCAATGATTATATCTAGATAAGAAATGTTGAAGTTAGAGAATTAGGGGGGAAAAAAAACCAGGACTATAATGTATCAACCAACAATAAACTTTCATTATGCACCTCCCACCAACTAGGCTTTGGAAATACAAGGACAGACATGAATCAGGATCTCTGCCCTCAAGAAGTTTGCAATCTACAGATGGGGGAGAAAAAAATATAAGCAAATAAAAAGTATCTAAAGCCAAGGTAATGAACAGTATCACAGAGTAGGTAGTCAATAGTATTAAGTACTGCAAGGAGATCTAGCAGTACGGGGACTGAGAAAAAAGACAGAGAAAGCTACTTAATTAGAGTCATAGGGATAAAAGCAAGATTACAAATGGTACAGTATAGACTGTTCTTTAAGAAATTTTAAAGATTCATAGGCAATGACCCAAGATTAATTGTGAAGATTCTCTAGAATGGGCAGACCTAAGAGAGAGTTAGAGAATAAGGCATAATGAAGGGATGTTTTACAAACAAGGAAGGAAAGAATCAGTAGAGTGGGAAGACTTGATCATACAAGAATAAAGAGCTATGATAGTGGTAAAGCAAGATATGAGAGAAGCTAGGAGAGGATGGCATGAATGGAAAAGATCTAGCCTCCACAAGATGAAAAGCCAAATCTTGGATTTCAAGTTCAATCTCCTGTGGATTTTCACAGAGATCTAATTTATAATTATCCAAGCTGTCTACCAGCATATAGAATTCTTATTCTTCAAAGTCAGTTTAGTTCTAGAATCCTCTTTTGATTATTACAAAACTTCAGATTTATTTTTACTGTTTGTTTTTCCCCAATAGGAAAATATATCATCCAAATTCCTATATACAGCTTTATGAAGCAGTTGATTGTTTTTGTTGTTGCAACTTACCTACTGTACCTATTTTAGTCTTTTTTTGCCTTATATACTAGAATCACCATGGCAGCACAATTTTAAACAAAGCAAGAGTGCTTCCTGAGTGAGTGAGGAATCCAGGCATTTGGTATTTCTGTCAACACCTTTCACTGTACTTGTTTTAAAACTAAAATTATGACTGTTTTTTTTTCCAGTGTTGGAAGATTGAGTAATGGCCCCCTGATTTGACTACTATCATAGTTGACAGAATCTGCCAAATGGCCCATCAGGTGAAAGTAGAACATGTCCCATGGAAATGAATTCTTTTCAAAGTTTATTGATGTCTCTGTTTTTATACCACAGTACTTTCCAGATATAGCCCTCTCACACACATACTCTCTTGTAGCAAAATTGGTGTCTATCACAGTTTTATCTCAGTATAGGCAACATTCCAAAGCTCTGGCCAATTGCCCTGTTCTCCTACATAAAAAGAATGTATGTTTTGTCATGTGTTTTCCTGGACCAAAATTGGTCATTACAATTAATTAGTTTGGTGACCCTTTTATATTACATAATGATTGGATACATTACACTCCTAGATCTGAAAGGTTTGTTCTATATTAGTTTACACAAGTCTTCTCATGATTTTCTGAATTCCTTATATTCTTATGATGTAATAATATTCCATTACATTATTATACCAATCTTCATATAGCAATTTCCCAACTAATGAGCACCAACTTTGTTTCCAGGTGGTTTTTAAGTTGTTTTGCTGCCCCCAAGAACTGCTTCCATAAAAATGGAACTTTTGACTGACTTCATTTGGTTATAGCTTCAGTAGTAGGATTGCTAGGTCAAAAGTTATGAGATTAGTAACTTTTCCTGTATAATTCCAAAGTGGGAAATCATTTCTAAAGTGACGCTCAGAAAACTTGTACATTCATTAGCCCTGCATATCTTCATAGAGTAAGAAAGGGTCTCTTCTTCAGAGCATGATGCAGTTTCGTGTAGAAGGTAATAGCTGTGTTTCAATTGTTCTAATTTAGCTTAGTTATGATGAGTCCAAAGAATATAGTTTCTCATGTGTCAAACTATTTTTGTCTATTATTATTTGAGCTTATGTGATCAGCATTAGTAATGTGAAGTATGTTTTAGGCAGCTGCAGTAATAACTCAAAACCAATTGACTAGGATTCTGAATCTGTCCATCATTAATCTCCTAAAGTGTTTGTACACGAGATTTTTGTAGATTTCTTAATGGTAGAAAAATCAACATGGATAACAAGGTGACTTTCTGAGTCCATCCTTCTCTTGGACTGCATTCTATGTAGCATCACTTTAACTACTGCTTTTACAGTGCTGTTTATATGACAGTTCCTTATGGAAACATCCAACATCCAAAACATCTTTGCCAGCTTTTTTCCTTTCTCATCTTGGCGCCAAACTGTCTTGAATCAGAATGCAAATGGATGATAAACAATAGTGTCACAATCCTCAAAGGAAGGGGACTCTGTCTATATTTTTAAGTTTGGGGTTTTAGAGATACCTAAATCTAGGCCATGGGTTTTAAACCTGAAGTTCATGGATCCCTAAGTGGTCTGTGCATAGTTTTCATGGGTTCTATAAATTTGTGAGGAAATTATATTTTTATTTCAATGCAATGTTTTACGTTAAAATCATGTGTGTGTGTGTGTGTGTAGAATACATATATACATATATACTATATATATCTGAGAAGGGGTTCATGACTCAGAAAAGATGAAGGACCTCTGATCTATGACAAACTATCTGATCTATGACTATGATATTGACCAAGAAGTATGGTATCAAACCTTAAGGACCCAATTTTCTGCCCCATTGTTTAGACATTTGTTTGTTTTCACTATTGAGATCCCATACCTTTGATTTTCTTAGCTCAGGGGACTCTAGTGTGAAAGCTCCACCCATGGATTTTGTCATCAAATTTAAAACTCTTCTGTAATTTTAGTCTTAAAGAGAACTATGGCAGTTCAGAGATTTAGAAATAATACACAGCTAGAATTTCTCAGCAGCGGACTTTGAACTCAAGTCCTCCCAACTCCAAGACTAGCGCTCTTGCCCAGCCATGATGTCTCTACGTATCATTTACTTAAAGGAGATATTAGCTCAGAGAAAAAATATGTCCATTTACTAATTGTTTCCCCTTGAAAACTTCCATAAAGAGCAATTGCATCACTTTCCAGAAATTGAAACACAGATGGCAAGTCAACCACTGAAAAAATGCAAACATTTAACGGGAGAAATGTCTTAAGAGTAAATTCCCAAATTTTAAATTGCAAAAGATCAGTCTGCTTCAGAGAAATTACTGCAACTTAAGATTATTGTGTGAATTAGCAAGGGAAACCAGCAATGACACACTGGAACAGCCTAACTGTACTAGTAAGTTTGGATACCAGTTGTGGTACAGGAGCTATGGAGAGTGATATACTGTGATGATGAACATCGAAGACATCTCAGAAATTTTCCTAGGAAAATGTCACTTACTGTCTCTCAGGATGTCTATTCATTAAGTGTCTTCATTTGTATTATCCCCATTTTTGCCATACATTATACCACCTAAGAAGTTTGCTATATATAAAAAAATTGTAATTAAATCTCTTACCATTTTTAATCTTTCTCCTAGAAAGTTGAGGAAGAGTTTCCTCTTTGAGGACATACTATCCCAAATTTTTGAAACCTTAAGGAAAATTAACATTCTGTCTCATATTCTTTTCTTGTATTATCACTTAAATAAGAGATTGTCCTATGTGAAGATCCACTAAAATTCCACTAACATTATTATAATCCTAATAATTATTACAATACTAACAGTCTTATATTATTAAAAAAAATTTCCCATGTAAAGCCCTCAAGTGAACTGACATATTTTTCCTTGAGTTAATATTTCTCCATAAGTAATCCATGTATATTTTAATCTTATGTGCTTGGTAAGTACAAATCCTTGTTTGCAAATAGAAATTTGTATGTGAGTTATTGAGTATATATTGTTTCCAATTTCAAAAAAACCTTGGCCTATTAGAATTTGTTTGAGTAAAATATATGTCTATGAAAATGTAGTCTCCTCTTGGTAGATTCTGGAGAAAAGTCTTCTTTTAAATTTTTTTAAATAGTATATTACTTTTCCAATTACATGTAAAAATGGTTTTCAATGTTCATTTTTATAAGGTTTTGAGTTACAGTTTTCCCCCCCCTTCCTTCCTTCCTTATCTCTCCTATCACCATGTTAGTAATAAGCAGTTTGATATAGGCCATACCTATATATCCATTTTTAATATATTTCCAAGAGACGTGTTGGGAAGAATAATCAGAACAAAAGGAGAAAATTCTTGAAAGGAAAAAAAAGGTGAAAATAGTATGATTCAATCCATATTCAGTCTTCATAGTTGTTTCTCTGGTTGTGGATAGCATTTTCTATCCAAAGTTTATTGGAATTGCCTTGGATCACTAAATTGCTGAAAAAGAGCTAAGTCTATCACAGTTCATCGTCACACATTCTTACTGATGCTATGTGAAATGTTTTCTTGGTTCTGCTCACTTCACTCAGCATCAGATCATGTAAGTCTTTCTAAACTTTTCTGAAATACCATTTCTTATAGAATAATAGTATTCCATTACATTCTTATACCATTAATTGTTCAGCCATTACCCAATTGATGGGCATCCATTCATTTTCCAATTCCTTGCCACCACAAAAAGAACTGACACAAACATTTTTGCATATGTGGGTTCTTTTCCTTTTTTTATAATCTCTTTGAGATACAGATCCAGGAAGGGCATGCACAACTTTTTTTTTCTTAATAATATTTTACTTTTTCAAATAATGAGTTTTTGTAAGATTTTGTGTTCCAGAATTTTTCTCTCTCACTTTTTTATCTCTCCTTCCCCAAGACAGCAAGTAGTCTGATATAGATTAAAATATGTGCAATTCTTTTAAACATATTTCCATATTTGTCATTTTGTACAAGAAAAATCAGACCAAAAGGGAAACAACCATGAGAGAGAAAAACATGAACAAAAAGTTGAAAATAACTATTCTTTGATCCACATTCATTCTCCATAGTTTTCATTCTGGATACAGATTGCATTTTCTCTCCCAGGTCTATTGGAATTGCCTGGAATCACTGAATTGATGAGAAGAGCCAAGTCCAGTACAGCTGATCATTACATAATCTTGTTACTGTGTACAATGTTCTCTTGGTTTTGCTCACTTTACTCAACATAGATTTATGTAAGTCTTTCCAGGATTTTCTGAAATCAGCCTGCTTATCACTATAGAACAATAATATTCCATAATATTCATATACCATAATTTATTCAGCTGTTCTCTAACTGATGGGCATCAACTCACTTTCCACTTCCTTGTCACCACAAAAAGGGATGCTACAAACATTTTTGCACATGTGAGTCCTTTTTACTCTTTTATGATCTCTTTGGGATATAGACTAAGTAGTGAGACTACTGGATCAAAGGGTATGCACAGTTTTACAGCCTGTTGGGCATTGTTCCAAATTGCTCTCCAAAATAGCTAGATCAATTCACAACTCCACTAACAATGCATTGGAATTCCAGTCTTCTCACATGTCCTCCAACTTTTATCATCAGCTTTTTCCATCATTTTGACCAATTTGGTATATGTGAGGTGATACCTCAGGGTTGTTTTAATTTGCATTTATCTAATCAATAGTGATTTAAAGCATTTTTTTCATATGACTATAGATAGCTTTGAATTCTTCATCTGAAAACTTCTTCTTTATATCCTTTGACTATTGATCAACTGGGAAATAACTTGTATTCTTATAAATTTGACTCAGTTCCTAGGGAAAAGTCTTAATGATAGTCCTGGTTTAGAAGAACCAGGAATGTTTTCCTTCTGTTCTTCTGTCTGTTGGAACTTCTAGTTTCCTTTGAGAATTAGCTCAAATGCTACCTTTTGCAGGAGACTTCCTGCTCCCTCTAGTGCTGATGCTTTCCAAAATTATCTCAATCTGCAATTGTGCATGTATCTACTTCTGTGCAAGTTTTCTCTCCTGTTAGAAAGTAAGTGTTTTGAGGGCAGTGACTGTTTTGCTTTTATTTATCAAGTCCAGTGGTTGGTATACCATAAATGCTTAATATATGCTTGATTGCGCAGTTATTTGGAAGTATTTTACAGTACTTTTATTTATGTCCTAATTTATATTAAATTTATATATGTATATCCCTATTCAATGTACATACTCTCTATTGAATTTTATATTCTTCAGAGGATTTTGAGTTTTGTTAGGGCATGGGCCATGCATATCTTACTCATCTTTGTATGAGTAAGGACTCAGGATTTAGCAAAGTGCCCTGCACAGACTTAATCTCACACTTGATTTACTGAATGAAAAAAGGATCTGGTAAGATGTTAGCATTCAAGGATAGCACAATAAAACTTGAATCACACATTTTATTATGAAATGTTTACTTAAATCTCAAGAGCTTTCATTGTAATGTAATCCTGTACTTCAACTATATAGAGAATCTTGGTTTTCTGTAACACCGTTAATATGTAGTGATTTAATAACCTGTGCAGATTGCTAATAAATGGTTTAATGTACTTCATTTAAAAAAAAACTAATATTCATAAAGTTGTATAACAATATTGTTAATATTCAGTCATTTGTAAAATTAGCAAGAACTATGAAAGGAAATTCTGCTATACAGTAGTTTCCAGTATGTTTTTTGCATGTGATTTCTCTTTTAAATGTGTGTGTAATGGTTTTTGGAATTTCTTTGGACTTTGAGGCGATTCATTCAGCTTTTCCTCAACACTGTAGTTTAGCTGAGCTTTCAATAATAATAACCCTTTTATTTTTTGCACCTTGAATCACTTTTTAAAAATTCTTCACTTCTAATTGTGTAGGTAATTCCCAAAATCATGTATCTACTGAAATGTTTAAGACATAAAAGTTTAGGGGAAGAAAGACCAAAGCGTAAAGGATTTGAAAAATATCCAAAAGCAAAACTTACCTACACATATATTTATATCAAATTAGACTGCAACTGAAGGTCATTCTGTAGAAAGGTTCTCATACATCTTGTATTGACTTTGACCACCTTGAAATCCAATTTTCTCTCCATGACTATTAGAGTGATCCTGTGAAAGCTTGAGAATATTTTTGTGACTAAGGGTCTACCTGAATTCTCATATTTTCTACAATCTTTGAATAAATTAAATACTGTCTGTTATCATGAGGTCTTGATAGGGAATCAATATATTTTACCAAGTCAGAAGAATTAGCTGTCTGCTCTTAGGAAATTTTCTTTGTTAACCTTAAAACACTATTATAAATATGAGGTTTCATAATTGCCCTAATTTTTATGTGGTCTCTATCCTTGAAGAAATAAGGTTATGATACCAAACCTATCCCTTACTGAACATCCAGTTTAAGGTTATAGGAAGAGGAAGAAAAGACTTTTTCTCATCCAATTCTTATTTCTCACTATCTTCTTCCCAATTTCCTAAAAGAAGTTATATTGATACTTTTAAACATATTGCTGTTACTTCCCAATGTTTTCCCATCCCTCTGTCACTAGAACTGTTCTTGATAAAAAATGTTAATCAAAAATGAGTCAAAATATTGACCAGTATGCAAATATACATCTTATAATGAATCTATATTCTACTTTTGTTGTTGTTGGGGTTTTCTTGGCAAGTTTACTGGAGCAGTTTGCATTTTTTTCTTTAGTGGATCACTTTTTGTCAGAGCTCTTTACTGTGATCTGTCCACTGTAGATAACATTATATGGCTTAGTACATAGTTTCATTGAGCCATAATTCCCTCTGCCAGAACAATGCAGTGATTTACATAGAATCTACTACATTTCTGCAAAGCAGAATCTCTTCATTTTCTTTCCTTATAGGAATGTAACACATTTCCAAAGATACAGAAAATGATGCCCTAGCCTAAGAAAAAAAACTGGAGTGATGTTGCTCATCCTATATAAATAGGCTTTTTTTTTTTTCAGTTTAAATTACAGGCTAATGCATAAATCTGCAAAATTTATGGAAACGAAAGGCTTTTTTTCCTCCTAAATCCCACATGCTCATTACCCATGAGCTGTTGAGAGAGGTGGTATGGCAGATGTACAGTTGTGGCACAAGCATTTCAGCATCCAAAGGCAAAGAAGCTGAAGACTGTGTTATACAATTTGACCATAACTTTAAGAAAACCATGCCTGATATTAAATTTATGGGGTTAGTATTGCCAGGGAGGAATTCCAAATTGAGTAAGGTTCACCATTGCTGAGCCATATACCTTAATAAAAGGCTTCCTTATAACCTTGGCTGGATTTTTTCACATAGTTTTTATTCTAGGAAACATAGCCCTTGAATATGCTGAAATTTGAAAATTTTGTGGTGATTTATGAGATAGTGCAAATATTAGGCAAGAAGGTAAAAATTGCCTTTAATTTGCTGCCCAAAGACACCACTTTTGCAAAGGTTAGAGAAACCAGAGAGGCATCAGACTAAGAGAAAGATGTGCAACAAAGATAGTATTTTCCATTGTAGCTGTTCATGCATGGATTCAGGAAGCAATGTGGGAGAGCCCCCCAGACACCCAGATTATAAACCTGATAGATTTGGTGATCTCTAAATCCCTTCTTATTCTCTCTCACCCTCCCAGCAAAACTTCTTACTCTGATCTCTCCTTTGTCTGTCCGTCTGTCTATCTATCTGTTTTTCTTTAGGTCTCTGTCTCTCCCCTAACTTTTGGTTTATTCTGTTAGCTCAGATCATAGCTACTCATCTAGCTCTTTTCCAAGGACTTCCACTTTATTTATGGATGTCCTACTATGAATAGGCAAGTTTTTCATTATGGATCTGGATTGTACAAAAGCCACTAGTATATTATAGGTGCTTGCTGGTCCTTAAACAGGATACTCTAAGTCCAGTCTCTGTAGCCTTCCATTAGCTGTCTTACCTTCCTGAATGTTCTCTAGCCATCTCTCTCTCACAGAATCCCCAGCTTCTTGCAAGACTGCTCACCTTGCCTTGGGCCAAAGGATGTCTCTCACTGTTACTGCTTTCCATCCACTATGTGAGTATCTTATCTGTACCTCTTCAGATTCCAGTTGCCTCCCCTATTAGAATTTTGCATAAGCTTCTGTTGCCAGAACTCTTTATTTTTCTCTTGTGTCCCCAGGGTTTAGCTGAGTGTTTGGTACATAGTAAGCACTTAATAAATACTTGATTGGGTGATATCCTATTTTATGAAAGTCCTATCACTCTCTCCAATTTACACATTCAAGAAGTTTTAAAGTTCTTTAGCATGCTTCCAGGTCCCCTTGTTACAGAACACCTTGTACCAATGTCAGCCTTTTAATTAGCTTAATTAATTTAATAATTTAATTCTGTGGTCAGTGAGCAAGAATTTAAGTGTCTCCAGTGTTGTGCCAGAGTTCTTTTACTTTTGTTGTTCAAACAGTGTATGTTGTCGTACTTGCGGTTGTTGTCCAGTTACTTCACAACCCCAGTTAAGAGTTTTCTTGGTAAAGTTAACAGAATAGCCATTTCCTTCTCTAGCTCGTTTTATAGATGAAGAATTTAGAGGTGAACCGAGTTAAGTGACTTGGCCAAAGTCACACAGCTAATAAGTTTCTCAGGCTTGATTTGAACTACTGTACAAGTCATCCTGATTCCAAGCCCAGTGATCTATCCATGGCATCTTCTAATTTCCCCACATAACATATATCTATATTTATATATGTGATAAAATTATTATTTATATCATCATCATTATTATAGAATATACAACATATATATGTATATATATGATAAAATTGTTATTATTCATATCATCATCACTATTATTATAGAATAAATTCTCTATTATACCTAAACAATATAGTAGCTACAATGTTGAATTTGGAGGTAGGAAGACCTAGGTTTGAGTCCTGCCTCAGATGTTAACTAGTCATGTGACTCCAGGGAAGTGACATCCTCTCTCAGCCTGAGTTTCTTCATCTGTGAAATGGGTATATGAGTATCAGTTGAGATAATATCTACAAAGTACTTTGCAAACGTTAAACTACTACATAAGTACTAGCTATTTTTATTGTCATCTCAATACTATAGATTTATTGTATCTTACTTTGGGGTATATAACTAGGGTTGAAGTTCATATAGTATTTTAAAGTCCCACAAAAGAATGAGATACAAGTTGTTTTATGAGATATAACCAAATATAATTTAAAGGCATCTATAAAGCAACCAACTTAAAGAATGTACTGTAGTTATATTTCATCTAAGTATAGCAAGTCTGAGCCCGAAAAACTGGCAACAGCTTACCAGCCACCTGAGACATTTCCTGTGCTGCAAACAATGTTACGGAAATTGAATTTCCTTGCCAAATTTACCACACCTTGCTAAGGTCTGGGCATCTCTACTATTGCCTAAAGAATAATTGGAATACATCAAACAAGATTTTGGCCTTGTGAAAAGAGAAGGCAGTGATTGCCTTTGGATGTGTTGAGAGATGTGAAAAAGAGAGGGAAATTATATATAATGGGGGAGGCATTCTTGTTAATATCTTTGAAAAAGAATCTGTAGTTGACTATCTCGAGTGAACCCTGACCATTTGAAGGTATCCATGTTGTATCTAGCAGTATAAATCATTTCCAGAAGCTCACTGACAAAAGGAAAAGGAGCCTTCTTACTATAATCCTTTGAGGCAACAAGAAATAGGTTCCCTTCAGAAATTAAAAACTGTGATCAATCCTCTGCTGGATCTTACTCTGAGAATTCTGTAGCATTTTTAGATCAACAGTGTTGTAGTTTTTTTTATCAGAACTTTTATTAGATTATCTAAACTGTGAATGGACAATTTTCCCAATTGGGACTCAGGTTAGAAGCACCTCACCCAAGCCTCCTTGGCTAATGTAGCAAAATATGTGTGTGTACACACACACACACACACACACACACACACACACACACATATATTTTAAGCAAAGAAAATGTTTGGAAATCATTCCAAATTAAAAAAAAAAAAAAAAAGGCAAGCAAGCAGTTCTGTCTCAGCTGTGATATGGCAAGAATGTTGATTATCTCACACCTGGAAAGATAGATTTGTAGATGATTAATTTTCTGTAAATGAGCCATGATACATTCACTGCTTATTTATTAGTCTTTCATTTGGGAAGTCAAATGACGCATCTCAAAGAATAGTTGTGTTGGGGGGATTCTTTGTATCTTCCTCTCTTCTAGTCTTGTTCATTAAAACTTTGCTAACTCATACTAAGCAAAAAATGGTTATTCCATATTAGTAGAAATTTTAAATTATGAAGCATTTATTGCAGTTTTTATTTTTTTTCATTGTTTCTACTCAAACCAGACAGCTAGGTGGTAGAGTGGACAGAATGCAGAGTCTAGTAGTGTGACTCTGGGTAAGTCACTTATGCCTGTTTGCCTCAGTTTCCCCATCTATAAAATGAGCTAGAGAAGGAAATGACAAACCATTTCAGTATCTCTGCCAAGAAAATGCCAAACGGGGTCACAAAGAGTGAGACATTCTGAAAAACTACAAATAGTCCGACACTGGGCAAAAAACATGGTTATCTAAAGTATCAGGTAGTTCTGGCCTTGACTCTTAGTCTTTATAAGACATTGAACAAACCAGTTAATCTCCCTGTACCTCAGTTTCTTGATAGGTGGAATGGTGGTTGTGAGGAAAGCACTTAGCAAATCTTCAAGCACTATATGGGACTGGTATTATTGGTGTTGTCAAAATAAAATATTAATCCAGATCTTCAGGAATGTTCTAGATTTAAATTTTTAGATTGTTATGGCTCTTGTTATCTAACTTTTTCAAAAATTGGTACATAAATTTTTTGCATATAAACAAATGTTTCTTAATTGCTTGAAAACAGTTTATTCATTCAGGTCAACTGTTTAGAAATCTTCTACAATCAATTTTTTTTCCTCCTCTTATATGTCTTTTTCATGGATTGAAGAGAAAGCTAAAGCTTTAAATTATCACTAATTTTTGATTAATGGAAGTTTTAAGTTCTGTTACTTTTAAGAAAACATGCTTATTCATCTATAGACTTGACTATCACTCTTTTTCCCTTCAAGATTTATTACTTTATTGCTTTTTTCTCTTATCAGTTGTTTTTCTTTTTCTGTTTCATTACCTAAGTCCTCCTACAATATGAATTCAACTATCAGAGGATTCACATTTAATGCTCTGAAAGCCCAAGAGCCACATGGAATTTGCAATGTTTATAAATAATTGACTTACGCTTATAGAAATAGAACTGGCAGAGACCTTAGGGATCACCCTGTAAAACCTTCTCATTTTCAGATAAAGAAACTGAGGCCCATAGAGGTCAATTAAATTGTCTGTGATCCTATAGGCGGTAAATAGCAGAGCTGGAATTCGTGCTGAGCTCTGTCTGTGTCCAAGCTATCTTTCTACTACTCTATTTAGTAAAGACTTAAGTAAAAAGCATGTATGCAATTTTGATCTGATGTTTAAGGATTGCCTTTATTAATTTTTTTAGAGGAGTCAGAGTCTTGCCCAGGATAATACAACTATTGTCTGAGGTTGTTTCTGATGGCAAGGCTGATGCTCAATCCACTATTCTACCTACATGTCCCAGGATGGCCTTTAAAAGCATTAAATTTGACATCGAGGAATCTAGGTTTCAATTCCCATTTTGATACTGCCTTCCTATGACAAGTTATTTAATCCTTCTGAGCCTCAAATTCCTTCTTCTGTAAGATGAAGTAGTTAGACTACTAGCAGTTAGAGTTACTAAATTGAAATGTAAATCTAAAATTTTTTTTTTTTATGATTCTTACACACTTGATATTTCCTTCCAGCAAACCTTGGTTCCCTGGTTGTTATTGTTGTTGTTGATATTCAGTTATTTTAGTCATGTCTTTTGACTCTTCATGACCCCATTTGGGATTTTCTTGGCAAAAATAATGGAGTGGTTTGCCATTACCTTCTCTAGCTCATTTTACAGATGAAAAACTGACTTGACCAGAGTCACACAGCTAATAAACGTCTGAGGTGGGATTTGAGTTCCAGGCCTAGTATTTATTTTATCTACCTTGCCACCTAGCTGCCTTATTCTCCTAGATATTCTCACAAAATGTTCTTTAGGAATTGTGATTAAGATCTGATTGACAAATAAAGGATTTCTTTAAAATTGGAAAGAAGATATAAAATTATCATGGAAAGATCAATTAATCTCTCTGAATCATAGTTTCTTTTCTTTACAATATAAGTAATATTATTTTACCTAATTTCCAGAGTTTTTGAGAAAAATGCTTTGTAAATTAAAATATTATTCTCAAACTCTGAATTCTCATTATTTTACCACCATTAAGTTATAAAGACAGGCCCTGTTGTAAGCAATACTAAGGATACTGCTCCCAAGACTTGTAGCTTGAGATTGATAGGACACACATCCATGTAATTAAACACATCATGGATTTTTTAAAACTTTCTTCCAATAATTAAGATGACTGAATTACATCTACAACAAAATTTCTTCAATTATTGTTTGTGATACTATAAGAAGTCTTGTAATTGAATGTGGGGATTGAAAATTTATGATTTTTATCAATAGATTTTTGATTTGTATGTAAATATGCATACCCAGGGTCATGTAAAAATTTCTCAAGTGAAAAGGTATCGCGAGTAGAAAAAGTTTAAGAAGCTTTGTTAGTCAAACTGAGGCTATCACCATTTACAGGGTCAAGTCAGTGAAATGTTACTGTCATGGCAAGTTCATGTCCAGTAATTAAACTTGTTTAAATAAATGTGTTTTCTGGAATGAAGAGGCTTGACCTACTCCAAAATCATGGCCTTCCAATTTACCATTAAAATGGGCAGGATCCATTTTTGTTTAGTATTATTGATGCAGTTGAGTGGCTAGAAGGTACATGAGATAAAGCACTGGGCTTGGAAGGAAAAAACTCATATTCATGAGTTCAAATGCAGCCTCAGATACTTTCTAGCTGTGTGATCCTGGGTAAGTCAGTTAACCCTGTTTAACCAAGGTTCCTCATCTGTAAATGAGCAAGAGAAGGAAAAGGCAAATCACTTTAGTAAGTGCCAAGAAAGTCCCAAATGGGGTCACAAAGAATCAGACTTGGCTGATGCAACAAAGTGATAGTTGTTGAGCAATTAGCTTATTTAGATAGTCATATTAAAGTGACCACCTCAATTCTACCAAGTTTTAAGATGCATGAATTTCTAAGGATGAAGAGAAGTCTTAAAATTAAAGAACCCATCTAAAATGGATAGGAAGGTGACAGGTCATCATATAATCCAAGGATAGGAAGGTGACAGGTTATCATATAATCCAAGGATTCCGAGCCCCTAACACCATCCTAACTCTCTAGATAAAGTCTCAGATTCACAAAATTCATTTTAAAGATTAATTAGAACATAAAATCAAAATATACCAATATACATGTTTCAAATATTTAGAAAAATCAGACCATAAGACCTATTATGTATCAAGAAATTCTTTGTGAAATCAATCTTTAAACCGAGTTGAGAAGAAGGTGTTTATAATAGATAAAGTTATTTATTCACTGAATTTAGCCCTTTTTCTCCTATCTAGACTGAAATGTGGTTGACTTTAATTTCAGTACAGACAAAATTGAACTTCCAGGAATTCCAACACGAGAGTAGTTTCAGTTAATAAGGAAACGGAGGGGGGCAGAAAAGGGGGCGGAAGTGTTTTCCAGCTCTTCCTGCAGGGTGTGAGAATTTTTTTACTTGGAGCAGAATATGCTGATTAAACCCCTCCAATAGTAGTTGACATCTA
Source organism: Antechinus flavipes (assembly GCF_016432865.1). Lineage (NCBI taxonomy): Eukaryota > Metazoa > Chordata > Mammalia > Dasyuromorphia > Dasyuridae > Antechinus > Antechinus flavipes. The sequence goes on from NC_067403.1 coordinate 100,848,841, forward strand.
AACATAAATTAGACCCAAGTGGTATTGCTCCATTTTTCTACACATTAACATCTATCCCTTCTGGATGGTAACAGTTGACTTTTGTCTTTTAAAGTTCTTTGGCAAGAGATAGCATCTGAGGAAGAGATAAGCTGCTCCTGGAGACAGAGCTTGCATATAATGGGTTCCAGACCTCAAGATGCCAATTGTGCAAGAGTTTTTTTTCTGAAGACCTTTGGGTCATGTTAAGTGTTCAGGATGTTTTGTTGTTGTTTGCTTTTTCAAAAGAGATAGACCAGATATTTTCTTGAGCATGCATACTACAGCAGCCGGGAAAGGAGTAATGTTTTAAGATGAGCTCTAGAGAGCCTGAGCAAGTTTACTTGTGGGAGTTTGGTCAGGGAGAAGGAGAGGGAGGAAGGGAGAGTGTATACTTTGGCATCTGGCAGTTTTTCTAGTAACAATGCATTCATTGACAAACCAGAATAGAAGCCTTCGTGTCTGTTTTTAAGGGACTGAACTAAAGAATCTTTATGTAGGTTTGGGGTCTCAGAGTTAGACTAATGTTAATGCTAATTAACATTTACAACTAACTTTTACCTAGATTTATTGATTACCAATTATAATTACACAATGATAAAGACTTCAAAATTCCTTCTTGCTTTTTTTGTTCATTAAAAAAAAATCTTGATGTATGTTTTGTGCTCATTAATATTTTAATATGTCTCCATTCTATAGCTAATCATAGAGTTGCTAATGACACTTTGTGGAGTGGGAAAGACCTATAAAGTAATCAGATCGTAAACCCCTAAACTTGTTGCTTATATATTTAAATGTACAGTGAAAGGCTTATTAATTTTGACTTTGCTGAACTGGAATTTGTAGTGATTTGAGGAGTATTGACTGTGAAAAAATTTTCACTTTTTAGCTATGTCAGAAAAAATAGCTGAAATCAATTAATGGCATAGACAAGATACTTTCTTCAGCGCTTCAGAGGATCCATACTCATCCATAGGTACAGAGCAGAACCCATTACACGTTTTCTTCATAGGAGGATTTTTATTTATTACCTTGTCAAATCTCCTTAGAGAAACTACTAAGGAAAGAGGAAATTTTCTAAGGTGTCAGGGAGTAGAGGGAATGGCCCCAGGATTAAAGACAAGATAATGGATAAAATATCTAGACTGTTTAAAAGAAAAAAGTTGTTTTCAACCATCAATTCATTTACAACTTAATACTAACAATAAACTATTAGTTTGGCAGTCTACCACGTCCTCTTCACATTCTTTTTAGTTTTGTTTTGTTCCCACTGTGTGATTAAATCAGTGTGGGGAATTCCCAGTGTGGAAATTTCCCCATCTGATGAAGATCAACAGCTTTTTGTGATTTACAATCTTAGCTCACTGGGGACACTGCGGGCTTAAATGACTTGCCGGTAATTGCTCAGTGATCTGGGTCAGTAGCAGAACTTGAACTCAGGTTTTTACACTCTTCTATTTATCAGTTTTTTCTCTGGATGCAGGTAGGACCTTTCTTCATATGCCCTTTATAATTAGGTTGGGTATTTATAATAGACACAATTATTTATTCACTCAAAGTCATTCTTAAAACAATCTTGCTGTTATTCTATACAATGTTCTCTTGGTTTTGCTCAGTTTGCTCTTCATTTTTTCTATCTATATTTTGCTTAGTTCACTGAGCTCATCATTTCTTATAGCACAGTATACTGTATTCCAGCACAACCATATACCCCAATTTGTTCAGCCATTGAGTTTTTATGACTCCAGAGTCAATACTCTTGTCTCTTAGTCCCCTCTGCATATAATAGATTATTAATGTTTCCATGAGGGATTTCCAGTGAAAATAAAAGTACATTTTTAGAATAAATATCTAATTTTTCATTTATGTATTCCAAAGTTAATATCATTTCAGGACACTTTTTACAAATTAGATTGAATAGAATAGTTATTAAATACTTACTGTTTGTCTGGCACTGTGCTATGTTCTAGAGATACAAAGAACAAGCAATAATACAGTTCCTCCCCTCAGGAAGCTTGATTCTAATGTAGAAGACAAAACAAAGGGATGGGGAATGGAAAGAAGATAAGGGGGTAACCGCCTTAGTATAGACTACGTGGTGTGGAAATAGGATCTCTTGAGATTAGGCAATTTATTTGCATTTATTTAATAAATAGCTGTCCAATATGTAACTGAGGCTCATTTGCCCAAATCTGTTTTGATATGGGAATAGGGGATAGTGAAGACTTGTAATTTCACTGGTATAAGGAATTCCCAAGTAAGGAAACATTCCTCTATCAATTCTAATTAGCACCTTCTCTGCAATTTATAGTCTTGGAACATTGCTCAAAACAGTGGTGTCAAATTCAAGGGCCACTAAATTTTATATGAGGATCCCTAAGGCAACATATTAACTTAGAAATAATGTGTTAAATTTATTTATGTTGTATTGTATTTCTCTATGTTTTGTTAAATATTTCCCAATTATATTCTCCCCTTTCCCCTGGCAACTGGGATTAAGTGACTTGCCCAGGGTCACACAGCTAGGAAGTGTTAAGTGTCTGAGGTCACATTTGAACTCAGATCCTCTTGACTTCAGGGCTGGTGCTCTATCCACTGCACCACCAGATTGTCCCTCCAATTACATTTTAATCTTGTTCCAGTTGCATGCAAGAGTGTTGCCTTGGATCCCTCTGACCCCAAACACTAAAAGGTTGTTATTTGCCCAGAGTCACACATCCAAAATGTTGGACCTATATAGGACTTGAATCCAGGTCTTTCTGACTTCGAGCTGTTTCTTCAACTACTTTGCCATATTCTCTTTTTTAATATTTAAAAATATTCTTCCTTTTTCCTTTAAAAAAAAACTTGCTGTTCTCTGAGAAGTGTGTCAGCCTTTTTATATACTAAAAAATGTAGCCACTCAGCCATAATCAGTAGGACACATGTTTTGAAGTTGTTTTTCTAGTTGTGAAAAGGGAATACACAAAGCTATTTACACTTTCCTGCCTAGTCCTCCTTGTAACTCTTGACAAATAATCTGCAGGATGACCTGATAGAGTCATAGGTGTCATCACTGGCTAAGGAATAAGTTTTTCCTGTGTGTAAAGTTTAACTGGACTGTGGGTGGCCACTAAGCTCTTGACAGTGACCTTATTAGCACTATGCTCTATAAATAGCTGTTAATTGGCTGAAAAAATGTTTTTTCTCTAATACTTGTCAGGATGGATTTGGGAGAAATAACAATAATAATACTTTGTATAAATCCATGTTCTGTTGGATGACCTTAAATATTGTAGAGATACAAGTCTATAATTATCCCTTCTGAGAAAACTCAAAGATATTATTCTCATTTACAAATGGGAACTTTCTAGAAGAGATGGTTATCAACATCTTTTGGAATCAAGATAGACAACTAGAAAATTCAGCCTTGTGATTTGGGGGAAATAGATTTTTCTTCCTATTATTAACATATTTTTTGAATAAAATGCTAAATTTAGGTAGTAATAATGGCATGGATTCCATTGAACAGTGTCAGAAACAGTTGGTTCTTGTATTCTGTTACCTCTTTGCCACATGTTTCCCCCCCCTATTCTTTCTCTAATCCCAATCTTTCTCTCCTTCATTTCTTTTCTTCTGGTCTTGCTCACTTCTCCCTCTGTTGACCTATCAATGATGCAAGCAATCATTAGTCTATAAAGTGTATTTATTCTTATTATAGCTTAATTGTAGAGTTAATAAACAAATCCCACAAACATTAACTTCCTAAAGTGTCAAAAATATTCAAGAGGAAATAATAGAAATGGAAAGCCTGGTGGACTTGAAGTCAGAAAACCACAGCTCCAAATCTTACTAATAGCTAACGTCCATAAAATAGGGACTTCTTTCAAGTCTCATCAGGAAGCCTTTTTTTCTGGCTTTCTTTAATGCTAGTGCCTTCCTTATGAGATTATCCCCAATTTATTCTATATATATCTTGTTTGTTTGTTGTCTTTTCCATTAGTTTGTGAGCTCTTGTTGGACAGAGACTCCGTTTTTGCCTATCTTGTATAGCATAGTTCCTGATACAAAATAGCCACTAATAAACACTTGCTGAGTTGACCTATAGACATGTCCATTATTACAAAAAATGGGAATTTTAATGGGCAGTTGTGACCTTCACAGATTTATAACTTCATGATTTAAATTCTCTCTGCTCCTTTTGTTCATACCAAGCTATTATTGCTGAAGGCATTTCACTCTACTATCCTGGTAGGTATTAATGAGTATCTACAAATCAGTCTTTTCTCCCTAGTGAGTAAGAAAACTACTTGCACTCTCTAAATCTTTACATTCTAATACTCTAGCAGTACTATCTTGCATAATGATCTAATGCTCACCCCACCCTTCCCACTAAATCCCAGCTTTATGTCAGAACCTTAAAAACCCATTCCAAAAGTCTTGTTAAGGGTTGGTAAAGAAACCTGGGGGGTTAGTGAAATTTCCACCAGCATATTGTGTAAGCCAGATTCTTAACTGAGGGAGTTTATCTGAGAGTCATCTGCCCCCAAGTATATTAGATTATGACTGTGCAGCTGAACTACAGTAAAGGTCAGAGAGCCATTATCCTCCCATAATTCTGGTGCAGAAAGAAGTCGGATATGTTTATTTACTTAAGACCACATTCTAATGTCTTGATGTCAGAAGTGTGACGAAGCAAAATTTCAGTGTGAAAAAAGTTACATCAGATGGACAAACTGATCAACTTGGATATTGCAAGAGAAGACAGAGACAGAGAGAGTGGAGAGAAAGAGAATAGAGAGATAGGGTCAGAGAGGAAAAGACAGACAGAGAGTAGGGGAAATAAAGAAAGAGAGAGAGAAGGGAGAAAAGAAGGAGGAAGAGAAGGAAAGAAGAAAGGGAGATAACAGCTCGTTGAATATATTTATTTCACAAAGAAACTGAGGACCAGTAGGTCAGTGGCAGAGTTCAAGCTGGAACCTATTTTATCTAACTCCTTTATTAGTATTTCTTCCCCACACCACACTGTCTTACAGTTCTCATTTTACTTATGGAAGAAAAGTTACACAAAGCAATGGGTGTATAGAATCATTAGGGCCTATGTCTTTCTTTTCCATTCATTCTAAAGGCCATATCTTTCATCAGCATTTTAAACATGCTGGCAATATCACAGACCTAAATTTTGCTTTTATATTGTGTTTTACAAATACTAGATAAATTCAAATATAGGTTGAGCTTGTTCTTCTTGTGGGAAGCTTAAGAGTGAGAGTTTATAAACGTATTTTTTTTCATTGTATGCTTATACATTTTCCTTTTACAGATTGAATTTTAGGACTATAACCTTTATCCCGACTGATTTAATTAAGAAAGAACGTAGAACTCCGAAGAGGATACTTAGAATGGAGCTTTAAAATTTCTCTTTTCTCATAAGTATTTCAAATGTTAAAAGAAAAAATTGAATATCATGTATTGACCTACTATCTAGTCCAAGAAATGTTTCACAGATGTTCTCTGCAGAGCTTCAGGCAGCTCCTGGAGTTAGTCAGGAATAGGCCTTCTGCCAATTTCATCCATAGGTGGGGAGGATGGGAGAACCAAGAAGGAATGGAATAGCGGTGTTGTACCGGAGAGTCCAGGATTTCTGTGTCCTGGTCTCTGATCTTGTCTTGAGGTGAAGGCACCTTCGAGGAATGCACTGGTAGGAAATGACATAATCCCAACATGCCCCTACCTTGGTCAAGTGGAAGTTCTTCTCCCTTGTATTCTATATATAGTAAATTAACTTGCTGCTAGAATGGATGAGAGAGTACAAAAGAGAGTGCCAGTGGAATTTTTTCCACCAAACCTCATTTTTAACAGATGTGTTTTCTCTGTTTCTAAGATGACATTGTACCTGGGGACAGCCCTGTAAGTCAGGAGGGAATCAACACAACAATTTACAGAGCAGCAATGATGTCATATTGTGCTCATCAGCTCTTCTAGCCAAGATGTATTATGACCTGAGCTTAATTTATGCTCAGTAAATGTGATTGCACTAGGATTCACCTTTTTTATTGAATGCCACTCTAGTCCCCATCCAATCAGTGGAGAAGGAAAATGAATGAAGAAGCTGCTAAAAAAAAATCATCTGAAAAAATAAATTCAAGTGATGTCAACTCTGAAAGGATGGGGTCCTAGTGGCACTGTAACCCAGCCCAACTTCACAGATGAAGAAACAACCACCCAGAAAGGGAAAATAACATAGGATCTTGTATTAGGGCAAAAGGGGACATTAGAAATCATCTAGGTCAACCCTTTATTTTATAGATGAGCAAACTGGACCTGAGAGAAGGAAAACCATCCATCCAAGACTGCAAAGCCAGGTCCATATATTCTAATTCACAGAAGGCTCTTTCCATTATGCACATCTAGTGCAGTAACAATCCAAGAGTCTTGACAACTGGTCCAAGGTTCTTGCCTCATCGTGTTAATATTGAAGATGAGAAGGATCAAGGCAGAGTAAGTAAGCTATGAAAGAATCCTACAGTGGTGAAAATGAGAATCCTTTGGCAATCCAACTTAGGTCACCATCTTTTTCTTTCCTTTGTAGAAAAAATGGAAGCACCCAAATTTCAGTGAAGGGAAATTTACAAGTAGGAGAAAAAGCCTATTAAGTACAAACTAAGAACTTTTATTTGTGATAAAATAAGTTAGCACTGAAAAGACAGTCATTTTACAGAGAAGAGAAAAAAAGAAACAGGTATAATGACTTTCTCAAGATCATAAAAATATTAAATGATAGCCAGAATTTTAACCTGAATTTCTACCCAACTTTCCTCTCTTCTACCTCTTTGCAAAAATAAGAAGGCTGTGGTTAACCCTGGCTTTCATTGATTAGCCAATAATAGATCCCTGCCCAAACCTTATCTGTTCATTGTTTAGGTTCTGATATCTCAGAGTGAATGTGAATAGCACTTGTTTGTGTTCTCATCAGTAAATGGGATCCTCCCTCCCAGAATGATTCTTTTGTGAAGGCAACTAGTCGGCCTCTCTTTTGCCTCAGTTCTTATCTAGGCTTTTATTGAATTAGTATTCCTTCAGTCAAACTGAGACCTGGGAAAGACCTTAGCTTTAAAACACCAAGTTCTGCTGCATTCAGGACTATCCCCATTTATCGGAACCTGTGTGTTACCATTGGATCCCAGTGATTCTGGAGGAGAAAGTGAGAGTGAGACCAATGATTTTGTATACTCCTGCCTCACTTAAATCCAATTCACTTTCAAATCAAGCTATCACCTGCCTGACATCATTGATCTTCTTTGAGAACAAAAGGAATAACAAAACAAAACAAAAAGGGAAAAAAATTCAAGTAATCAAGTAATATATATCCATAATCTTGTTCTTTTTTCATTAATAGTCATGAAATTCAATTTTATATCAATATCACTGAGAACTTTTGACTTTCTTGCTGTTCGTCTATTTCTTGTAAGTAGCACAATGCTGAACTTATGCCAACTGTAAAGCTTATTTGTGGCTTGTCTTTATCTCTGCTCTTAAGTTATAGGTTAATATTTTCAAGAAGAGCTTATTCCTTGATTACATTTAAATTGGTTGTTTACTAGGAGTTCACAGTTAAAGAGGTAAGGTGAGAACCTATTTAACAAAACTATTTCCCAACCAATATTCAATTTTGAGACTTCTCCAAGCATCTATAGAAGTTGGAGGAATTCAATAGGGAATAAACAGTACAGGATAAAACACAGTAGTTCTGATATTATGATAACATTGGGATTGAGGCAATACAGTATCTCAAAATGAAGAAATCACCCAATCCTAAGATAAGTAAATAGGAGCTTTTGGTCTAAATGGAGAAGAGTGTCCCTGTCAAGGCTTTAATCAAAGCATCCAGAAAACACTGGTTAGGGGAAGGAAAGGATTCTTCACATCTTAATATCTTCAACTTATGATGCAATTTGTAATGTCATAGTTTTACATCCCAACAACATGGCTGATGAAATACTTCACAAGAATTTGTAAATTTTGAATTTCACATGAGAAAACCTAAATCAGGGATACAAAAAAAAAAAAAAAAAAAAAGAAATGTCAAAAGCAATGTGTCATCATGACACCCTTAAAAATATGTAAAACATGGAATTCAAGTCAGAATCTCTTCTACAATCTTCATGTTGATTTTTGTTTTTTTTTTTTTTCCTTAATGGTAATGTTGAGAAGAGGGGCAGCTAAGTAGTGCAGTGGATAAAGTATCAGATTTGGAATCAGGAACACTCATTTTCATGAGTTCAAATCTGGCCTCAGACATTTACTAGTTCTGTGCCTAGGCAAATTGCTTAACCCTATTTGCCTCAGTTTCCTCTTCTATAAAATGAGCTGGAGAAGAAGATGGAAAACCAGTCCAGTATCTTTCTCAAGGAAATTCCAAATGACTAAACAACTAAACAACACTATGTAGACCAATATAATATAGTAAAACTCTGAAAAGAGAGGTTGACTCGTCTCTGGGCATGTTTTAAAAGTTCCTCATTGAGAACCAAACTTTGATTGTTTAGAGCAAAATGTCAGGTTTGGAAAAGTTTTCCTAATAAGGAAGAATGATGTAATGTTTATGGAGGGTGGCCAGCTTCTCTCCATTTCTTTTATTTATATTAGCTGAATTCCAGGGGAAAATGCCCTACAAACCATGAGGGCTGCTAACTATATTTAGCCAGACTAACTTAGTAATGCCAGGAGGCATTGTTTATTATAGACTCATCAACCCACTGTGAGATACTATTCTAGGCATCTTATTTTTGCAAAACCCAGTTGATCAAGTGCAAAAATGGCATTTTTTAAGTGATTATCTGTTAGAATATGTTTAGTTGGGATATTTTTCTCTGAGCTCCTGATTCCTAAGTTAAAGGATAGAAATACTTTACGCTATTACTCTTATTCAGCTATTTAATAAGAAGTATTAAATTTAGGGATCAGTGAAAGATGCTTCTAGCATTTTAGGATGGAATGATGTGTTTGGGACTATGCCAACAAGAGTTTTATCCCAGAAGTTTTTTAACATAGTTTGAAAACATTTAGGTTTTCTGACTCTCCTATATAAAACCAAAGTCTTTACTCTACAATTAAGTATCTGAATACTTCATTTTGGGTACAATGGAAATGACATTGGTTTTAATATCAGGGGAACTAGGTTCAAATCCTGATATGAACTAGTAAGTGTCTGAGGCCACATTTGAATTCAGGTCTTCATGACCCCAGGTCCAGGATTCTATTCACTGAACCACCCAACTTCCTTTGGTCATGTAGGCAAAATAGATAGCAACATAGAGTACAAAAGATATTTGAAATAAGGGGAGAGGGGAGAGACATACAAACATGAGGATTTTAAATGGACAGTTAAATAGCATGTTTTTAATGTCAGAAAATCACACTTTCTAGGGCCTTTGCTTTGTTAAAAGTCACATATCCTACATCATTGGACAAGCAGCATGCTGGGGAAGTAATTTTTAAGCCTTGTCTAGAATATAGAAATACTTTGTTCTGTCTCTATTGATATAAAATATTCTTTTAAAAAATACTCAATTTTCATATCTGTAAACTTTAAAATAGGAATTAAATAATATGTCTCACATGGTAATACTCTTATTCAGGAAGATTCCTTGAATGCAGGAACTTTGTCTCATTTTATCTTGTGATTTCAGCACCTAGTACCATGCCTTGTACACAGTAGATGATTAATAAATACTTATGATTTATTGATGATGCTTACATGAATTCATCTTACATACTTGGTTGTTAAAACAAAAAAACTGAATTAACATTCATTAGGGAAGTAGATTATGTTTCGTAATAATGATAAAAAAGAATTTTAGGTCAGCAAGGGGGCAAACTTTTCCTCTAATTATTTAGCTATTTTGAATAAGTCTCAGCTTTCTTTGGAATTACATTTGTTGAATTCAAAAAAGAAGTGGAATAAAGTAATTGCTGTATCCTGCTTGATGGATCTGTGATTGAATGAGTGCAGACCTTTATTCCACCAGTGCTAGGAGAAAACTCCATCATGCCTTTCCTATCTTGTGGCATTTTCTCATAGCTCCCTGTAAATCCTCAGTGGGTGATAGACCCTGTGGGCATCTCAAATAATAATCCACTAGGCTACAAATGACTACATATCTTCCCCTAGGATAAAACTTCAGACATAGTTCAATGATGAAGTACTGACTAGACAATATACAGTGAGACTGATGACTTAACAAAAAGGTATTTTTTTTAACTATTTGATTTAATCAAGATTTTTATCTGAGGGATTTTAATATTTGTTTAAATGGATCTCAGAAATCATTAGGAAGCTCTAACTGTGCAGAATGATAAGTATTAGAATCAATTCAGTAAATACTTAATCAGTTCCTACTATATACACTGTATAACATAGTTGGCTAATTGAATGAAAGTTTTGGCAACAGCAGCAGCCTGAGAGCATTACTCTATGCTTCTAGATCCATGCAATTATGGTTATAAGCCCAATTTAGAAAAGAAGCTAAAAGTCAAACCTCTTTTAGAGTGTCTATGAAAATGATCTTCGTGAACTGTTTTCTTTTAACCATCTAGCTGAGAAATTGATTCTTCTTAGCCAAAAACATTAGCTCAATTGTCTCATTTTCATTTTTCCATGGTCTCTTGTCTTTTACTTGATTGAAATGTTTGCTTTCTTTAAAATCTCATCAGAGAGACTTCAATATTTTGATTGAAGGTTGAATTTCCAGAAATGTTTTAAAAGCTACTTGCCAGGCAAATTCAAATAAGGCAATTGCAAATATAATGAACTATTTTCTGAGGTGGACTCATTAAAACTCACTGTCATGGGGGAAAAAAATCATGGTTTTTCCAGAGCTAGACTGTCTTCAAAGTCCTTAAGAAACAATCTTGATGCATTATCTGTGTGATTTTTAAAAAATAAAAAATAAATTACTGTTTAAATTACATGGCAATTGAATTACTATTTCAGTTTTATTTCAATTAATCTCCCCTAGCACCATTGAGCAAAATAATAGCGAAAAGCTGCATACTTCAGTAATTTAATATATGAAATAGTTCATCTTTCTGGCAAGAGCTGAGTTTTCATCTTTCTTATTTTGAACTCATGATTTATTATTGACTTAATCAGATGTAAGGTCTTTCAAAATTGTTTTTCCTTATAATATTATTTTGATTGTATAAACTGTTCTGATTCTTTTTGCTTTGCTCTGATCCATTAATAGAAATCTTCCCAGTTTCCTCTGAAATTGTCTATTTCATCATTTCTTTAAGCATCTTAGTAATTTTGCATGACATGCATATACCACAGTTTAGTTAGCCATTCACCAAGAGGAAGATTCCTCTTTTAATTTCCAATTTGGGGCTACCACAGAAAAAGTTACTATAAATATTTTTGTATGTATAGATCCTTTCTTCTTTTGATTTCCTTGGAATATAGACCTAATAGTAATATACCTGAGTTAAGGGTATTAACAGTTTTGGTAGTTTTCTGCATATAGTTCCAAATTTTTTTCCATAATGGCAGGACTAGCTCAGAGGTCCCCTAGTAATACAATAATGTGCCTACCTATTTTCCACGGCCTAAGATTTGCCATTTTCTTCTTTTTCATTTTTTGCCAGTCTAATAGGTGTAAAGTGATTCAGAATATTTTTTTCTTTTTTTTTTTTGATAGCTTGAAATTCTTCCTTTAAAAACTGCCTTTTGAAATCTTTTGTCTATTTGGCTATTAGGCAATAACTCTTAGTCTTACAAATTATAATAATAATAATATCCAGCATTTATACGGTATCTACCATGTATCAGGTATACTAAGTGCTTTAAAAATATTATCTCATTAGATCCTAACAACTGAGTAAAACTGAGTAAAAGGTTAAGTAACTTGCCCAGAGTCACACATCTAGTAAGTGTCTGAGGCTGGATTTTAACTCAGCTCTTCTCATTTTCACTATATTTATAGTTTATGCAAAAACTTTTTACTTTTATAATAATCAGAATTGTCTGTTTTATCTTATGTGATACTCTCTACCTCTCTTCCCTTATCATGAACTCTTCTCTTATCCATAAATCTGAAAGGCAATTTCTTTTTTACTCCTTTAATTTGTTTATGAGGTGAACTTTCATAGTTAGGTGATTATATACATTTCAAATTTATCTTCTTGTATTGTGTGAAGTTTGGGTCTATACTCAATTTCTGTTAGACTGATTTCTTAAATGCCCAGCAGTTTTTGACCAATAATAAGTCCTTCCCCCAGAAATGGGAATCTTTGTATTTATCAAACACCATGCTACTATGTTAATTTGCTTTTATATGTTCTATTTATAGACATTTCTTTTTAAAACCAGTACCAAATCATTTAATCATTGATACTTTATGGTATAATTTGGGATCTGATACTCATATACAAATACACACCCTTTTCCTTTCTCACTTTTTTTCCATGATCACCCTAAAGATTTTTACCTTTCATCCTACTTTATTCATTTTATTATTATTTTTCTACATTTATAGGGTTTAGTATAGTATTGAATAATTAGATTAATCTATGTAATATTGTCATACTCATTATATTGGCTCAACTAGTCTGAGAACAATGAATTCTTTTCCATTTAATTCTATTGTTATTTCTTTGAGAAGTATTTTATACTTATATTCATATAGTCCCTGAGTGAGTCATAGCAGATATCCCTCCAAATATTTTATGGCTTCAATAGTTTTGGTTTTTTAATGAAATTTTTCTTTCTCATTTTTCCCATTCTATTTTATTGGTTATATGTAGGAATACTGATTAGTTACCTAAATTTATCTTATAGCCCACAACTTTGCTGAAGTTATTATTTTGATTAAATTTTAGTTCATTCTCGAGTTCTCTAGGAATTTGAGGTGAAATTTAAGACTTATGAAATAAGCATTTATGAAAGTAATAAAATTACTGTCTTCTATTACTGGTCAAAGTCACAGCTTTATGCTTTCTTTTTTAAAAGCCAGTTAATTTTGGAAAACAAGTATAAACAAATCCCTTAATTTACTAATGATCTTTGGTTAAGACCATGGATCAGAAGATCCTATATCCAAAAAGGCCATACATTTATAGTAGGAAGGAATCTTGGAGTTCATTTAGTTCAATTCTGACATTTTATAGATGAGAAAAAAATCTGAAGCTGGTGGAAGTAAATTGAGGTTGTTGGAGGTCACAGTGATAAGGTAGTAGAGCCCAGACTTGAATCTAGAACCTCTTTCAAATTGAATATACTCCCTACTATGCCATGTTCCCAGGTATCATGAACATTTTAATCATTGTGGGATTTGCTATTGTAAGCTAAAATAACTTGTTTTAATAGCCTTAGACCACATTTTTTCATTGTTTATATTGTTATATGTGAACTATAACATACCAATAGACTATGTTAAATGTAGAAGTGTAGTTATTGTGAATTGTGGGTAGGTAGCTTCTACAATGATCAAGTTTCTGACAAATCATCCAAAAAACGTAATTTATGGGAAAAGAAACCTTGTTGGAACTTGCCTGGTTTGAAGCATATTTGTCTTTGGAATTTTTATTAGTCTATTCTTACTAAAAATGATTAATGGAGCTCTTTGAGTTGTAAATACTTTTTTTTTTTTGCCTTATTCTGATAAAGGGAGTTTAAACTCCAACAGTTTCATGGAAAAATCACTGTATGTGTTGAAATTAAAACTTCAAGAAGTTGTATATGAAGTATACCATCAAGGGTTTAGATAATCAATTACTCAATAAGCCTTTATCTTTTGTATGCTGAGCATTATGCTAGATGTTAGGGATACAAATGCATACACACATACGTACACAGAGAAAGGAATGGTTTCTGACTTCAAAGACCTTACTTTCTAATTAAGTGAGGGGGAAAAATGAACACATGTTAATATACACAAAATAAATGCAAGGCACTTAGGGGACAAACTGCTGGAGGAACAAGATTTCTAAAAGGAGGTAACTTTAGAACTGAGCTTTGAATGAAATTAAAGATTTTGATTCTAAGAGATGGAGGCAGGGAGGCAGGGATTTACTGAGGACAGCTTCTTCAAAGACACAGATGGGAAATGGAATGTCATGTGTGAGAAACAGAATGAAGGCCAATTTGGCTGAATGGAGAACTATGTGAAGGGGAATAATAAACAGTAATCTTGGAAAGGTAGATTGCAGCCAAATTGTGAGGTATGTAAAAGCCACAGAGTGTTTATATTTTATTCTCAAAGCAAGAGGGAGCCTATATTATTGCTTGATCAGAGGAATGATGTGGATAGACCTGTAATTTAGAAATTTCAAGTAATATAGAAGATAGATTGGAGAGGGTAGAGATTAGAGTCAGGGAGGCCAATTAGGAAACAATTTTTTTTCCTAAGGCAATTGGGATTAAGTGACTTGCCCAGGATCACACAGCTAAGAAGCATTAAGTATTTGAGGTCTGATTTGAACTCAGATCTTCTTGACTTCAAGGCTGGTGCTCTAACCACTGCAAAACCTAGCTGTCCCCTAGGAAAGTATTGAAATAAAGCAAGGTCAAAGATGATGTGGGCTTGCTTAAACTGGGCTTGTGGCCATCTGAGGGAAGAGAAGAGAATGAATGCAAAAAACATTATGGTGGTGGACTTTGCAGATGACTGGATTTGATCTGTAAGGGAGGAAAACATGCCATTGATGGTTACTGAGTTGAAAACTAGGATAAATAGAAGGACAGTAGTATCCTCAATAGAAATAGAGAAATTAGAAAGAGAATAGAGAAATCTTGATCAAGACAGACCAACTACGATTCTAGAAGGCTCATGAAGAAATATACTGCCCTCTTCCTGAAAGAGATAGTGGACTCAGGAGGCAGATTGAGCCAAATATTTTTGGACATAGTCAATGTAGGGAATTTGGCTTTGTTTGACCAGGCATATTTGTTACAGGAGGTTTTGTATTTTCTTTTTTTAAAAAAGAGAGAGATAACAGAGAGGGCTACAAAGATACATACATATTTAGTACCTTACTCAACAAATGAAGCTGATTTAGCAGTTTATATTCACCCATAATTGAGAACAACATGGAACACAGTGATTTTTTGGTACTCTGATTGGGACAATGAAAACTCAAGCTTTCTTGGAGATAGTCACCTCCTACCATACTGCTATGTCGATTATCTTCTATTATTACTTAGCTTTGGTGTTACCACTTCAGCCTGACATGAGATATTTAGGGTCTCTGCTGACTTAGTAAGTTTCTGAGTGCCAAACTATTTCATTAGAGCTTTTATTAAAACATTGAAATTATGGATTTACCCTTAAAAAGTGAAATCATTGTAATTTGAAAGGTTTTTTATTGTTGTTATTGTTGTTCTTAAGATAGTGATAATGAGCTGGTTGCTTTGGGGCTTTTATGAGGGAAGGCAGGAAATTGGACCTCTGCTCTGGACTGTGACTTGATAGTATAACCAGAGATCCATAAGCTCTTAAAATTCTCTAGAAAAAAAAGAGCTTAATATGGTAGAGAAAGCATTATATCTCCTTTACCATCTAGCTATTAGTCCTACTCCTTAAGAAGTTAACCCACCTGTTGGAACTTTTGGAGATGTGGACTTGTGATTATAAAGCAGTCAGAACTAGAGATGGAAAACTGGGAATTATTTGCTTATAGATGGTTGTCAAAATGCTGGGAATATCTTTGATTGCCAAAGGAAAAGAGATAGAGACAAGAAGAAAATAAAACCTGAAATGTATATCATGATTTAAGGTTTACAAAGCACTTTCTATACATTCACATATGGTGTTCACAACATCTCTATTACATAGATACTCTTGGTAGGTTGGTGCATTTACTAGTAAGGACATTGAGACTCAGAGAGGATAAGTGGATAATAAGATTGGTCATGTTCACATACAACCACTTAATATTGGAGGCCGTTATGATTCCAGGTCTCTCCTGATGCCAAATCATGTTGTTTCCACTACATACCATGTAAGGAGTTAGCCAGAAGACAAAGGGCTATTAAAGAAGACTAAGAAAGATTGGTTAAATAGGTAGAAAGAGAACCAGGCATTCCCCCTTCCAAAAAAAGAGCACAGTATTGTTAAATTGCAAAAAGATTAAGGAAGAATAAAGAGAAAGAAAAAAAGTTTACTCTGCTCATCTGAGAAGCCTTTGTTGTTTTGGGATTTTTTCCCCTTTTCTGGACATAATTCCTGTCTTATTACTTGGATTTTTAAAATAGTTGAAAAATTCTAGAAATAATCACTACTTTCAAATTTGTAGTGGGCTTCATTTGCAGAAAGATTATTTATCTAATGTTTATCATATGAGTTCAGAGTATTGTTATCAAGAACCCTGATTGTGTTATGAAAAATTGTTAATCTAGTATAGTTGAGAAGTGAGATATTTTATATAGCATTAATTCCACTACCTTACATGGATTACCCATTTTTAGAAAATTCAAATACAGTAAAATACATAACACAAAAGCTATCCAAACATAATTTTTCATTGGTTCAGAAAGTAAGCCAGAATTTCATGATGCCTTAATGTCATCATAACAAAGATCACTTATCATCATACTATAAATGTCCAGAAGCACCAGATAATAACAAAAACTTCAACTGATCCAGAGCCAGTCATTGGAGTGTTTACCATACATAGAGTACTATGTATAAACGTGTTGGAAGCTTTAGGCAGCCATGAATAGTGTGCTCATTCTCTTTGTCTCCCCTCTGTTTCTCTGTGTGTGTGTCTGTCTGTATCTCTGTCTGTATCATATGTGTGTCAGTCTCTGTCTCTTTCTCTTTATTTCTCTCTGTATATCTCTCTTTTCCCTCCTTTTCTTCTTTTCCCCTTCTCTTCTTCTCTAGTTTTCCTGGAGAGTAATTGCACTGAATAATTGGGTCATTTTATTGAAGAATGTTTTTGGCTCTCCTTGTTTAGATGTACTCTTTTCCAAGAGATGCTAGTTCACTCATTGTTGCTCTTCCCAGGACACATTTGGATGGATTTCATTTATTGTTGAATCCATCAGATTAGCTTCCCATAGGTGAAAGGCCATTCAGCACCTTCTTATTGATTGCATCATTTGGCCCCTAAGGAATGTCAAGGTCAGTTGGTCATGCTCTAAAAAAGGTCAAACCTATTAAAAATCCATGCAGCTCTTCTCTGTAGTCACTAGGTTCTTAATTCCTGATGTTATGCTAAGGTTTTGGAACTTGCCAAGTAGTGTTTAGAAATTTGTCTCAAAAAATTGCTTTCCAGTTTCTTTTTCTCCTTTCCTCTTATTTTGAAAGTCTGGAATTAGCAAATGGCCAATTGTCTGATTAACCCTGCAGAAAAACTTATTTTACTCTAGTCATTAACTTTTAAACTATCAATGGCAGTGATTTAGGGAAAATGGAATAATTTTGAATAGCCACGTCCAACAGTGCATTCTTCTAATACATATCCCTTTGTGACAGCTGGCTATGCAGGAAGTGTTAGCCACAGGCCATCTTTGGTATAGGTATAAGGAATCTTTCTTGGTTATATTTAAAGCAGATTAGCAAATTGCCAGTTATCCAGGAATCTAGTATATTTCCTTCAGCCTTTTATGTTAATAGGAAACTGAAACATTCTCCTACAAAAGACACTGGTTTTTTTACCATTTAACATAAGGCATCATAGTATAATCATAAGATTAGAATATTAGATTTGGAATTAACAGACCTGTGTTCAAAATAGGGCTCATTGAATTACCCTTCCATTTATGTTTGTCTCAGCCTCTTAAAATTAAAACCTCTTCTAGCTCTAAATTTTGAGCATTTTTAATGTTACAATGAGTCCTTTTTTTTTTTTTTTTAATCAACACCAAGCATTTTAAGGATCCATCTCTAGAGGACAGATCGTAAATTAATCATAAATCAAGAAACAATAACTGACTTTCTAATTTCCCTGCAAAATAGAAATTATGATTATGGCATTTTATAATAATTAATCATAGAATTTTAAAAGTAGAAGGGATCTTTGAGCCAACAACCTCAATTTTACCAATGAAGTTACTGAAATCTAAAATGATAAGCAACTGGCCCAGAGTCACATAATTTTAGCTAATGATAGAGCTACCTTAGCTTTTTTCTAATGAAAACATTAAATTGTATAATGGGAAGTAATGCTGGAAAACGTATTTAATGATATAAAAATCAAGGTTATTTCTGCGAGTCCTAGGTCAGCTATTTAGGACAGTTTCTTTTTCCTGTTTATTTCTTTGCTCTTTCTACTACTAAAATTGCTGCCACATGAGGAAGGTGAAGGACAAAATTGCAAAAGTTAAAATGTTTGGGGTAGCTCCTATGCCATGCAATTAACTATGTGGTCATTTTTAATCGCCTATCAGAAGACAAAATATACAATACTTGACATTTCTCATCTGCCTTTACACACTATCTCTCCTCCATCATCACTACCCCCATCACCACCACCACCCCCATGTGTGGAATGTTCAGTTTTCATCCCTGGGGGGGAAAAAAGATTAGAGGAAAGTTGATCTAGATCATCTTTGAGGTGTTAACTTTTAGATACAAGAAATTATTTCAAAAGGTCAGAGAATCATAAATACAAAAGGGATTTTAGAGGTTGTCTAGTTCAACTCTCTAATTTTAGAAAATCCCAGGAAGATTAATTTATTCAAGTGACAGAAGCAATATTTGAATTTGAATTCCCCCACACCACACTTTATCTCCTAGTAACACTTTCAGATATTGCTCGTGTTGGAAACTTTTTTTTTTTAATTCTTACCATGTAGCTAGCCAGGAGGCACATTTGCCTTAGTGGCAAATCATGGACTCCACCTACACATTCTTTTACTTGTGTGTAAGTCATTAGAAACTTGTGGCAAGGTTTAGGCAAACTCCTTAAAACTATTCCAGACATCCCTGTAAGGTTCCAAATCCAGACATCAATGCCTTAGATTCCAGCCCTAACACAGGCATTCAATTCAGCCTTATTAGTAGCACCACATTGTGTCTTTATGACCTGCTAAACAATGAGCCCACACAAGGGAACCATTTCCTCGTTCTGTATGAGGGCCAATTTTGTTATCTGAGTGGTACAGTGTATGTTTTGAGAGGAAAAAAATGGCCGCAGTATGTTATAGTGATAGGGAGAATGTGCTCTGTCAATGAAAAGGAATAGCTTAGAGATGACTAAAGTTCTCACCAAGTCCAGAAAATTTCACTGAAGCTGGTTTCCTTAAGGTAAACACAAACTGGATGCCCTTTGACTGATAACCAAACAAATGGAAAATGGGCATCAGTACAGCTGGCACTGCCAAAGATATGATGAAGTAGTTCACCAATGCCAAATTAGGAACTGTGTTACTTACAGGGTTCCCAAATGCTGTCATGTTCTGTTGAGAGTTTCATACTTAGAGTCCCAAAGACAGCTAGTAATGTTCTGACTGGCTTTATGAAGACTGAAAATTTCCAAAATCCTGTTCTTCATCCCTTATGCTGAAAACAATTCCTTGGTCTATAAACATTTTCAGAAAGTGTTTATCAAACAACAGATTTATTGTATATCTATTATATAATAATTTGACATTTATGTCAAACCATTTCATAGTTTGTAAAGTACTCTATAACTCTGTCAAACAGAATTATATCCTTTTTCCAGAGGAGAAAACTGATTCAGAGAAATTGAATTACTCATCCAACATCACACAGCTACTAATTGACAGAATTGGGATTAAACTAGATCCAAGTCTATCATTTTTTCCTACTATATTGCCACTTCCTGCCTCAGTTGGGCATTGATAGTATATAAACAAGCACAAGCTCTGGCCTTGCTTTTTCACTCACAACACCTTTTTGCCCAAGGAATTTTTACATAACCCCAGGTATATAGGTAAATAAAATAGGCATACAAATCAAACATTTACTGATAATAAGTCATAAAGAAATTCATTTTAAAATAATTCTTTGGTATGCATATAATTTTACTATTGTTTTAAAGATGAAAGCAAATTTGATTTGAATGTGCTTGTTTATAATTTTACATAAAGAATTAAATCTTGACGAAATATTTAATACTTGTTATTGTTGATATTTTTTGAGACCCCTATATTCAATTTCTTAACCCTGTATGGAATCATGATCCACAATTTAAGAAGCTTTGGTTTACAGGACACATGCTGGTTAAAAAATAACAATAAGACCAAACAATGAATGACCAGTATGATTGGACAATCTGTGCTATTGGAGTTCAGAGAAAGGAATAGAACCCTAGATGCAAGTGATAGATAAAGACTTTATGGAAAAGGAGGTGAAATGTAAGTTGGGTTTTGAAAGGAACAGGAAGCATTCCAAAAAGGCAAAGAAGAAGTAAAGAAGATATGTATTCCAAGAAGAAAAACAAGAGGAAACACATAGAAAAGGGAAAGCATAAGATTTATTTGAGGAATAATTTGCTTCATATGGATAGATTCAGGGAGGGGGAAGTGATTTTGCTATTGAGTCATTTTTCAGTTGTGTTTTACTCTTTTGTTACTGTTGTTGAGTCATTTTTCAGTTGTTTCCCACTCTTGTTACCTCCATTTGGGGGTTTCTTGGCAGAAATACTGGTGTAGTTTGTCCTTTCTTTCTCCAAGTCAATTTACAGGTGAGGAAACCAAGGCAAATAAGGTTAAGTGACTTGCCCAGGGTCACACAGCTAGTGAGTTTCTGAGGCCACATTTGAACTCGATCTTCCTATCTCCAGGCCAAGCACTCTGTTCACTATGGTGCCATCTAGATCTAAGGGAGTGATAGGAAACATATAAAAGTAGTTTATATTTCAGAAATCTTTTGAACAGGAAGTGAGAGACTAGGAGTTAAATCTCAACTACCCTACTGATTTCTATGTGACATATAGAGGAATTTCTTAATTTCTTCATTCCCTCCTCTAAAATGAAGGTGATTTGACCAGTTTCTCTCTACAAGTCCCTCAACATAGTTCAGGGTTTAAAATACATTATATTCAAGAAAAAAAATGTTGTTTATTTGGGTTAAGCAGGGAAGAAGTTGGATGATAATGAAATTTTTGAGCCCCTTAATAAGAAGTTGGGCAGAAAGGCAATTAATCAGGATTTAGGAAGAAATTTGGGTTTAGAAATGCTGAGTTTAAAATGACACCACAGTATTCAGAAAGAAATGTCAGATAAAGGCATCATTGGAGTAGAAAGAAAAATTATGTATGAAGTTCCCAGATCTCTTTTCAAATTCTGACTTTGCCATTTACTAGTGATACCTTTTGGGGCTTGGCACTTCACCTTTGGGGTCTCAGAGGATCAGACTTTACAGAAAAGTTTCTTTATCTGTAAAAAGAAAGTGTGACCTGGCTGGTCTCTCTTGGCTCTTCTAGCTGTAAATCTTATAAAGATAGGGTTTGGGGATTGGTTCTCTGGAGCAAGGTAGGCACTAGAAATATAAGTTAGGTTGTAAGTCATTCACATATTGGTGATAGTGAAATGATCGAGTTTTTAGAGGGAAAGAGACCATGGACTTAAGAGAAACATTCACATTTCTCAAGTAGAGGGGGGAAGAGGAACTTGGAGGAAGAAAGTGAAACACGGACAGTGCCAAGTAAGAACAATGGATGGGGATTAGAAGATCAGGATTCAGGATCAGCTTCTGCCAGTTACCAGCTGTAGAACCTTGTACAAAGCACTTAACCATTCCATATCTCAATTTCCTCATCTGTGAAATAGGGATGATGTTATTTATATTGCCAACCCCCATCAATTTGTTGTGACAATAAAATCTGAAAACAACTAAAAGACCTTGTAAATGGTAAATTGCTACATAAAAGTCAGTGTTAATGTTATTATAGCAAAGGAGCAGAACAAGAAGGTTGCTGAGTGTTAAATTAGAAATTCTGAATACAAACTAAGCTTTTCAAGAGAAGTTTTGTAAAAAGAAGGAACGAAGGAAGGAATGGAGGAAGGGAAGAGGGAGGGAATGGAGGAAGAGGAGAGAAGAAAGATAGGACAGAAGAAAAAAAGAGAGGGTGTAATGTCTGCTTTGAGCCATAGAATCCAAAAAAGTTTAAAATGGGAAAAGGATTGGAGGCTGAGTTGTAGCCTCCTAGGCCCACTGTGGCCAAGGATAGTTCTGATGTTTTTCCATGTCAGCATTAGTGCTGTGCAGCAAAGGTGTCCTTCCCCTTAGAATTGTGGTGAAGATGTCTATAAGTCATAGGCTTTCTTCTTCTACGCCTGGATTTCCCCTGGATCACTTTCAGTGTAGTTGCATCCAGCCTTTAAAAGTTTCACACATATAAATCAGAGGGCAGTTATTCACATCACAAAAGGCCTCTTCATTTTGCAGGATTTACTGTAAGATTCCTTTCAGCAGGGAGATCCTCTACTATGCTGAATTTTAGAAGCATTCCTATTATGTAAAATTCATCTGTATCACTGTGTTTATATGTGTGTATGCATATAGAAATATATGCTCTTATATACATATGTGGGCAGGTAGGTGATGCAGTGGATGGAACATTTGGCCTGGAATCAGCAAGCTTCATCTTCCTGAGTTCAAATCTGATCTCAGACATTTACTAATTGTATGACTTTGGGCAAGTCACTTCACTTTGTTTACCTCCATTTCCTCATTTGTAAAATGAGCTGGAGAAAGAAATGGCAAATTTCAATACCTTTGCCTAAAAAAAACCTGAAATGAAGAGTTGGACACAACTGAAGCAAGTGAACAACAATATGTGTGTATGTGTGTGTATGGATCAGCAGCATCATTATGTTTTGCTGATAGTTTTTTAAGATAATCTATTATGGACCAATTTATTTGTGTTTGTAAATCTTCAAAACTCTACATACTTAACCTAGGCCTATAAAGTTGATTATTAAAAGTATTTTGATAAAAGTTTCAGTGTAACTTTTTTCCCTACAGTCATATGTATTTTTTATGCATTTAAAAACATTCTGAGACGGGGTCATTAAAGGAATTATGATGAAAAATTTGAGAATTCCTGTACTAGACAAATATGAATTCTCCTTATCAAGTATAGGCCAGTGAAAGTCTGGAGCAATTAAATGATTTATCATAGGACACATAACTAATTAGAGTATAGAATCAGAGTAAGGAAACTGGGATCTGATATCTGAATTTTTCTATTTCCACTTGGATTCAGCCTTTCTAGAAGTCATATGCTGGGGAATAGTTGGTTTTTGTTTTGTTTTGAATGATGTAGCTGAGACCTGTAGAAGATAAAGTAGTCCTCTTGGTATACAGTTGTGCAGAGAAAATCTTATTTTGTAGCAGAAGAATGTCAAGAATGTACCAAGGGAAAATGGAAGAAAAACAGTTTCTTAGTTCTTAAGTTGGAATGGAGGCACTTGGCTGAGAAGGTGATGCCCATTTCTTTTCAATTCTGATTATTTTAGCCATTCCCACTTTTGTTCACTATAAAATAAGCAATAAAGCAGAAAGAATCTTTGAGCACTTGCAATTCAGCCTTAGAATGTTTGATTGCACTGTGCCCAGCAGTAAAATATTAGATTAACCATTCTTTTCATTTAGCTTTGGGACAAAACAGTTAAAAATATCTTTTCTTTTCAAACATAAGGTAATTTCTAAGCAGTCCGATATTTTTTACATAGTATGTTTAAGACCAAAAAGTTTCTCAATATCTGGGTCACAGGGAGTTGCTTTAGAGCCCCAGTCAGACTTGGTTATGCCAAATTATTGAAGAAAAGTGCTGAAAAACAATTTTTGCTTTAGAAAAGTGATATAGCAAAAAATGGATGTTTTATTCTTTAAAAAGTGATAGCAAATCTTTTCAGTGGGCAGGGGTCCATATTAATCCCTTTTCACTGAAATAGGGTCTAATAGTCACGATCATTAATGCTTTCCTATTCCTTTTCTTCAAACTTTTTTAGCAATGGGAATGAAAATGAGTGAAGACATCTTGCTTGGTTGGGAGTTTGTTCTTTCTGAAACTGGCGCATGAGCCCTGCCCAGAAAAACAAGAAAAAGCTGAGCCCAATATGGCAGAGCTTCACTTGACTCAATTCCATCAGCCATATCAGCCTTGTAATCATTGTCCAAGCAGGGGGAGAAATGTCCATACTGCTTTCTCGAGTGCTGCCAGTCCTTCATCACATACAATTTATTCCAATGTACAAATCCTTTTCTCTTGGCCTGGTTGCAAATGGTTTGGACAACATCTTTGCATCCCGCACGGAGCCAAAATTACCATTTACCCCAGTCTCTATCATGACTATAGGATAAGCCTTAACATCTGTGGAACCAGCTGCAGGATTTAACTTCTGAGGAATAGTTCATTGTCCTCGGATTTTTGTCAGTACACTACTTCCCAAACACCTCAGTCCCCATGCTAGTCAATTAAGGACAATTCCTTTCATCCTCATTGTGACGCTCAGAGTGTTGGTTCCCAAGAAGTTTATGATCTGGTCAGTAATTGCTTTTCCCCCTCACCATACATAGAATGATTTGAGATATAGATTGCCTTTATGTACTAAGACTGAGGAGCGCTACTAGTTTGGGCTTGGGGGGTTGTTTTTGTTTTGTTTTGGTTTTTTGTGAACCAAGTATAGCTTTTATTCTAAATAGAAAGGATGAATTTTTCTGAGTAGACTTCTATCTTGTGTTCATTTAATTCAGATCTGTTTTACTTTGCCATTCCTACCGTTAAGTGAGCTACTACAGGAACTAAGATCTGAATTACTAGAAAGTTTCTCGTTTGTCAAAAAGGGGTTCAATAAGATCCTTTCCAAATCATTAATTCCAAGTTGTGTCTGAAGTTAAAGCATGACTTAAAATTTTGATTCCAAATTTCACAAGACTTGAATAAGCAGTCTTTACCCTCAAGGACCTTACATTCTAATGCAGTTTGAGATCTATGATCAGATAAGTTAAAGAGCTGGCATCAATTGCTATATGTCACATAATTATAACTTGAATACTGTACATTTGAATTTTTGTCGTCACTTAAGGGTATAGGAGGCTCAAGCAAAGTATTGTTAAATAAAAAGTTGGTTGGGAGAATGAGAATCACAGATAGCTCCTGGTGAATAAGTGTTAGAGGGAAGAATCTAAAGGGGTAAAGCTTTGCTATCATTCCATATAGGAAAAACAGTTATAGTACTGTGTTTACATTAGTCCATAAAATATGTATGTCCCTCTTCTTTGCTCTCCTTCTCTGCCTTACCCTCAACTTTGCAATTAATTTTTGAGATAGTTTAGTTTGTATTTATCACAACTGGTACTCTGAATACTTTCCCTAATAAAATGCAGATGCCATCTGGTTGATATTAACTTATTATTGTTGTGTTGTTTTTAGTAATAATGGTTGTCCTTTAGATTGTTTATATTATGGTTCACCATATGTATAATAAATGTTAGGTCTTATAGAAAGCAAATGGTTTGGATGTAGATTCCCCAATCCCCAGCCAGTGGATTAATGTTCTGAATAGACAGGACTCAGTTTAACAATAAGGGTTAGGGGAAAGGGCTAAGAAAATATTAATGTAATCAAACAGATGGTAAATAGACAAATGTAATTTTTAATTTTCCCTGCCTAAACCAAAAACTATACCAATAATTCACATTGCAACTTACCTTACTTTCATTTCACCCAGAATGGAATTTTCCCACGCACTTAGTATTGGACTTTTATATGGAACAATTAACCCATCTAAGGCTCTTTTCAATTTAGTTCCACAAGCCTCCTTCTTATCCCACCCTTGATCCAATGAAGCCAACGACAAGCATTTATTAAGCACCTACTAGGCAGCAGATGGGGATAGCTAAGTGGCAGAAGAGGTAGAGTGTTGGGTCAGGAGTCAAGAAGACTCATCTTCTGAGTTCAAATCTGGCCTCAGAGACTTACCATCAGTGTGACTGAACAAGTCTTTTAATTTTTCTTTTTTTTTTTTGCCTCAGTTGCCTCGTCTATATGATAACCCATGGTAGGGCCTTAGTAATTGCTTGTCAATTTGCCTTGTGACAATGAGCAGGTTAGTTCATCTCTCTAGCCCTTAGTGAGCTATTGAACTAAATGACCCATGTGGTTCCTTATCTCTAAATCATACGATTGTCTGATGATGGTGAATGATAATAACACAAAATAGTAAAATTTTTATTTATCAGTGAATCTGAGGCATCTTTAGCCTGGTACTTCCCTCTATGAGAAGAGATTGAGACCTTTCTAAGCTTTTTCACCTTGTCCACTTCTCCTTCATGCCCTTCCATCTTCTCCATATGCTAGTTACCTTCCTTTGGGTTATCATTTTGTGGCTGCCAGTGCAAGCATGTATTGTCTTTCGTAAAGGAATCCAGGTTATTTGCTCTTGGGAGATGTCCAGGAAAACATTCTTAAAATACATTCCCCAAATTGTTATAATATTCCTCACTTGTCAGAAAAAGTGAAACATTGTGTGTATCAGGGATTATCTGTATTTTTTAACATTGCTTTATTTTTCAGTTAATCTTAGCAATGATATAAATCTTTCAGATAAATAAGACTAGGTTCTCCTTTTTTCCTCCCAGAATCAAAGAATTACATGTAGCCACATTCCCTGGGCAAAGTATTGATTGGGATTTTCAAAAAGTATTCTGTTCCACAGTCAGTTTAAAAACAACTAGAAATTGCTTCCTTACAAACACTTGATAATATGTATGTGTGTGTGTGTGTGTGTGTGTGTGTGTGTGTGTGTATGTGTGTGTGTGTGTGTGTACATAACCCAACTGATAATCCCATCTTTTCTGGACAATTTCAACAATTCATTTGGCTAGACTTTTTTTTTTTTTCTCGTTCTATTCCTTCCCAGGTGAAATGGAAAAATTTAGAAAGTTTTTTTTTTTTAATTTTCAAAATTAGGGTGGTATTATTCATTGAATTAAACAATTTTATTTTACCTAGCAAATTAACAGCAGTATTTATGAAATTAAGGAAGAGAGAGCTTTTAAATCATGAAGTAAAACATCATTGGTATATTACTTCTTCATCTTTATTAATATATTAAAATCTCATCTAGAAAATAATTTGGATTAGGTAGGTTAAAAAAAATGGACTATGACAGTAGTATTCATATGCATAATGATAGTTTCCAAAACTTGCTATCCCCTTCCAGATTCAATGTATTCTCTTTTCCATGGTACCACTATTGTAAAGAGAGAAAAAGGTTACCCAAGTATCTAGCTCTTTAGATAGATCTTTAATTTCATCCCTTTGAATGTTTCCTACATTGATGCAGATTGCAGTTCATCCATGACTGCCCAACCTGTTCAGTTCTTGTCCATGGGTTCTCAAAAGTTTGCCACAAGAGTTCCACCCATTATGCTCTCTTTTGATTTCCTTCTTCCTTTTCCCAAATAGATGACCCCTTCCCTTTCCTTTCTTCCAGCTGTCATTTTCATTTAGTCTCTCATTTTTTCTGCCTGAACTCTATTCCAAGTAGATTCAAAATTCTAGAATGCCAGAATTGGAAGAGATTTCCACAGTTACCTAATCCAAACACTACTTGAGGACTGGCCATCCAGCTTTTGATTGGAAATCTCAAGTGAGAGGGAATACACTACCTCCAAAAGCAGTTCTTACCTTTGGAAAGTTCAAATTAGTAGGAAATTCTTTTTAAATATAAATTTGCCTCTGCAACTTCCACCTGTTGTTCCTAGATCTATCTTACTATATAGCTGTTCTCTCTTTGAGGTTAGGGACCTTGTATCCCCGCTCCAACGCTAGAATAGCATCTCACATTGGTAAACTCAATAAATGTTTATGAATAAATGAAAGAATTCTATTGTAGCTTTGAAACAATTCTTAATTCCTAAACTTAGATCATCTTAACCTAAGATCTATGAATATTTTTTATTGCAATTGGAGAAGAAGTGAAGGTATATCTTTTTTACTGTCTCAGAAGTAGCCAAACCTATTTTAGCTTAGAAATTATCATTTATGCTGAAACCAGATATGAAAATTTCTTGTTCAGTTATTTTTCAGACATATCCTACTCTTCATGACTTCATTTAAGGTTTACTTGGCAAAAATACTTGAATGATTGCCATTTCCTTTTCCAGTTCATTATATAGATGAGGAAACTGAGCCTATATCCTATATGGGTTATATATCCTATATGGATTAAGTGACTCCCCAGGATCATACAGCTAATAGGTGTCAGAAACTATTTGAACTCAGATCTTACTCACTCCACACTAGGCATTCAATACACTCTTGCCATGTAGTGGCCACTATGAAAAATTACAGACTCCAAATACTATCCTTATCTCATTTTTCTCTCCTTTGTCCTCCCCCAGCCCTTTCTCTTTCCATCTTCCTCCTCTTAACGTTGTGTCTGTCTTGGGCATGTTTGATTTTTTTTTCCATGCAAAGTACCGAACAACTGAAAATGGGACCCATATGAAAACAAAGGATCAGCCTAATTTTATTGTAGTAAACATATGCTGATGTACAACATCAGCTGTGTCTTCATTATCTTATGAGACGCTAGGTTGTTTATAATTTCCAAAGCATTGGTTAAATAAAATACTTAGAAATAGACCTTTAGCCATTGGCTAGAAGGGCTGCTTAGACTGGTGAACCTCAAGTGGCCTTGCAAGGCTGGCTGACTACCATGTCCTTGTGAACAAAAATCTTGGACTGGGAGGAAAGGGAAAGTGATGCTGATATATAGTTGACCATGGCTTCCTGAAAGCCTTTTTTGGAAATACTCCTTAGGCTTGGTACGGGGGTCTTGGCGCTCTCCAGAGTTTTAAAAATATCTCCACATCAGATAGAGGGTGTGGCACACCAAAGATCTTTATAGCTACCACGCAACAACTGTTGGCTGGTGCCAGGCCAGGCTTAAAAATATAGCTTGGGCTTTGACCATTTTGAGCCAGCTTGGCCCTGGAAAATAGCCATTCTAGAGATGGCTTTGAAGAGGCTTTCTTGCCATACCAGGTCACTCTCTAGCCCACGAATATGTTTTGAACTGTAGATCTTTCCATTTTAAAACGTTCTTGTATCAGGATTAGATCATGGCAAAGAGATCTTACAAAAGAAAGGAAGAGAGGAAGGAGGTACTGTGGGGTAAGTTATGAAGACAGATGTCCTGACTTTAGGTGAGGGAGGGGTAGTTCTTATATTTCTCTGTCTGTCCTAAAACATGTATCTATAAACATGCCAAAAGATTGCATTTACTATGAAGCATCCTGCAACCACACAGACATCTGTAGTGTCAAGGGAACAGTGAATTCCCAGCTGTGACATGGCCGTTTATAAAGAAGGAACTCAGATGGATTTCAACATGAGGACCACACAGAGTTAGGGCTAATGAATTCTTTGATGCTACGGTCTTAGGAAGAGGGTTGAGTTTACTTGTACTTATGTTTTACAGCTACCAAGAAAATAAAAAGACCACCTTGGTTTCTTAGTACTTTTCATCGATTTATAAGAATAGTAGGTAGGATCAAACTGCTTACTGTTAAAGTGGCTAAATACTGAAAAATTCAAACTATAGAGGAAATAAGGACTTTCATTCTCATTGACTGATTTCTTACTAATGAAACCTTCCTGAAGTCTTTTAAGACTTTTGGAAGTTCCCCCCACATTCTATGTATTTCTTTGAATTCCTAAAATTCTTGGGTCACTTTGTAGTTTAAGCTAAAGATGAGAAAGCAAGTATTTCTGTATCTGGACAGTTTTGTCAGAAAAAGTGAAGAAATGCCACTGCCCTGCCATGAAATGAAGTGGTTTTTATTTGCATATATTATAGTGCCACCTTCTGTTGAAGTTTTTATAAACAGCAACAAGTGACGAGTACTTTTTCACCAATGTACCTTGTTTCAAACATGATTAATACATAATTATACTAAGAAGAAGCTACTCATGAGAGTATAGGAGTTAATTCATAATCTGCTTGCAGGCTTATAGTTACCAAAATGAGAAGTCCAAATAAAACACTTCTGAATCCATAAGAGTTTGGAAAACTATTCATAAATAAAAGACTTTTTTGTTGATCATATCTATATTAAAGATAATTTTTTCATTCAGACATTTATTAGAGCCACTTAGAACATTTTTTAAAATTGGCCACAGCTCATTTGCATGTGTTTTGCTTGCCAATGATAACAGGTACTTAGTTTAGCATAAGTAATGGATAATTACCAGAATTTTATGTTTTAAATGCTATGCATGTATTTAAGGGTTTTAGATCGACTTGCTGTAATGATTAAAAGAGATAAATAAATCATTATCTACTATTTGCTGAACAACAAAATAATAATAAAATTCCTTGAGAAACAATTGTCTTATTCTCTAAATTATAATCCTCAAAACAATTGGCAAGTAGTTATCACGTATTTCTATTCAAACCTGACTTTCTTCTCTATACAAACTGGTTATTAGTCTGAAAGCCGTTTTTCCCCCATTTTATCCAAAGGAATATTAAAGACCTTTTAGGATCATCGAATAAGCAACTTGAAACTGACTCTAATTCTCTAACAAAATTGGATTCAAACTAAAAAAAATTTTTTTTTGAATAATTTTTGATGGTTTAATTTTTTTTTAATAGCCAGAAAGAGAAGAAAAAGGATTTGTTGTTTGTTTGTTTTTTTTTTTCACACTCTTCTAGTAGAGACAAAATGAAATTTACCCCCAGAAATCTGGCAAAATTCTGGATCATTTTAGGTAAAATTTCAAGAAGGTTCCCAAATAACTAGTGACTTCTGCTTGATTTTGAATATATTTTATTCTAATAATTGTGAGGTGTGGAACTTTTATATAAAAGTTATTGTGTTCACAGCTTAAGTGACTTGCTCTTATTTTTTGCTCTTCCCACAGGGACCCTTTGAAAATACAACAACTGCAGAACCAAATTAGACTGGAACAAGAAGGAAGCCAGTGGTACCATCAGCAGTCGAGCGCCCCACAGAACCCTCCCCCTTCCCCCCCTTTCCCTCCTCCGCCATCTTTCCAAGAGCTTGAGGCCAGCCAATCCATCGCTTTCCCAGATCAGATGAATGTTCTAACCTCCCACTCTTCTCCCGTCATGCAGCCCTCCAGCTCCTTCAACTATGCTAGGCCCAAACAATTCATTGCTGCTCAGAACATCAGTCCTGCCTCGGGTTATGTGACTCCTTCTTCTAGTTCTTCCACCTCCAGCCTTCCATCTCCCATGTCTCCAACTGCTACTCAGAAACAGTTTGGCCGGGTGCCCGTGCAGCCCTTCTCTCAACCATTTCCCTCTGAAGGGGAGTATCTGTGGTCTCCTTCTTCACCCTCCCCTCCTCCTCCTCCTCCTCCAGCCTTCAGTCCAACCACAGCTTTCCCCATGTCTGATTCCTTTCCACTTCCTCCTCCTCCTCCTCCTCCCCTCCCAGGGTCAGCTCCCTCATCTTCCTACTGCCCTTCTCCAAATGCTCGATTTGGTCACTCCAATCAAACACCCGCAGCCTTCCTGAGCTCCATGTTGCCGTCCCAGCCTGCTCCCGTCTCAGTCAACGCCTTAGGACTTCCAAAAAGTGTTACCCCCGTGTAAGTATGACCTTTCAGTTACAGTGTTGCAGACCTCTCCACACACATCTACTTTGCTTCCTTGTAACTGTTTAACCTCATTGTACTGTAGCGAAGATTTTTTTTCAAGAGAATGTATAACAGTTACATTTATAGTAATGTAGACCTAAAGTTGGAAGGATCTTAATTTAGCCCTCTGACTTTAAAGATGGGGAAATTGAAGTTCAGAAAAGTTAAATGATTTGCCTAAAGTCAAATAGAAATGGAATGTTTCTATTTCTATAGAAAGTGGCAGAATTGGTTCTTGAACCCATGTTGTCTTCTATCCAAACAGGTACTCTCCCCCTTCACCACATTGTCCCCTTATTACCGAGTCTACATTATAGAATCCCAAAGCTAAAAGAAACCTTTTGAGGTCATCTGGTCTAAAGTTTTCCTCTGATTGATGAGGAAATTAACACTGCAGAGGTGGAATGGTTATTTTTATTATTGTTATTATTTTTAAACTGAGTCTTCTTCTCAGCTCAAGCTAGAAATAAAGTAATTTATGCATAGACCCAATCCCACTAATGCTATGCATAGGAGTTTTGACCTCCATTTCTGCCCTGGCCCACTCTTCCCTTCCTTAAGAAGTCTCCTAAGCCCCATTCCAGGATGCTCAGCATCTTGGTGCTGGAGTTAGTGTGGACATCTGATCAGCTTTAACCCTATTACACCTCAGAGCTCATGTTTAATGTTTAGTCATTTTTCATTTATGTCTGACTTCTCATGACCCATTTTGGGGACTTCTTGGCAAAGATTGGGTTTGCCATTTCATTTTACAGATGGAGAAATTGAGGCAAACAGGATTGTTACTTGTCCAGGGTCATATAACTTAATAAGTATTTGAGACCAGATTTAAAATCAGGAAGAAGAGTTTTTCTGACTTCCAACACTCTATCCACTGTACCACCTAACTGCTGGATTTAGGGTGGACATCTGATCAACTTTAGCCCTACTTCACCTCAGAGCTCCTGAGCTCAAGCAATCTACAAACCTCAGCCTCCCCAGATAGAAGAATTCTAGGCAGGCAGCACCATGCCAGTCTTGAAATTATTTTCCCAGGGTTATAAAGCTAGTTAGTAACAGAGCCAGGATTAGATCCCATTTTTGTCTGACTCACAGTCCATTTGGTCTCTTTAAAAGTGCCAGCGCATTGTGTAATAAGATTTTTCAATGCTACTCTTATATATTATATATTTTTCATAAGGAGTCTATAATTAAACTGACAAATATAATTCTATTTAAATGAGAGTCTTCTCCAGTTAGATAGACTAGAAATGATATCTGCCAACAATGGATTTATAGTGCATGAAGTAGTCCTGCAAGATGACCCAGAATTCATTCTTTAGATTCTTTAGCTTATCTCATTTTATCCTAAAAATCAAATTCCTGATGTGAGGCAACCTGGCATAGTGAATAGAGAGCTGGTCTTGGAGACAGGAAGTTCTATCTTTGACACCCATGGGGTATCGATCCTGAGTCAGCCATTTAATCTCCCAATGACCCAGTTATAGAGCAGAGTAGTTTGTCTCTATATTAGTAGGAAGAATTTCCTCATTGAGAGTTCCATATTCAATCCCTCAAATCAATCAGTAGATATTCACTGTTTACTTGTGTTCCAGGCATCAGAAAAAAGTTCCTGCTCTCAAAGAGCTTCCATTTTAAAGATGGGGATGACATATACATAAATTAGCACATATAAGATAAATATAGTTTATAGAAGGTAGACGAGTAGGGTGGATGCCAGAAAAGGCCTCCTATGGCAGGCGACATTTGAGCTGAGATTTAAAGAAAGATGGGGATTCTACAAAGCAAAGATAAAGTCATGGAAATAGGAGATGGAATATTGTGTGTGGGAGTAACAGTGAGGAAGCCAGTGTGGCTAGAGTTTATAAAGAGGAGTGACATGTTAAAAGACATGGCAGGAAGCATGTAATAAAGAGTTTTAAGAGAGAAAAGAGTTTATATCTGATCTTATTTTTTAGCGGTCCATTGGATTTTATTGAGTAGGAGGTGACATGTATATCTGTACTTGAGGAAAATCTTTTTGGAAGGTAAATGGGAGTGGGAAGAGGCTTAGGATAAAGAATCCAGTTAGAAGTCTGTTGTAATAGTCTAGATGAGAGACAATGAAATCTTGAACTAGAGTTATGACTTTATATGTAAAAAGATGGGGATATAGGTGAGAGAAGCTCTAAAAAAAAAAAAAAAACGAAACGAAAAGATTTGGCAACTAATTGAGTATGTGGGATGATCAGTAGAGAGAGAAGTCAAGGATGACACTATAGTTGAGAATGTTTTCTAGGTATCTGACAGGGTGATGATGCTTGGGAAATTGAAAAGAGAAGTGCTCAGGGAGGAAAATGATGAATTCTGTTTTGGACCTGTTGAGGTTGAGTTATTTACAAGGTCTGCAGTTTGAAATGTTCAATAAGCAATTGGTGATTCAAAACTGCGAAAGAGAATAAAACTAAATAAAAGATCTGGGAATTATTATTGTCATCATAAACATGATAATCAAATTCATGGCATCTGATGAGATGAGGAATTGAGAGATGGTAGAAAGAAAAGTCCTACAACAGAAGTTCAGGAAACAGCCACAAGTTAGTAAACATACCGTGGCTGATGACACAATAAAGATACCAAGGGGGGGAAAAACAGTCAATTGAGTAAGAGGAAAATAAGAGAGAGTTTTCAGGAAAACTCAGAAAGGAAAGCACATCCTGGAGTTGAAGTTGGTTCTCAGTGTCAGATGCTGCACAAAGGTTAAGGATGAGGATTAAGAAAAAGGTCATTAGAACTGACAAGAGATCATTGGTGACTTTAAGAGAAGGGTTTCAGTTGAATGATAAGGTCAGAAGTCAGATTACAGAAGGTTTAAAAGAGAATGAGAAGGCAGGAAGTGAAAACTCAGAGGGCAGAATGACTTTTTCAAACAGATCCATTCATTTCCACCCCACCCTATCCCAATATCAAGAGGTAGAAATTTATTTGAGAGACAGAGATAAAAGACCTGAGATATAGAAGAAAATTAGGAAGACCAAAGTTTAAAACCCTCCCTTGCATATACCAGGTATGTAACCCCAGTCACGTCACTTAAACATCTCAGCACTTGACACCTCTCCAAAACAGTTTCTCACACACACAAACATTAATGGAAAGAGTTTCTGGGGATCTTTTTTTTTTTTTTTTTTTTTTTTTTTTTTAATGAGGATAAAAGCAGAGAAAACATAAGGACAGGGCATCACAGGTTAGGATGTTTTTGTTTTTGATTTTTTAAAAAGTCATATACCTAATACTGCATTTTCTAAACCATAAGAAACCTGCTTTTCCATCATAAATTTATACATATTAAATGTTTCCTCTTGAAAACCAAAGATGCTTCTACCCTAAGAGTTATTAAACTTTTTCAAATCATAGGCCCCTGGCAGTCTGCTGAAACTTTCGGACCCCTTCTCAGAATATTTTAAATGAATAAAACAAAAAATGCATAGGATAACAAAGAAGCACTATTATATTGCATTTTAGTGTTCAAAATACTTTGTAAAAATAATAGTTAACAGAGCCCAGATTTAATTAGATTGGAACCCTGCTCTAATTAGTAGCTCTATATGTGCTGAACTCCCTTCATTCTGCAAAGATGGAATCAAAACATGGGCAGCAGAAATCAAAAATACAGGCTACCAAAACCAGAAATGCTATCCAGTTATTAAAAATCTCCATTTTAAAAAATTGAAAAGAAATAAGAATAAAAACAATTTTTAATGGCTCATTTCCCTTCAAACTAGAAACAGCCACAAACAAAATAGCCAGGAGTTGATTGTAGCTTCAGGAAACTTCAACAAGTCTGGCTTTTCTGCCCTCCTTCCTCAGGCAGGCAGTCACATTCTTCATTAGTGCTATTGGGATCACTAGAAGAGAAAATATTGCCCCCCCCCAAAAAAAAAAAACTGTTGATAGGCACAAACACAGCACTTTTGAGTCAACTAAACCATTGGGAAGTGGGGGAGTGGGGAAGTGAGGAGAACACAGCCTCAGGAAGGAATCTGTTTGCACTCTTGTAAAATTAATGTCCTCTGCCTCCCTCCCTGCTGCTGATGGTTCATTTTAAGGCTTCCATTTGCTGTTAGCTTCCTCCTCTGACGCTGTAAATCAAGCTGTAAGAGGTGATTGGAATCTAGTGGATTAAGGAATTCCACACAGGGAAACAGGGCAACATTTTTGCTTCTCTTTGAGGCTGAGCAGCTGGCCTGCTCTCCTTCTCTAAGCCTGTGGGTAAATCCTAGCCTTCCACCATGACTAGGGTCACACCAAGTTTCTCAGCCACCTCCACATTCCCACGACCTTTTATCATAAGGGAGTGCCACATAGCCAGAGAGAGTGCCACACACTGCTTTCTACCCATAATTGTCCCTTTCATATAATTAGATCTTCAGCTTTGAAATGTTACCCCCAAAGCTGCCACAAGCCAGAGCATGCATCCACCAGAAATGTATTAATAATCACTTGCATTCTCCAGGAACTCTAAGCACTGTGCAGACATTATCTCATTACTCCTCCCTCTTTTCTCTTTCTCACAGGGAATAGGTAGGAGGAACCAAATTGTCATTCTGCTTGAAGGAAAGACAGGATAAGGGATATGTCTGGGGTCACACTAGTTACTGAGGTGGAACTAGTATGATTTTCAGATTTTCAGATTTTTGCCTTGGCAGAGAGGTGATGAATTAACAATACAGAAAGAGACATATACTTTCAGATAAATCCAATGTGTACATTTATTTTGCTTAATTATACTTATTTGTAACAAGAAGAGGATTTTATTTGATTATGGTTTTTGTGGAGTTTTTTGGTGGGGGAGGGAAGTTTGGGGAGTAGAAATGCTGATGCCAAAAAAGAAAAAAAGGACAGAACATCAATGAAACACTTAAAAATAAACAGAAGAAAACAGAAGCAAGAAGTGGACATGGCAAGAAATGTAGTTACCACTAAATTCAATATATATTTTCTTTTCTTTCTTTCTTTCTATCACTAAATTCAATATACATTTTCTTTTCTTTCTTTCTTTTACTAAATTCAATATATATTTTCTTTTCTTTCTATTCTTTTTTGAGGCAAATGGGTTTAAATGACTTGCCCAGGGTCACACAACTAACTTCTTTTAAAATATATTTGTGCAAAGTCCTTTACAAATATATTTTAAAAGAAGCTATGTATAACATAGATTCATACTTTCGTATACAATCTTTTTCTATTCTACTTTGTCTATGGATGTGGTCATGGTTAGATGGTGTCATTTGTCAAGTTTATAATTAAAAAAAATAAACTCCAAAATGAGTAAACAAAAAATCACTTATGATTTTAGCTGGATTGTTTTATTCAGGTTCCTCAAGCATTTGAGATAGCATTGATTGAACACATGCTATTTTCATAGCACAGACTATGTTAAGGGATCCTTAAAGGATCACATAATTGGGATGCCTATTTGTATAGTAAGAATAGCATGATAGCATGCTTAAAAAAAAAAAAAAAAAACTTTTTTTAACCATCCCTTATATCACGGTAGTAGGTGGTATTGTCATTAGAGTGCTATATTTAGAGTCAAAGTCCTGAGTTCAAAATGCCTTTTGATACCTAGACAACCTCTTTTAGCCTCAGTTTGCTCATCAGTAAAATCGGGATAATAATGACTATCTCATAGGTTTGTGCTATGACACGAATCATGCTTCTACAAGTTTTTGTTTTGTTTTAGGGGGGGGGGGTTGTGTTGAAAATGGAATAGTGTCTTTCTGTGGACTCTTGAGATATATAACTGGAGCATTGTCTCTGGCATATTAAATCAGATGTCAGACACATCAGAAGTATTGAACCACATGGATCCCACCCATATAACAAATGATAATAATATAAGCAAAGTGCTTGGCCAGTCTTAAAGCATCATCTAAATGCTAGCAATAATGATGATAATTTTTTTAAACTAGAAATGAGAAAAAAAGTGAGTAAAACTAAACATCACTCTGAGAAAGTCTAATGTTATTTGCAGTGTTGCACACAGGTAGACTCCCACCTCTGCAAAGGAATAGAATGGGGGTTGGATTATCTTAATTTTTTTTTACATCTCTTATCTGGGGGCAAGTTTGGTTTTTATAATTTCATTACATTTGATTTCAATTATTTTGCTGCTATTGTTTTTTTCATTTACATTGTGGTAGTTGTTGAGTACAGTTTTTTTCTAGCTCTGAATACTTTACCTTGCATTTGTTCATGGATATTACAATGCTTCTCTATATTCATCATGTTTATCATTTCTTCCAGCACAGTAATATTCCATTACATTCCAGGGTGGAGGAAAGAGAATAAGCATTTATATAGTGCCTACTATGGGCCAAGCACTGTGCAAAGTCCTTTACAAATATTATTTCACTAAGTCTTCAAAACAGCACTGTGAGGTAGGTAGGTAGGTAGTATATCCCCTTTTTATAGTTAAGGAAACATTTGAATTCAAATTTTCCTGACTACAGACCCAACAATCTATCTCCTACAGCACCTTCACCATTCCTGTGCTGGCATATTTACCTACTTTTTTCCACTTTATTAAATACGATTGAGAAGTAAGTCCTAGTCCACAGAGCCTGCTGAAGTAATAGCTCATTCTTAATTGTTTGTTGGGCAGCTAAGTGGTGCACTGGATGGAACGCTGGGTTGGGAAACTGGAAGACTCATCTTCCTGAGTTCAAATCAGACTTCAGACACTAATTTCTGTGACTCTGGGCACAAGTCACTTAAACCTGTTTGCCTTAGTTTTCTCATATTTAAAATAATCTGGAGAAGGAAATGGCAAAGCATTCCTACATCTTGGCTAAGAAAACTCCAAATGGGGTCATAGAGAGTCTGAAATGACTGAATAACAATAATCGCTTTTCTAGAATAACTAGAATCATACCTCCATCCACCAAATGATACAAATCATGCTTCTATGGGTTTGTTGAGGGGGGTTGTGTTGAAAATGGAATAGTGTCTTTTTGTGGACTCGAGATGTATAATTATCTCTGGCATGTTAAATCAAATGTTAGGCACATGAAAAGTACTGAGTCACATGGATCCCACCATCACAAAAGCACCACTGGCCCCCCATTCTTCATCTACCCTAAATTCCCAGCAATCTTTCAATTGGCCTTTAAAGATTTAGGCTTTTTGAGAATAGTTATTTCTCATGTAGATCATGGAGTATGTAAAAAAGCATAAAGGTTTAATGCTGCCAAAAAATAAATATATACACACACAGCGACAGGTAACAGAGAATTTTAAATAAAGTAGGTGCTTATCATTTGTGAAATGCCAAAATAACATCTGATCTATGAATGGAAAGCCATTGCCATCAATCAGACACAATAGAATGGATCCCTGCAGGCCACATATTAACTTAGAAAACCACAAGTTAACTTTATCTCTATTGCATTATATTTATAATTATTTTGTTAAATATTTCCCAATAACTTTTTTCCCCCTGAGGCAAGTGGAGTGAAGTGACTTGCCCAGGGTCACATAGCCAGGAAGTGTTAAGTGTCTGAGGTCAGATTTGAACTCAGATCCTTCTGACTTTGGGGCCGGTGCTTTATTCACTGTACCACCTAGCTGACCCTCCCAATAACTTTTTAATCTGGTTCAGCTGTATTTAAGAATATTATGATCCAATATTTGACACCTCTTCAGTGATCAATTAGGAATACAACAACTTCAAAGACACATAGGAAGACTTATATATGGGTACAGAATGAAAGAAGTAGAATTAAGAAAAATTATGCACAATTAGAATGTGAAGCCCTTTAGGGCAAAGTCCATGTTTTTGCCTTTATGTTCTCAGAACATCCCCCCGTGCCTGGCATACAGTAAATGCTTGTTGACTGAAAGATAATGACTTCATTGTAAATGAAAAGGTCACTTAAAGATAAGTTCTTAGTAAATGAAAAACCAATGATGGTTCCAGAGAACAGATAATGAAAAATATTTCCCTGATCCTGGCTTTCAGGCCAGGGACTAGCATGGCAGAATGATATATTTGTATCTTACATTATACATTATCAGATATGGTCATTGCTTTTGCTTAGTAATTCTTTTTTTTAAAATTTGTATAAGATAAGGATTCAATTCTGAAAGGATGTTTATATATGTAGTGCCTACTATGTGCCATATTATGCTAAGTATTTTAGCGCTTTCATCTCATTTGATCTTCAGAACAACCTTCTAAGGTAGGTGCTATTATTATCTCCATTTTACATTTGAGGAAACTTAAGAAGTCTTTTGCCCAGGGTTTCACAATAAATCTCAGAAGCCTCATTGAAATTCAGATGTACCTGATTCTAGACCTAGGGTTTTATCTATTTCCCCACTTAATGACCTTGAACTCTTGAACCATTTTTTCTTTGAGGTAGTAACAGTAGGATATCTATACTATATTGAAATGTATTGGGGTTTCTTTTGGGGCATATAGAATGATGAATGAATAAATGAATACCCAGAAGCAGCTAGACTGGCTGGGATTCTGCCCTAGGCTTCCCCTAAGATAAAATCCAAAACTGGTGTTTGGAGCTTCCCAAGAAAAGTCACTAGTAAACTTCCCTCCCACTTACTTTACCCCACTCCTACTACCATACTGGACAGACAGGAAGCTGAGAGATAACATGCTTCTGAACCCCCCACTGCCTAGACTGTCTGGGATAGTGCTAGCCCAAGATCGAACTGGCCCTCCTGTGGTAGTGTGTGCTTAGACGTGACTGATTCTCCAGCAGACTTTGGGGATCACCAAGCAGTCCAAAGAATTTTATTTTGTTCCTGTTACTGTTGAAACAGGGCTTTAATGGTAACACAAATAGTGGACCACTTTAATGGGCCACTTTAATGCTCTCCCCTGTGGGGCCCCGTCCCCAGACAAGAGAAATGAAAGAGGAACAGACAGATAAATTACTATCTTAGACTAAACATTGACCTCCAAAGTGTAGGATTAACCCAATTAAAACAGTTCATTCAAAAGAAAAGAAGACACATATTCCAGTGTACAGATTAGCTTTCTTTGTCATGCGAATCGCCTATACAAACTTTTGTATATTGTTTTTCACTGTACTTTTCCCAGTATTCACAAAAATCCCCGATGTATTTTTAAAAAATCTTTCTACTAAATTCAGTCTCAAAGGTATATCTCAGAATTTGTTTTCAATTGTGAGGGTAGGAAGCTGATAGGGAAATTTTCATCATGTTATTTGTCTTTTTGACAAAGTTCTATCTGTTCAATTACTAAACTCATTAGAAAATAAATACGTATATGTGGTTGCTGGTGATTGGTTCATTAGAGATTGTTAGCGTTATTAGGTGGCATAGTATCCAAAATCCATTTTGAAGTTATTGACTTTTCCTCTAGATAGATGTTTACAAGTTTGCTTTGCTTCCTAGTATGCTTTTAATTACACCTTGGCCACATTGATTTCTATGGGGACACATCTTCAACTTTATAAGTAAAGTTAATAGGAAAAGGAGACCTTGTATGAAGCAATTCACTTTACAGTCACTTTAATCCACATGTCAAGGATTATCTAAAATATACATAATACCAACTGTTGAATTTTTGATAATTGGGTTCATATCTTACCTCTGCTATATAGTTATCATAAAAACTTGAACAATAACTCACTTAACTTTCTGGACCTCAGTTTCCTCATCTGAAAAATTAAGGATTTGCATTAGATGACCTCTAAGTTGCCTTCCAGCTCTAAATCTATGGTTACACAAACTTAGTTCTATGTCTCTGAGTTTGACTCATCACCAAGTCTCACTGAATAAGAGATAAAGAGCATTTTTAGTAGGAAAAAAAAAAAAAACCCTGACTTTTCAGTTAGTAGACAGACACATAATCTTTTAAATCCAAGTTGTGCTCTGGAGATTTGGGAGTTCCTGATATGTACTGACAGTACTGACCTAGAATACTCTATCAAGGGAAGGATATTCTCAGGGTTGGTTCAGTAGCCAAAAAACAAAAAAATTACCTCCTGTGATTTGACAGTGGCTGCATCTGGAAGATTTTATTTTCCAGATGCTTTTATATGTGTGTTGTTTAGTGTGTGTTTTTTCCAACCACATGAATATTACTTAAAAAAAAAAAAAAGACATTGACATAGTATTGAAGCAAAAACAAACAGGTCAGTAATAGATTTTGTTCATTTGGGGAAAGAGTATTTATCCTGATTTATTTACTATGTGAGGTCTTTCATGAGTTGGCGTTTGTTTTGGCCTAAAGGTTGTGCAGCTTTCAGTCACCTATTTTTTTCTTCTTTTCTAAACAGTTAGTATTTCTTGTACTCAGAGATGAGCTCTTCCTTTAGTTTTCTGATAGATTGCTTCTAACTTGTGATTTGGGGTTAGAAAATGGGATAGATCATCTTTTACTCCACTTGGCAATCTGAGCTTCAATGTAGAAATAAGTTTTACTTGGAGCTCTCATGAAATATTATTTAGCCTTGGCTGTTAGGCTAGGAGACTGGCATCCTTAACACACACAGTTATTAGTCTGAGCACAGAGAAAGATTCAATTCTGGAAGAGCAGGAAGACTTTATGCAGAAATCATGGGAAGTCATGCCCACAATCAGCTTGTACTGCTTGTGCCCCAGCACACATTTAACTAGATGTCCAAACAGATGCAATTGGCAGAAGTTTTATGAAAGGAAAGCTTATTCATCCTCTGTGCACCATTCTCTCTAACATGCCCTCCTGCTAATACTGCTTTTGTTTCATACTCATTTCCTACTGTTTTATTTTTCTGTTACCAATATTACCAATTACCAATATTCTTCCAGCAAGAAATCTTGGAATCCTTTTGACCCTCCTCATATTCATCTTCTTTTATCCAATTTATCACCAAATTCATTTCTTGCCTCAAAATGTATTAATTCAACTACCCTTTCCACTCTCATTCTCATTGCTACCATTTTAATCCAAGTCATTGTCTTATGTCTAGACTTTAATGCACCTGAGTGTTCCTGCCTTTAATTCTGCCTCAATCTAACCATTATATATTGCCATACTAATCTCCCTAAAACACCATATTATTCCCTTGTATCTTACAAGTTTGCTCCCACAGGAGCTATGTTTTTTTTTTTTTCTTTCCCAGTCACAGCAAACCACAAAGACAGTAAACAAAGGAGAAAGGAAGTTGCAGTCTATTACCAGTAGAATACCTATTACCCTGATGAAATAGATCCACAAAGGATTGAAATATCCTCCTATGTTTAAGGACTAAATATAGATTTCCAACTAAGATGAAAGACTACAAGATAATCAGGCTTCTCACGTTTTCTTTAAAAAAAAGGACTTATATTAAAGAAAAGGAAGAATAAAATCAATAATGGCTAAAAAAACAACAACAACAAATATGCAAGGTAATTAACATTTGCTTTTAAAAAAGAAAGAAAAGCAGAGTACAAATATATATATAAACCTAAGGGATAATTAAGATAGCAAAAGTATCAGACTTCACAATGATGGAAAAATAAATAATCTTAGATGACCAAGAAATTAAGAATTAACACTTGTTTTTTAATAGCATTTATTTTTCCAAATACATGCAAAAATTGTTTTCAACATTCACCTTTGCAAAATCTTGTGTTCCAAATTTTTCTTGGTCTCTCCCATTTCTCCCCTCCCCAAGACAATAAGCAATCAGATATAGATTAAACATGTACAGTATTTTCTAAACATATTTCCACAAGAAATTAATGTTTGGAAAGAAAAT
Source organism: Antechinus flavipes (assembly GCF_016432865.1). Lineage (NCBI taxonomy): Eukaryota > Metazoa > Chordata > Mammalia > Dasyuromorphia > Dasyuridae > Antechinus > Antechinus flavipes. The sequence continues at coordinate 100,892,178 of NC_067403.1, forward strand.
AACAAGAAAAATTGATTGAAAAATGAATCATGAAAGGAACTAAGGCTGGAATTACAAGTAGTCTTAAGATCAGAAAGAAATAATATTTATTGATCATTATGAAAATTTTGAAAAAATAGAAGCAACCAGTTGGCCCATGACAATTGAAAAAATTGGATAACTCTAACCTAGAATACAAGTGACTGATATAGAAGAGGTCAAAATAAATGAATCATTTTGCTGTAAGGGAAATATAAAATATCTGCACTATATTCTAGGAAATCATTTAAGAAGGATTTCTAGAATTGTTCAAAGCAAGTAACAAACTACAAATAACTCAACCCTGATATGGAAAATTTTAAAATTTAATTTTCAAAGACAAGATTAAACTCTAATACACAGAAAGGAATGCTGAAAGCTGCAAGAAGAAGGTAAATTTGACCAAGGAACATAAATCTAAATCATAGGCGATTTCTCCAAGGAGAAAAGGAATGAATGGAGAAATTAAATATAATGAGTATAAAGTTAAAAAGCATGTGTGGCAACGTGAAACAATAATTATCTGTCCAGGAAAACTAAGTATTTTGTTTGAAGGTAAAGAAAGTCTTGGAAGAGTTTTCACAATGACATTTATTTCAAAGCAGTCAGATGGAAAAAAGATAGGTACTTAAAACAATTGACATTTTTCAGTGAAGATAAACCAGTTCATTTCTACTCAACAAATCCTTAATCAAAAGTACTTGAATATACTTGCATATGTACAACTATATTTTTTTTAAAAATCAAAACAACTAAGCTTTCTAAGTACATAGATTCAGAAGGATACAAAATGTATTATAATTTTGTTGAAAATCTATGTTGCAATTTTAAAATCTATAACTAAATTTTAGAGTTGAAGAGATTTAGAAATGAGGCATTATAGCATAGTGGACAAAGTCAATAAGATATCTCTAGTGCTTTGCTCTATCACATATATGTTGTCTGTGTGACCCTGGACAAGTCACTATCTCTTAGTTCCCTAAACCTTTTTTTTTCTTTTTAAGACTGAGTCATCCTAAGTCACCCAGGCCAGAATTTCAGGGGCTACTTATACCAATCCCATAACTCATCAAGACAGAATCTTTGATTTACTCAATCTGACCTGAATTCACACTCCTTCAGTCTACCTGATGATACCAGAGGCTCAGTGTATTGATGCTGAACTTACTGAACAATACATGTTACAGCATTGGACTGCAGCACAAAATTTCTATAAGAGGTTTGCCAGCTTCAGCATCCCTAGTAGCTGGGTTTACAAACCTATTCTACCACGTTCTGTGACCAGGCAATTTTCTAGGACTACAGGTTGTGGATCAGATCTCAATTGACATTGTTATATCGATACATATGATAGAAGTCATATCTAGTCGTATTCCTTTAGAAATTTAGCACATATAGCTAGGTCCTGATTAGTATGAAAAATAAATCCTATGAAGTGGTTATGGGAATTCAAAGGACAAGTACTTGGATCTTGTATACATTAATTATGTAAAATATTGTCATTGGTTCTTATATTACTTATTAGGATCTGTCACAAATGTTTGATAGGATGAGAGAAATAGCACTGGCTTTCAAGTTCAAGCACCTGAATTCAAATTCTTCCATATGATTCTTAGTACCTTCGGTCAGTCACAAACTCTCTAGACCTCCATCCCTTCAACTCTAAAGTAAAGGATTGAACTGGATTGTATCTGAGCCTCTTTCTAAATCTAAATCACTGTTCTAAGTACTTGAAGATTCAGAAAGAAGCAAAAGATGGTCCCTATCTTTAAGGAGCTTACAATCCAAGAATATCTACAAAGGTTCCCTATTGACTACCTTATTAGTTAGGTACAAAATCTTTTGCCTGATTTTCAAGGGCTCTTTATGATCTGGCCTATGTAGTAAACTTTACTTACAAATTGTGCTTAATTGTACATTATAATTCAATGACTTCCTATACTTCCCCCTTTCCCAACTTCCATATTAAAATCGGGGACACTGAAGTCATCCCAGTTATATGAACTCACAGCCTTTGATGTCATCTTTGACTCACATTTACCCCATAGACTCAGTCTGTTACCAGATCTTATTGTTGAAATAATATGTCTTGTACACATTCCCTTCTCTCTCCTCCAGCCACCACTCTGATAGAAGAGCTCATTACTTTGCTAGCACTAGCAGGATCCTGCCCAGTCTCCAGTCTTTCCTCACTCTAGTTCTATCTTCTACCAGCTGCCAAAGTGATTTTCCTAGAACAAAGATCTGACCATGTCACCTTCCCTTCCGTCCCCCCAATAACCTGCAGTAACTCCTTGCTTAAATCCTCTCTTTGGCACTTAAAGCCCTTGGCAATCTGGTTTCTTTCTAGCTTTTCATTCTTTCTACACTTAACTCTCTCCTACAAGTGATATGAACCTTCCTGCTCTTTGCATTCTCTCTTTACTCGCTGGCTTCTGTACCTGAGTTCTCTTCCTCATCTCTGTCTCCCCTGGCTTTCTTTAAGCTCAAATCTTGCCTTCTTTATGAGGTCTTTTCCAGTTACCCTCAGCTGCTGGTGTATTCTATCCAATGTTACTTCCCATTTACTTTGTTGTTTCCTTTCATTAGAATGTAAGTTCTTTGAGGGCAAAGACTGTTGCCTTAGATACCTAGCTCTTAGCATGGAGCCCAATTCATAATAAATGCTTAATACCACGTGCTTGTTGACTGAGTTTAGCAGATCTTTTCATTCAAAGATTTTCATTCACATACATTTTTCTGTCTCATTTCTTTGTTGTTGCTCAATCTGATTGAAATACCTTCCTTTCTCTCATCTCTCATCTCATGTTCAGCACCCAGCTCCTCTCCCACTCTCTACATGAAGCTTGTCTAGCTACTCAAACAAGTAACATGTTTTCTCTGATGTGTATAGAACCATTATAACACAATTTAACATTAGATTGTTTCTTTTGCTCAATATGTGATACTCAGCTAAAATGTAAACACTCTAAGAGTAGGAACCATGTTCTATATTGCTTTTGTAACTGAAACATTGAGCAGGCACTTAGTTACCAATAGATTGTTACTTTTTAGCATTGTAGTCTATACTAACTCTAAATGAAATAAATTCATGTAATTTAAGTTATATTGGTGAAGGGGAAGTAATCTTTTGAATGAAAGAAAAGACAGTTTCCACTTCAGCCTAAATAGTACCTCTCTAAGGAATACCATTAGGGAAAGCTAGAAAGGGATGGAAAGAAGGGGAAAATAACACAATATGGCTGTGGTTTTTATTTGGATGAAGGGATGATTTTAATTGCACTACCTGGAATGATGAACTACCTGGGTGGCAAAAACCCAAGGAAAAGTGAATGGCCTACCTCATGTTACCTAACGCATTCATTCCATTTTAGACTAAGGTAACTTGAGAAATATGTCTCTAATTCTTCCTCATAGAGTAGGTTGTTAGTTGTTTGCTGGAAGTCAAAACTGGAAACATTCTCCTTTGTTAGTTTTTATCTTTAGTCTTCTTTCCTTCGTCTAGTTATCTCAGCTTTCTTTCCCTTATTTTATTTAAATCAATATTTTAGCAATGTTTAGTCACATCACCATCACTACCTCACATCACATCCCGATAACTGCCTCCACACATACATGTCATAGAACTCTACCTTCTAACAGAGAGGAATTTTACCTCAAGAATCTCCTTTGACATTTGGGACCTCTAGAATAACTATCCCAGGTTCAAGACTCTTAATGAAAACTCTTCCACTCTAAATAATGATGAGCCCTCAGTGATGTGTTCTTTTTCTTTAGCCAGAGGACACAAATCAGAATAAAGGCATTAAATTAAAAGGCACATAAAGAAAAGCAAAATGGAACATTTCACCACAGAAATCTGGTGCATAGTCTCTCACAAATATATATATTGGCAGTGGAAAGATTGGATATGCAACAAGAATCACTTGTGGCATAAAAAAAATGAAGTATACAAGTAGCCATATGAAGGGGAAATTCTTTTTTTTCTTTAAAAAAAATTTTTTTTATTTACAAAACATATGCATTGGTAATTTTTCAACACTGACCCTTGCAAAACCTTTGTTCCAAATTTTCCCCTCCCCCCCCAGATGGCAGGTAGTCTAATACATGTTAAATATGTTAAAATGTATGATAAATTCAAAATATGTGTACATATTTATACAGTTATCTTGGTGCATAAGAAAAATCAGATCTAGAAAGAAAAAAATCTGAAAAGGAAAACAAAAATGCAAGTAAACAATAACAGAAAAAGTGAGAGTGCTGTGTTGTGGCCCACACTCAGTTCCCACAGTCTTCTCTCTGGGTATAGATGATTCTTTTTATCACTGAAAAATTGGAACTGTTTTGAATCATCTCATTATTGAAGAGAGCCACGTCCATCAGAATTGATCATTGTATGGTCTTTTTGCTGTCGTGTATAATGTTCTCCTGGTTTTGCTCATTTCACTTACCATCATGTAAGTCTCTTCAAGCATCCTGCTAATCATTTCTTATAGAACAATCATATTCCATACCATTCATATACCACAATTTATCCAGCCATTCTCCAATTGATGGGCATCCACTCAATTTCCAATTTCTTGCCACTACAAAGAGGGCTGCCACAAACATTTTTGCACATGTGGATCCCTTTCCCTCCTTTAAGATTGAAGGGGAAATTCTTATTTCCACATCCACATCTTCTCATGATGCTACTATCATGCTGCTAGTTGGTATGGCATTTCCATTGGACATGTTACTCAGTTAATCTCCAAGCACTGCTGGGCACATAGACTCAGCTACAACCAGGCTCTGCTGGTTACTTGTAGGCTTGGTTTGGTGTTAAGATCACTTAGCAGATGTTCCTTCCTGCTGCCAGATTTTGGGCTTCATCAGTTCAGGGTCACTCATGGATCATCTCAGCTTCATTCTGCTAGCCTTGAAAGACAAATAGATTTTCAGTCAAAGCCAAACATACTCATAAAACAAAAACCCAGGCATAATGCTCCCCTGGTTAAAATTGTCTTATCTTTTCTATGTCTCAGAGATCCAAATATATTATGTAAAATTAAACATTTTCTGGATTAGCATGTAAATTAAGTTGAGTGAGAATAAAACATAAGCTTATAGGATCAGGTCATTTTATTCCTATCCACCTTTATTTATTTATTTATTTTGATTCTTGTTTTCATCACGATTGTGTCAGCTTTTATTCTACATTTTGGCCAGAGAGAATCCTTTCAATTATACACACACACACACACACACACACACACACACACACACACACATGTTTGTATGTGTATATATATAATAGTTATTATATGTATATGTTACATATACATATATATTATAGTTAATTATATATGTGTGTATATATGTTATATAATTAAGCAAAACAAGCCTACATATTTTCCATGTCTGAAAGTATCCTATTTCTGTAGTCTACCACCTCTCTGCAGAGAGAAAGAAGGTATGTTTCACTGTCCAACCTCTAGAATTAAGATTGTCAGTTTCATTGATCAGAGTTCTATTGTTCTGTAAATGCAGTTTTCTTTTACATTAGGGTGGCTATTATGAAAATTGTTCTCTTGGTTCTGTATTTTTCTCTGTGTCAGTTCATACAAATTCTAAATTTCTTTGATTTTTTTCATTATTGCTGTTGCTTTTGACGCAAAAATATTCCATTACATTAACACATTGAAATGTGTTCAGTCATTCCCCAATAAGTGAGAAATTTGTTTCTAGTTTTTTTGCTTCCACAAAAATATTTTTTTGATATACGAGACATTTCTTTTTGTATTTGCCATCTTTAGGGTATGTACTTAATAGTGATACTTAGGTCACTTATGTTTCCAGAATGACTGAGCCAGGTCACATCTCCAACAAGTATATTCATGTTCTAATCTTGCTATATTCTCTTCATCACTTAATAATTTTCATCTTTGCCAATTTGATGGGGGTACAATAAAACCTCAGACTTGTTTTAATTTGCATTTTTCTTACTGGTAATTTGGGGGTATATTTTCATATGTTGGCTAATAATTTAGGTTTATTCCCTCAAAAATAATCTGCATACTCCATTTTTACATGAGAAGAGTGCATAGCCTTCAGTGTAAAGTTTAAAATTGTAGAATTGTTCTGATATGAGAACAATTCCACTCTCTTAATTATGAAATGGTCCATGAATATGACAAGAATGTTGATCCCAGGAACATGTTTAGAGCTAAGAAGGGTCTTATCAATCATTATTAACAATATTAACATTTTTTAAACAGTTTAGTCATAAGATTTTGGTTCTTTGGACTTTTCTGCATTTTAAATTACTCATTTGCATTGCTTTAATCACTGAAATAAAAATCAATTCCCCATTCCTCCTCTCAAGGATGTTACTGTAAAAGCTTTAATTGGCCATCTTTGCTCTCCAGGAAAGAAAATCCTTTGGACCTCTGTCATCACAAGAATCTTTGTTAAGTGACAAAAGATCTAGATTTCAGCCTTAAAGAGGTTATAGGACATTCTAACCTCAGCTGTAGCACCTAACATTCTGGGAGACTGGAAGTAGGAGCAGTCATATCTTGTGGCTTACCTGAGTTGCTTCAAATTTCTGCTAAAATCCCACCTATAGAAGGTGGCAATCCTTCCCAACCCTTCTTAATCCTAGAAAAGGGGTTTTTGACTGTTGTTTATCTCCAGTTAATACCACATATATCTTGTTTGGGATGTAATTTTTTGCATGTTGGACAGCAAAGATTGCCTTTTGCATTTCTTTGGCTCTTTAGTACTTGGTGCCATTCCTGGCACGTAGTAGGCATTTAATTCATGTTTGTTTATTTTTTCTTGACTGATTTTCCTGTGAGGGATTGATCTGGGAAGAAAGCATATTATAGCATGGGCATAATCCTAACATTAATCTTCCCATTCAAGTTTATTGATTTTTTTTTTACTATGGAGATAAAATTATAATATTCTGCAGTACAGCTTTTTAATACTCATTTCAACAGGTCCAACCCAGCTTCCAGCAGAGTTTTGTTGTATGTATCCACAAAACCAGGTGCTATGAATGATATGATCTCATGTTGCTAAGTTTCTTTTAATATCAGAACTATTTATTCTATAATTGAAGCATTAAATTGTGGTCTTTTCAGGAATCATGGACTTTAATCATTAACTTATTATAGCCCAAGTCAAGCAGAAGAAGGGTAAGGTAGAGAAAAATAAGCCACAGTACACAGATAGATAGGTGGCCTAGACAAAGAAAGATCCCTATATAGCAAGTGCCTAGCATTATTAACTGCTTATTTCCATAGCCCCAGAATATTGGCTCTGCCCCCAGCAAAAATACTTTGGGGAAGGAGAGATAGATAGGGGATTCAGTTCTTCTCTCTTGGAATTCTAAATGGCCCCAAGACCACCTCATGAGGTTCTAAATCTCCTGAGCCTCAAGGAAAGAATGTGATCTTAAGGGAATATTTAACACTAAGGGAAAAAATGGACCTAATATATCAGAGATTTAGTTTATGTAAAATGAAAGTAATCCCTGATTGTGGTCATAACCATTAGTGGCCAAAACAGCACTAAAACTTAAAACTAAGATCCTAGTTGTCCCTGGCCCTTATGTCTCTCTAGTGAAATATGCTGCCTTTGTAAAAACATGTCAGTTTTTCAGCCCACAGACATTCCAACAGTAGGTTACTCAAACTGTAGCAATACCTTTCATGATTCTTTCCATTATTGTTTGCAGCAGACATAGCAGAAAAAAGAATGAGAGTGACAAGCTGTTGGACTGTATGCTCTGTCTTTCTGTTTGAACTGGAACTAAAAGATTCATATGCACCGCAAGACACTATCGTGTTTTAGGAATCCTATTGTGCTTTGTCCTGCAGGGGATTTCCAAAGAAGGCCAGCAGAACTGCTCGGATAGCCTCTGATGAAGAGATTCAAGGCACAAAGGATGCTGTCATTCAAGACCTCGAAAGAAAGCTTCGCTTCAAAGAGGACCTCCTGAACAATGGACAGCCGGTACTTAATTATAAATGTGGGCCTTGGACTTCAAAGGGTCCCTTGGTTAGCTGCTTGGAAAACGGTCGCATACTTTATTAAGCACATTTCTTAAACACCCTTTGGATTTAATTTCATTTTTTGCTTTAAATCTCAGAGTTCATATTTTGAGCTTGGGACTGGGGGCTTAGTGGGAGAGAGAACTGGAATGACATTATACTTCCTCTACACAGCTCTCTTGAACCATTTGTTTCTTTGGGCTATGCTGCAGGGGAATAAAAGAGATCTGGGGAGAAAATGTGGAAAGATGGAGAGGAGAGCAATACAGGCAAATTGAGTTGAAAGTGGGGTAGGACTCTGAAGTGGATTGTATCTGCCCAGGAATATGTGTTAGAATGAAGGCCTCCTTTCCTTTGATTCTGCTCCTACATGTACTTTCTATTTATTGGTATAAGTTTGCTTTTCCCCACCCCCATTGACCTGCCCAGTCACTTGTGCCAGACCACAGCTAGATGTTGAACTCAGAATTAGTAAGTATGAAGCTGGTTTCTAAAAACAGAAGTCCCTCAGCTCTCTTATTATCTAGGGAAAAAAAAAAAAAAAAACTAGAGAAAAATTAACTTTATGCCACAAAAAAGCTAAGTGAAGAAACTCAGGGTCTTGTAAGAAAGTACAAGATGTTTTCTCCACTTCACTAGACACAACTATTTCCTCTTCGATGTTCATTGCTGATGCTCCTCTCAGTAGATCCCAGTCCTCAAAAAGACAGTTGGGACAGTGGGATTAGAGAGTTCAGTGCTTCTTAGGCAGAGAGAAAATCCTCTTGGGCTTTTGTCTGGACTGAGAGCAGGAATCATTACCTGATTTTTATATGGAAGGAGGAGGAAGGGTTATTGGTATGACCTTCTCTGTACAGGAGTGTCTTTCAGAGTCAAAAAAGTCACCATTCCAGGCATATTTTTATCAGGGCGCTTAGAAAATGAGAGTACAGAACCATAACATGGCCATGGCAGAAGAAAGTTATTGAATGCCGATTTTAATTGGAAGGGCATCCTAATTTCACGTCAAGAAGAAATAGAACACAAATGAAAATTTACCCATAATTCTTCTGGCTGCAGAAGATTTCCACAAAAGGAAAATATTGACTTCTTGAAATAAGTGCTTGCATGTGTAACTGTACATGATCTGGAAGCACTCCCTGGCTCTGTCAACTAAAAGCCCTTGAAATACTAAAACAAATACTTAATGTCAACTTCTTCAAGCTAGGTAAAGGCACCTTTCCAATTTTTTTTTTAAACATTCCATACGGAATGTCTCTTGGTTGGAGCAAATCCACAGGCTGTTTGTACTTGTTAATTAAGTTAAAATGCATGCCAGTTTAGCAATGAATGGCATTCATAAGGTACCCCCAAATATTCATAATTTTTTAAAACAAATGGATCAAGATTTCCCTATATGGAAGAAGATATTGTCCAAAAACATTTCCCTAGTATCACATGTTATTCTCTCACCTTTTTTTGGGGGGAGGCACCTTCCTTATACAAAGAATTAATTCTCTCCAGGGGGCATAGACAGAAAATAGCTAACTTTTATAGATCTACAACTACACTCCGGTGTGGATGCTATTATTCCTAGTTTGCAGATGAGAAAACTGAGTTGGAGGGGTTAAGTGCCCTACCTAGGGTAATAACTAGTGTTTGAATCAGGCTTTGAACATATGTATTCCTGACTCCAAGTTTATGTATGGGCTGCCTCAGTGACCTACTGACACAGGACACAAAATTAAAAATATAGCTGGTTTACTCTGAAAGCCTATTTTTTAAGAAGGAGACTTCAGATTGGTCTCAGTGGTCTTGCTGTGAAATAATAATGACAACAGAAGAATAAATGGCTATTTAGAAAGGGAACTTTGTGTGGTGCTCAAGACTTATTATGCAAGACATGGCAATTAATTTATTCCAACTTTTTTTCTTTAGATGAGAGAATTTATTTGAACACTGACACCTTTCATGTTCATTGCCCCCTGCTAGCCCCTACCTTCTTCTTTACATTCACACACACACACACACACACACACACACACACTACAAACATACTTTATCTAAAGTTGGAAATTGTTAAAGCTTTGGGGCTGTTTTTAATTTGGCACATTTCTGGTTTCACTTCCTGGCTATAGCTGGGACCAACACCAACCAATACCGGGCACATCACAAGAAAGTCCTAGTTTTATAAGTTTTCCCATCATGTTTTCTTGACCATAATGCTTCCAGTAAATTTTGGGTCCATGTTCAGGAATTTTAAGTTTAGCTGGATTGAAACTTCAGACTTAGTAAGAATTTGAGTAAGAATGAGTAAGGGTACATTTTTGTTTAAAAAGAATAGAGCTCATGAGGGGGACCATTAGAATATGTCTCCAGAATAACTCCTTTACAAGATTCAATGCCTACAAGAGATAAGCTAAATAGCAGCATAGTAATCTACCATGTCTTGTATTGTAATAGACTCAATGTATTTTTGAAATGATCATTTATAGATCATGGAAGAAGAGTTAGAAAAGATCACAGGCTCCCGCTTATCCAGCCTCCTCATTTTGCTCAATATTTAAAATGCACAAAAGTGCAGTCATTTGCCCAAAGTCACCTAGAGAGTAAGCATTAAATATGGACTTTGAATGCTGCATCCACTACCTTCAATTTCTGCTCTTTCCACTAGACCAGGCTAAAAAATGGTTGTTTTTCTTTGCCCAGTGATTAACCAGCCACTCTCCAAGTTGGGAAAAAAAAAAAAAAAAAAAAAAAAAAGATTAGCAGATGACACCTTGGCAAATACCTTTCAAAGTCCTGTCTAGGCTGCTCTATTCACATCAAAGAGTCTGGATGATTATTCCATTCATATATATATGGATTAAAAATATAGATAGATAGATCTAGATCACATCTCAAATACCAAAAAGTACAGAAATCCCTCAAAGTTCTTTAACTTGAAGAAGTCAAAAAGTAAAGTCATCACCACTATCAAACTAATCTAAAAGTTCCTTAATAAGGAAGTGTTATGAGGTCACATGAAAAACTGAGAGAAAGAAATGACCTATTGCCATGTGAATATCCACATTTGTCTTAACATTAAAACTGTGAACCATCCCATGTGTTTTCCATATGAGTTTCTGCCTTGTGGCTTACTTACTCACCTTAAATTTGTGTCTCCCCGATGGCTCTCAAAATTAATGATCTCATCACTCAACATTGTGTAATGTTTTCAGAAGCATCAAGAAGGCCAACTGAGGCACAAGAGAGAAATCAAAACTTGTTCTCCTGCAGGAGGATGAAGATGGCAAGGGGGGAGCTGTAGAAAAATGCCCATTTTCTTTTTGTTATTTTCTTAAGGAAGTTTAATTTCTAATCTCTACCTTTTTTCTCCATCTCACCTGCCTCTCTTCAGAGATTAACCTACGAAGAAAGAATGGCTCGTCGACTGCTAGGTGCGGACAGTGCCACAGTTTTTAATATCCATGAACCTGAAGAGGAGCCTGCTACACAGGTGCTGTATTGTTTTTGGCTTCCTGAGAAAATAGAAAAATCATTATTGTTTGACTTTTTGGATCAGTTTTGTGGGGACTGGGGAAGACTCACAAAATAGTGAAACCATAATTTTCATGTAATAGTGAGTGAAAATCGTCACATTCTTCTCCTTTCCTCCCTCCTTCACCACTCCATCTTTTCTCCTTTCAAGTATCTTTCTATTTATTCTCTCCTTTCATTCAGTATTTTGCCCAGAGGAGAACAATGCTTATCAATGAAACCTATAGGGTAGGGATCTGTTAGTGATGATGCTTCAATCAATCCCTCAGTAAACAAACATTTACTAAGAACTACTAAGAACATAGTGTGTCAAGCATTATGCTGTGCACTGAGGATAATCAAAAACAAAAAAAAAAGCAAAACAAAACAAAACTGTCCCTGCTCTCAAGGAGATTACTGTCTAATGAAAATTTCTCATTAAGAAACCACAGCTTCCTTAAGAATTGGGAGAATACGTGTAAAATATTTTTTAAAAAATTTAAGATAAGAATTGGGCAATTATACTTGAAAGGCCTAAAGTGGTACTTTAAGCTTTCCTCATGGAGGGAAACACTTCCTATACCTATTGAAATTGCTACATTATCTTTTAAATCTTGTCTCTGGGCTTTCTAGATGTTGTCTCAAGTCAGAAAAATGCCTTTTAACAGAAGTTTAAGGGGCCAATTAAACTATTCTTCAGGAGGCCAAGTAAACTAACTATTCCTCATGGCCTACTTAAATATGACCAATGACCTCCAAACCTTAAAGGTTCCCCCCCACACCTTGTGTTAAATATTAAACGTAACAATTCCATTTTAACTAAACCTCCAGAAATTGTGTTGTTGTCCTACTCATGTATACCATTAGTTTTCACCTTTATTTTTTTCTGCCATTACAGGAAATTGGTTCTCTTCATGCTTCTTCTATAGTGAATTCTCAGGATGGTCAAAAGGTTACCATTTTCACCTTTCTTCTTTTTTCTTCTATCTTTCATTCTTTTAGTATCTTTGTTGTTTTTCCTACCCCTCCTTATCTACACAGATAGCTATCTTTCACTATCACAAGTTGATCTTAAATGATGTTACCAGTTTATATTTTAACATTATTTCAGCTGAATAGCATTACTGCAACTCCAGACTTGCTGCCATTAAATTAGATATTCTAATGTAATTCTATCTTCCTTCCATCATCAGCTGATGCTTGTTACCCAGTGTTGCCTTCTTTTACATCTGTTCTGCCTTTTTTGTAAAAGGATAATCACATTTGCTGATGAAATTTGATAGAACATAGACAAAGAAGCTGGCCAAATATTTGTTTTAAGAGATTTATCTCTTTTTGTACTTCTTTCTTGAAAGCCATTGAGTTGCTTGTTTTCGCATGAGTAAACAAGCAAATCTGGATTACTCCAAAAGAATACAAACATTTCATAAAATAAGTATGTCTATAAGAAAAATGAAGGATGGGACAGACTCCACCCTGAACTATGTAGGCTGCTCAAAGACAGTAGCAAGTATCCAAAAAATTCTTGTTCCACTTCTATGACCTTCCGATTATGTGACCTATTTAAGAGAGCAATAGTTAAAACTCATGGTCTAATATTTTCAAATTGATCATTTTGTGAATGTTCTACTACACAATTAGAGAATGAGAAGACCTAGTTTAATAGTTAGCAAGCTGCCAACACATGTCTTCTATTTAATTTTAATTGGTTCACTTTTAAATCTAAATTTTGGTTGACTTTTTAGTCTTTTTTTTTAAAAGGGTGCAGAACAGTTCATTATAGAGACATGAAGTAGAAAAGAAGGTTAGAGGGAAGGCAGGAAGGCCAGGTATTGTCACGAGTGATAGACAAGGACATGGTACCATTTTCTTATAATCTATGTGTAAACAGTCTTATGTAGACTTACAGCTGTTGACCATATGTATCGTTATTCTTCTGGAGAGACACACCACCTTAAATCTGTTTTCAGCCTAAGGAAAGAAACCAGTATTGTGTTGAATTTTATTTTTATGAACTAACTATTCAAAAATACATGGCCTTGATATGTTTGTGTGTGTGTATATATATATATATAGTGTTGTTGTTTTAATTTCTGAGAGAAAGAAAAAAAATTAATAATCAGATTTTTTTTTGGATGATAGGACTTGAAAACAATTTCAAATATATGTACACATTTCCAGATGTTCTGTTTTACAAATAACTTGACTCGAGCCCAGATTATGTTTTCCATCAATGTAGCACCATATTTTCCACATGTATAAAAGCCTAATATCTTTTAAATACCTTATGGAGTAGAATGATAGAGCTTGTGAGATACATTGTGCCACATGGGATGGGATTATTGGATGCTATCATGACCTTTCTTCGCTTACTGCAGGAGTACAAAGTGTCCAGCTGTGAGCAAAGACTCATCAGTGAAATAGAGTACAGGCTGGAGCGGTCTCACCTGGATGACTCCGGGGATGAATCACAACAAGGAGATGTGCCGGCGGAGAATGGAATGGCACCATACTTCGAGATGAAGCTGAAACATTACAAGATCTTTGAGGGCATGCCGGTGACATTCACGTGCAGAGTGGCTGGGAATCCAAAGCCAAAGGTGAACTATGATAATAGTTCTCTAAAAGCAATATTTTCTTAATTGCAATGAATTAGCATTCTCCTTTCCAACAGATAATACATGATGCAGATGGAGAAAGGGTAAAGAAGATACAGGATATTCTGTGTATTCTGGAGATCTATAAGAAAGTACTTTCCTTTCTCAAACTTTTTTTAAATTTTCTTTTATATCACCTGATTTCATCAAAGAAAAAGCCTAATGTTAAAAAAATAAATAAATAAGGATAATGTGAATTTGCAGTTAACTGATCCTGAAAAATAAACATGATGAAAAATACATTTTGAAGATTCATGCACTCAAAGATTAGAAATGGAGCCTTTTATTCTTTTAGAAAAAATAATTTGTTGGGAGAGGTTTAATTACAAAAGTGCCGTTAGTTCAAGAATGGATCCATCAGCTTTTTTTTTTTTAATTTTCAATATAATTGGCTTCCTATGTAATTTTTTGTATTGAGAAATGGTCCATAGGCTTTAGAGATTTTAATTAGTTGAATATCCTAATCATAAACATACGTACTATTTATTGTAGAAATTGTTTATCTTAAACAAAGATAACCACACAACCTTCACTTCATCTTTTATCCTTCAGTATCCTTGGGCTTGTAGAAAGGTCTGGAAGTTTTTGAGTATATCATTAACTTCTTTCAGGAGAGAATAATAATTGATACAGTAATGTTCTTTCTTTCCCCATAGCATATCAACAGCTCCTCCTTAGAGTGAGGTGGTAATAGTACAGGAAATGGTACAGTACATTGTTAAATTTTAAGGATAAGCATTCACACCTTGGGCATTCCACCACGAATGGAATAAATCAGAATTTGAATTGCTTTTTTGTTAAAATGTTAACAGTGTAGATTAAACTTCAAAGAGCATTCAGATATATATTTCTACATTTCTCCTCTCTCCTCCTCCACCACCCAGGCTGGTTGTTACACATTTACTAGCACATCTCTGTTTAAGACAGAAGTGCATGTTATTATTTATGTTTATTAACCCCTTTTCTCGTTTTCATTAAAATACTAGGTCAAGACAATTAAATTTATCCTAATGTTAAGATTACAGTACTTCCACTGTCAACCAAAGGTGAAGAGATGATGATGTTCTTTTTAATATAGTTCAATGTATAAGAAACACCATGGAATGGCATCAGTGCTGGCATTCAAGTTGTATGATTCTGGGCACTCTGACTTTAAGATTAACTTGTGGGACAGTTGTTGTTCCAGCTTCAGTTGTGGAGGAATTTCCCTCATTATTGGTATTTCTATCTTCAGATCATGTACCAAAAAAAATACATATTTAAAAAATTAATATTTGCTTTTATATCACTTTCATTTGTAAGTATATCCAATAACCCCTTTTCCTTCCCCCAGGGGTTTAATCCCTTAAAAACAAAGTGAAAAAAAGCATTTCAGCAAAACTCTCCAATCTGTTTGACTGGCTGCCAATGTTCCACTCTCATGATTCCCCCACTTCCACGAAAAAATGAGGAAGGTGCAATTTAAGAAATATACATTAAAATAATTAGATAATTAATATATGCAAAGTAAATGTCAAGTAATCTCAGAAAGTTTGTGGAATATCAGAGTTCAAATATTTTTTAAAGACTCAAAGAAATGAAATCATCAATTATGTTTGTAATTTATTTTTTTAAATATATAATTCATCCCCTTAGGTCCTTAGCTTGCAGATTCAAATGTACTCTTGGCTTATCCTAGCTAATTGTAGAGGTTTGCCAGGTTATCATAGAGGTCTGAATGAGGAACAATAACATTTCTAGCACAAGGGTTGAAAATTGGGATTTATAACTATATTATAGATGTGATGCTTCTATGGGGTACTAGGTTTGTGATGAGCACCTAGTGACTTAAGCATACTGAGATCTCTGCTTCTTATCACTGAAATAGCAGAAATAAACCCAGACATCCTAAAATTCATTTCTTAACTCTTTTTTTTTTAAGAAGACTAATGGATTTCACAGGTTTTGGAATTGTTGTGAAGTTGAACTCAGTTTTTTTTTTCCCATTCTCAGACCCTCTCCTCTTATTACAGTGATAGGAAGTGGGGAAAGAACTATATCTGACAGGAATCTTTGGAGTTCCATGGGGAATATAGGAGGCATGTGGCTCACAGTTGGGAGAAAAAGTCTACAAAGGAGCTCATGCATTTAATTCTCACAAGTTATGAAGGCCACATTTGCAGGCAGGTCACAGAATTCTAGATTTAGACCCAAAAGAGGCCTCAGAAATCATCTGGCTCAGGGCTTTTTAAACTTTTTCTACTCATGACCCCTTTTTTGCCTGACAAATTTTTATATGACCCCAGGTATATAGGTATACAAATCAAACATTTATTGATAATAAATCATAATTTCATCACTCTCCCCCATTCAGTTACAAGACCCCACAGGGAGTTGCAAACCATAGTTTAAGAAGCTGAGATCTAGATCAAGGCTTCTTAAACTTTTTCTACTTATGAGTCCTTTTTGCCCAAGAATCTTTATGCAATTCTAGGCATATAGATATATAAAATGAGTATACAGATCAAACATTTGCTGATAATAAATGTTTCATGACCCATATAAGGTTGCAACCACAGTTGAACAAGCTTTTATCTAAACCAAAAATGTCAAATATACCCAAGTGCAGCCAGATGAAGATAGATATGCAAAATAGATGTGTCATCTCCACTACCTAGATGATATCATTTTCTGACACTGAACCATTTAAGGGCATCAAAGACTTCAGTGGCAAGAATTTTCCTTTTTGAATCATCAGGGACTGTAGTACCGGCAGGAACAGTTGGCAGACTGATGGGTCACAGTGATTGCTTCCCAAGAAATTAAATAACTTGGCCAGAGTCACGTAGCTAGTAAGAATCCAAGTCAGGATTTGAACTTGACACTTCCTGGCTCCAAATCCAATAGTCTATTTACTGTGCCCCATCTTTCATAGGTGGCTTTTCTTAGTCCCCTAGTTACTTAGCAGCTTCCACCACATTATCTTACATTCATATATAAATATATATATATATATATATATATATGTATATGTATATCTTGTACATTTATCATATGTATATATCATATTCATATATATAAGAAAAGTGTATATATGTATATATATGTGCATACAATTCTATATACTTAAATGTACATATTGTCTCTTACAATAAAATATCATCATCATGAAGGTAGGCAGTGATTGCGTTTATTTTTTGTTTGTTGAAGGTTTTTGGTCTAGCATAGTACTGGACAAAAGTTACTTAATAAATACTATATGACTAATGGTGATAATGATTTAATGTATTATTTAATGATTATTAAGGGAAACCTCCTGAGGCAGTCTCGTTTTCGGATAGTTCTAATTGTCAGGAAACTTTTCATTAAGTAAAGACTAAAATTTGCCCCTTTACCAACTCCTAACAATCAGTTCTACTCTCTGATACCAGAGAGAAAAACTCAAATCCTTCTCCCTCTATGACAGGTCTTCAAAGACCTGAAGACAGCCATTACCTCACCCTCCAATTGAGTCTTTTCTTCTCAAGGCTAAATATCCCCAGTCCTTTAACTGAACTGCATGTCATGATCTCAAGCCTGTCAACAACTGATTGCCTGTGGGATGTTTTCCAGTGAACAGTGTCCTTCCAAAAAATGTGTTGCCCAGAACTGAATCCAATACCATAGTTGTGGTCTGACCAGAGCAGAGAATATCGGAATTATCGCCTCCTTCTCAGCAGCCAAGACTTTTTTCATAACCCAAGACCCCATTAGCTTTTATGATTTCTGGACCACACTGTGGGTTGATAAACATCTGGTGAGCACTACATGTGTCGGGCACTGTGCTAAGGATACAAAGGCAAAAGACTGCCCTTACAGAGCTCGAGGTCTAATGGCAGAGACAATAAGTAAATAAGTAGTCTTTTTGTTGTATTTTGAAAGATAAAGGCAGCCTTTTGTATATCATTTACAGATAACAAGAGTCCCTATGTAGGGAGAGATTGAAGATCAGTTAGCAAGCACTTATTGGTTAAGCACTATGCCAAATCCTAGGGATACAAAGAAAAAATTAAAACTGTTGATTATTTAGGTATAAGATTTCAACCTCATATGCCCTAGAAATTATGTCATATGTAAAGAAGGAAATGAAACAGACATAGTGTGATCCCTTTATTAGCTTAATAATAAACTAGATAAGTAACATAGGGCCCACCAGAATTCAGTGAGGGAAATTAAACTGACAGTTTGTAAATAAATATTTATCTTTTTTATATTTGTATTTGATGAGGGAAAGATGATCACTGTTTGTTTGTTGTTTGTTTGTTTGTTTGTTTTTATGGTGGGAGATAAGATGAGTGACCAAAAACAAAGAAATCCTGGTAAGATGTAAATGGTGAAGTAAAGTAGGGCATTTAATGGGAAAGAGAATGCTGGGTCTTGGGCTCAGATAAAAAACTAAGATTATATTACCAGAAAAGAATAGGCACAATTTCAATAAAGAATTCCAGTTTAGAGAAAAAGAAATTATTTCCAAAAGAAGTTCAGTTATTTCATGTTTTCCTTTCTCAGATAAGTAACTTATGGCTACATATTTTATTTCTTTAAATATCTTTTGTTTCATTTTGTGTGGGTATACCCTCTACTAACCCAGATTGTTGTCCTTTCATGCCTTAATAAATGGTCTTGTACATTTCCCATGCCCCCCAAATTAAGTACTTCTCAACTATATTTTACGATGAAGGTCTCTGAATTGAGTTGGGCTGCTCTCAGACAAAAGGCCAACTGTCCATCACTGGGCTGATATTCAAACCCTGGCAGATATTCTATTGCACTGGCATAGCTCTTGAGAAACAAGGGTCGTCCCTTAACAATGAATGTCTAAGTGCAGGGTGTTTGTGAAGGAAGTTTTGCACATAACAAAATATAGCATAATGGTCTTTACTGATCACACACTAGAAGCAAGTAGTCGGAAAGGAAGTTCTTCCATCCCCTTACTGTTCATTTATAATTTCTCTTTGCAGATCTATTGGTTCAAAGATGGGAAGCAAATTTCTGCAAGAAGTGATCACTACAGCATTCAAAGAGATCCTGATGGAACCTGTTCTCTTCACACTACAGCCTCCACCCTAGATGATGATGGAAATTACACTATCCTGGCTGCAAATCCCCAGGTAAAGAGAAGTGTAACTTCAGGTTAATCAGGAACCTTGTTCTATAATTCTTTCATAAGGTCTTCAGTCTGACAGTGGCCCTGTTTAGTTGAAAAGTGAAGTCATCCTTTGGCTCATGTGAAATTTTGTTTTGTTTTGTTTTCAAATAGTACCTTGTTAGAGAATAGAGAATCTTTTAGTTAATGGAAAAGATGTCTTAACATTTGCTTTAATTAACATTTCTTTGTTTCACTCATCACTTCTTATTAATCACATCAGATAGGCTTTTGAAGGAATCATTCTAGATAGTCGCTGGTGACAGAAATATTAATGTAATGAATTAAAACCTTGAAATATGCATTAAACGAATGAATTAATTAATTAGTTCATTTATTAAGCACTTACTATGTGCTTGTGATACAAATGGAGAATATGAAACAATCTTTGCTCTCTAGAAACTCACATTATAAAAACAACATATAAAAGAAAACAGCCTCAAGGTGGAGAGAAAAGTCTGAAATTCCTGATGGTGCAGTCAGTATTAGAGTGAATTCTCTGAGCTCCTTAAGTTGTATCAGAAAATCTATGACCGTACTCAAGGTTCTCAAAAGCATAAAGAAAAGTCAAGTGGGAAGACTTTGAGGAACTAAGACCCAGTGCTAGGTCAGAAGCTCACTTGCTACTGTGGAAAATAGAACCTTTCATGGTGATTGAGTGGTGTTTGGAATATTTTTGTGACTCACTAGCTGTCTTGCACCCTTCATGGAAGGATAGGAAATAAACAGGTATTGAAGAAGCCAGTTTTAATGTCAACAATGTGGAAAAGTGTTCTGCAAACCATAAGACACTATTATACAAATGTTAGTTAACTATTGTTCTTACTACAACCATGAATGCATTCTTCACGTTTTTCTATCCTCTGTAATTCTTGCCTGTGTTTTTACTTTTATCCTCTACACAATGTCTACCCTGATCTCTCCTTCCTTTTATTAACTTTGGGATGCCATGCAGAATTTTCTCCAATTCTTGAGAAATTAAGCTTCCCAAAAGCCAGCGCATTTTTGTATATGTATCCCCAGTACCATATAGTTGGTGCTTAATAAATGTTTTTTGTTTGGTTGCTTATCTCCTATTTTTGACCAGATATACTCTAAATGATTTTCTCTTTACAACATCCTGGAAATTATTGTTAGTATCTTGCTATAGCCTACCCACAGATCCCCACACTTTTTTACATTGCCCTCTGAGCTATGCATAATTTTAATTCCTCTGAGATCATTGTATTCCCTGATTTTAAGACAGGTAAAATTATATCACAAGAAGAATACTGGTGTTAAGGAAAATCAGCAGTTTCAAATCATTAAAAGTACTATGATTTCCGAAATGTAATTCAAATCAATCTTGTATGTCATTTGAAGATTAGCTTATTATTCCATACAAGATTAAATAATTCTGGGGGCTGCCTATTTAACTTGTCATATAACTTTTGATATCTTAAAATAAAATAATTATAAAAATAAAATAAAATAAAAATATCTTAAAATCAGGAGGTAGGTATTGGAAAAAAAGACTTAAAAAGAGATAATAGAGGCAGCTAGGTGGCGCAGTAGACAAAGCACCAGACTTGAAGTCAGGAGGACCTGAGTTCAAATGTGACCTCAGATACTTAACATTTCCTAGCTGTGTGACCCTGGGCAAGTCACTTAACCCCAATTGCTTCAGCAAAAAAAAAAAAAAATTATACACACACACACACACACACACACACACACACACACATAAATAAAAAAATGATAGATCTAGATTGGAAAGGAACTTTAAAGGCCCATAGTCCATCTGCCTCATTTTCCAGGTGAAAAAAGTGAGGCATTTTTAGAACTTAAAATAAATAGATCCTGATTTTGCTGCTTATTATTTGCACTTTGAGCACATTGTTTTCTCTCTCAAACATTCACTTTCCTTATCTTCAAAATGAGGGAACTGCATCTATTGCCTTTAGCTCTAAATCCTCTGATTTTCTAACCACTCCAAATAGTGTTACCTTATGTCCAATTGTGGTTGAAAGAACCCTTGAGTAGGATTGAGATAAGAAAGTTTCTAGATAGACTATGACCAGAATATAAACTGATATAGTCTTGGAAGAAAAATATCCAAGCAGTATAGTGCTTATGTGGGGTCCTCTCAACTTTTGGCTTCCTCTCTTAATTCTCTTCCACCCACATAGTTAGGAAGGACTTAGGGAGTGAGCTCCCATAACCATTACAACCTCACAAAGAGAAAGAGCCAGATCGCAGGGCCATCGCTTAGGTCACAGGAGAGTGATTTGTGGCCCTGGGAATGCTGCTGTCTTAAGGAATGGTCAGACCTTCATCAGAGATCCCATAATTCTGCCCTGCTGAATTCTAAGGGAGTCTTTGAATCAGGAAAAGAGTTTCCTGATAGCTCTTCCCCCACCAAGTAGAAGAAGAAAGGTGGACAAGAAAAGAGTTTGAATCATTGATTAATTCTGGCTCTTCTCAGCCTACTTCTCCAACCCAGGTTAGAATAACACACCTGTTTTGGTCCCCCCAGAGTGGGCTTAACTTTTAAGTGAAGTCATTAGAATTCCAGAGGCTACTGGTGGCTCCAAACGGCCTCCAAGGCTACCATACCAACTGGGAATAGAATATATAGAATAAAACTTTGGAAGTCACCTTTCCTACTTTAAATAGCCAAATTGAGGGAGTAAAGAAGCAAAAGGTCTGGATCATTCTCACATGGGATAATAAGATCTTGAATAATGTGCAGCTGGCTGGATAGAGACATTTATCTCACATTAAAACTGTCATGGGAGATTTTTTTAATGCCCCCTGCAGCTTGGACAGATGCTCTTCAAGCTTCTCAACAAGGCTTTGCCAGTATGTCTTAATCCTGTGTGCAAAACTTCCTGCTTTTTAAATCTTAGGTCGTCATTTAGCAGGTATTGCCAACCACCCAGAATCATGCCAGACCTCATGTTGGTTTTGTGAGTCACCACGCAGAAATTGGGATGAGATTTACCATCCATTAGAACCCAGACTGGTATTTAGAACTGACAGATGGCAAACCATTTTTGTGCCTAGGCCCCAGCGTGTTTTATGCTTTGTTGCTACAGGCGTACCTCCACAGAGCTGTCTAACAGAGTATTTTGTCATCTCAACCTGATAACATCTGTCAGTCTGAAGTTATTTGCTATGCTCTTCATTTTGCAGATTATAAAATTAATACTCCAAGAAGAGCCATCTCAAAAGAAGGCCCTGTTCCTAAACTTTTTTCCAGGCTCTTAATTCCCAAAGCGTAAAATAATTTGCATTGTTGTGTAGCTTTCTGTTTGGCTGGAAACTATATAATTTTTATTTTCTATCTTCTTTGTTTACCCCATCTAAAAAAAAAAAAGAAAGAAAGAAAGTTGGAAAGGGAAAGCAGGGGGAGAATTCCCCCTTTTTTATGGTACATTGCAGCCTGCCATAATGTGAAATGACCAGGGGGGAAGAGAGGAGAGCTAGAGTGGAAAAGTCAGTTGGGTTAATGAAACCCATACGGTCAAAATTCCCTGAACAGTGGAAAATAATTACAGTAAACAGTCCAAAAAGCAGGGTGAGAACCAGGGTTAAGAGGAAGATATTGACGTTCAGTAAGGGTTCTATTATAGCCCATAAAAATAGAAGCCCTTTTCAATGAAGTTTTCCCACCTGGATTAATCTTTCTGAAATAAGTAGCCCTTCAGGTTCTGGTTGACAGTGTCCAAATTCTGCTTGGGAGAAAACATGCTGTTATGATTGCATATGCTTCTGTGTATCCTGTTTGGTGATTGCTGCAGGAGAATGAAACAGCCACAGTTCAGTGAAAACAATGAGGGATCACGTACCATAAGACTAAAAGCAAGGCCAAAATGAGAACCTAAGAGAGAGTTTATTTTAGGGCCTAATCCTATCTTTAAGAAACAATTTAATCTAAACACGAATGTTGTGCTCTGTGTTTGTATGTTGCTAAGTGACCCTGCAGCATCATGTCTGGATTCTGGAAATGGTCTCCAGCAGTTGGTAACTTCCGCTGGTTGCATATCACGCTTAAAAAGGCAAGCTTTTGCATAGACCCTAGTGCTACAAATTGAATCTGATAAACCATGAAATATAAATGTTTTTTCCACTTTACATAAATAATAGGCCTTACGCAAGGGATTAGATGATTTTTTACAGGCTGGAGGTTTAAGGCAAAAACCCTGTATAGTTAAATATTCCAGCGTATCCTTGGGAGTGCAGCATTGAGCTCTTTAGGTTTGTTTGGAATTGAAAAGTCACACACAGCTGGGCTTGTTAGAGAAAGGTGGTCTTGTTGATGATGTTTAGTTTTTACATCAGAAAGCTTCCGGGCTCATTTCTGGCAAGAACTTGCTTCCTTTCATGTAGGGAGCCCTATTTAGTCATGGTGGAGAATGGACAAATTAGCAACATCTAATGAAGCTCTATTAATGGGTAGCAGGGGCAACTAAGAATAAAATTATTAGGACTAATTTGTGCAAAAGAGGAAGAAAAAAATGAATAGTCCCTAATTTTTTTTTTAATTAGACACTTCCTTACAAAAATCAAAGTGTAAATTGTGGGATCTGTCTTTTTAATAATCTGCTTTGGAGTTTTGGTTTCATCCATCTGTATATTCATTAATATTCACTTACATAAATCTCTTCAGATCATTTTGCTAGTGCTTAGGGAGACAGAAAATTTAGAGGATTGTTTCAACTAATTTTTGACTTTTAAAAATAGAGTTGTTAAAGTGTTAAACATTTTTTTTAATGAATGAATGAAAAAGGCATTAAGCACTTAGTGGCAGGAACTATGTTAAATTCAAATACAAAAGCAAAGATCATCCTTAAGTGGACAAGATCACTTGGTTCACAAAGTAAGTGAGCAGAATTATAAATAGATTTACACTCCCTATTCAGGAACAATGGAGAATTTAATCTGATTATGGTTCACTAGCCAGAAGTGAATGGAGAAAAGAGGAAGGGGTAACTTCATGGGCACAAGGCAGCGGACTAGGATAAGAAGGTAGAGAATCAGTAATGAAGTAAAGGTTTTTTCCTGAAATAATAGTCCAGAAGAAGCAGTTGCTATGCAGGAGAGTGATAGAGAAGTGGACAGAAGTTTTTCCAGAATGGAAAGGAGGTTGACAAGAAGGAAGAGATGGACAGAATTAGGGAAAAGGGAAGCATGGCTCCAGGGCTTCCCCTGAAATGGTAATCTGAAGAGGAAAAAACGAATGTTTTTAATCATTAATGTTGCTCACATGTTTAAGAGCCAGTGACAAGTTCAGACCCCGTGTTAACAAACTAATTATTAAAAAAATCTTCTGTTTTAGATATGTGGGAAAGATTGATGCTAAGAGGAGGTTGGCAGGTGTGACACACAGAGAAAGGAGATAGAGATCTTTTGGTGGCATCTGTATAATGGTTTCTGGACAGTGGCAGGGGGAACAACACCACAGCAATGGTTTGAGAGCTAGACCCTTAATCTAAATAATTTCAAGTGATTAAGTTAAATGCTTTGTGTGGGGTGGAGGAAAGTGGAGTGTATCAGTGTGTACCTGTTCATACACATGCCCACATCAGATACTAGAGTCTGACTGGTCTAAAAGCATCATTTCTCCCAACATTTAAAGTAAAGAATTTGGATTCACTACAAGCTTAGCTCTAGATATAGCACTAAATTCACATCACGAATGAGGCGCCATTGCTATGGGCAAATAGAGCAGAGAAGGACAGAAAAATCACAGAAAGGTTGATTACCAATTGTGAGCCAAATGACACGACTCATTTGATTTCAATATTTCCACAGGGTCCTTTTGTTTTGCAGGGTGCCTCCCCCTATTATGTCACCCCCTCTCCAGTGGCTCACCCCACCCTGTCAGAGTCCCGTTCCTGCTCTCAGCACCCTGACTCTGCCCCTGCCTCAGTCTACCCCCTGTGTCTGGGCCACATATATATAAGTCATTGAGAATTCTCATTGTTTGCTGGATTCTTGGAGACAATAGTCCCATTCAGCCCTGGGACCAAACCATGAACCATTTGGTCCCAGTAAATCTCTCCCCTTTAATAAATTATTAAATTGTTCTCTAATCTCTATCCTGCCTCAGTTTCTCCAGCACTACACTTTGGCAATGCAGAGAAGACCATCTGGTAGTCATAGAGGCAAAGAAAGAATCTTCTGGGAGATAGACTTCATGGAGAATTTTCAGTAGAAAGAAAACTGTTGAGGAATCACATCTTCTGGAAACTTAAATCTCCCTTTTCTTTCTCTCTTTACCTTGCCCTAAACATAGTCATGCTCAAGACAAACATTCATTGCATGTCCCACCCTCTTATGAAGGGGCCTTTGCTTCCTCCTTAGAAGGGAAAAATAACTACCAAAGCTGCATCAAATATGCACGTGTCCTTTCACAGTAACTGCCACTATAAAGAAGTATTTTGTATAACAAAGCCATTTCAAAAGCAAGGGATAGGCTCAGGATACCAGTACTTTGATCTGCTTTCAGCCAATGATGACAATGAATTATTTAATACAGTAATGTGGTGCAGTGGAACAGGTGTAAGATCTGTAAGGACCTCTGTGACCTGAAGTACATCACTTACTTATTTAAATAATAAATAAATAATTCATAAAATGAGACTGACCTAAGATGATCCCTAAAATCCTGTTTTTACTCTATTTTTTATAGACTCTAGTCAGTATCCATGTAATTTGATAAGTAAAATAAGCAGATAAAGATAAAAATATATAACTATAGCAATAGATAGGTGGGAGGAAAAAAGGAATAGATGAATGACTAGGATTTATAAAGTACTTAAAGATTTGTGAAACATTTTATATCATTTATTTTGATCTTCACAATAACCCAAAAAGGTAGATTTCATTATCATTCCCATTTAACAGATGAGGAAAATGAGGCTGAAAATGATTAAGTCACTTGCCCAGAGTCACACAGCTAGTAAATGTGTGAGGCAAGATTTGAACACATAACATCAAATGATTGTAAATAAAAAGACTTGTATGTGTACTTGGAGATAAAGAGGGGAGGTACTAATATCGTGAGAGCTAGATATAGCCCTTAGCTGTCCTTAACTCTTTCTCCCTTTCATATATTCAACCATCCCCTGCTAAGAAGGAAACCAAAAAATTTCCCAAGTCATCTACCAAAACATCAATTCAGGAGCTTATATGCTTGATACACTTCCTATTTTCTCCTTGTAGTCAAATATATCTGACCCTTAGATCATTCGATTTGAAAGGGAATTTTTAAGATTCACTAGTCTACTTCCTTTTTTTTTTTTTTTTTTTGGATGAGGAAATGAATCCCAGAGACATAAAGTCACTTGCTCAAATTGACACATTTGGTTGGCAGAGCCACGATTCAAATTCCTTGGGATTCTGACTCCAAATCCAGATTTCTTTTTTTTTTTTTACTATATCACAGCTACCTCTTTTCACTCACTGACTCACTGCAGGCAGCTGTGCTTCCTCTCCAGGTCCTAAACCTAAAGAATGTGTTTTTAGCATGTATAACATATCTTCCTTATTATAGCAAAATTTCACTTCAACAAACCAATTAGCAGGCCTCATAAAGTCTTTTGTAGTAGAATCTTACTTATAATGTAAGGCAGATCAGGACCTTTTCTGAAGGTCTTTTCTTCTATCTTGGAACTTTAGTGTCCTAAAGGGCCTCTGGGATGGAGGGGAGAGGCAACGGCTATTCAGAAACTTCATACATTTCACCAGGTCATCTAGGATAACTTGATTTTTTCGAAGTTAGCTCCCTTCCTCACCCTCAGGTAATTCATACTAGGGTGAATCTAAACCCAAGATTTGTTTTGGTTTATTTTAATATTTTATTGAAGACATATTCTTACATCATTGTCACTTCCAACTGACTCCTATACCTCAAAACAAATAAGCATGGTCTAGCAAAACAACAGCTTGGCCAGACCTACAAGTAAATATATGTCTTATTCTATCCCTAAAGTCTACCACCTCTCTGCCAACAAGCAAGACACTTGCTTCATCATCAGTTCCACGAAGTCATCATTAGACATAATACTGATAAGAGTTCTAAAGTCTTGCAATATTGCTTCCCCTTACTATATTGTGATCATCATGTGTAAAATTGTTTTGATTATGCTGATTTCACTTTGTATCAGTTCATAAAAGTCTTAACTTTTTAAAATTTTTCTAACTAATAAGCATTTTTTTCTCCCTCCTACCTTCCCCCCCACCCAAACCCTAAAGAAAGGAAGATATAGGGGAAGAATGAAGGGATGAAAACTCTTTTGTTTGTTTGTTTGTTTGTTTGTTTTAATTTTTAATAGCTTTTTGTTTACAAGTTATATGCATGGGTAATTTTACCGCATCGACAATTGCCAACTTTTTGTTCCAATTTTCCCCCTCCTTCCCCCCACTCCCTCCCCTAGAGGAAAGCTCTTTTAACAAATACGCATAGTTAAGGAAAACAAATCTCCCTACTGACCAATGTTTAAAAAATGCATTTTAGTTCTATGCCTCTCTCTCAGGAGATAGCATATTTCATCAAATCTCTGGAACTGTGTTTTATCATTGTGATAATCAGAATTCTAAAGTCTTTCAAAGTTGTTTTTCTTTATAATGTTTTTTAATCAATGCACAAATCACCCTTATGTTTCTGCTCACTTCATTTTGCATCAATTTACAGAAATCCTCCCAGTTTTTTCCCAAAAACCATCCATTTTGTCATATCTTACGGAACAATAATATTCCACTAGTTGTGAATAAAATTGTTTAGCCACTCCTCAATAGATTGAGACCCCCTTCATTTCTAGTTTTTGTGACTACTAAAAGAGTGCCATAAATATTCTCATTTAGATAGGTCTTTTTCTTCTTATTTTCATCTCTTTGAGGTATCATGGATCTAGTAACTAAATTCATCTTTTTTTCTTAGATTATGACTAAATTTCTAGATGATGCTTTATTTTAGTATGAAGGTGACCATGAGTTCTTTTCTTAAACATTTAATTATTTTAAACACGAATTTAACTATGATGAATATAGGAAAAAAGAATAGAAAAATATTATCTATAAAGATATGAAGAATTGCAGTTTGGGTTTTTAAACGTATATATTAAATTTAATCTAATAGATTCTTATGCTGTCTTCTGAATTTGTTTTAGTTCCATGACTTGATGTGCCATTGACACTCTTTATTTTTTTTTTCCTTCATTATCACTACCCATCATCTCACTCCTCCTGTATGTCTTCCCACCACAAAAGTCTTTCGTTGCTTAAAAAAAAAAAGTGTCCCTGGAGGTCTTGAAGGCTCTACCAGGGCAACACAAATCTTGGCAGTTCCTATTTAACTGGAAAGATTTCAAGTACAGACCTCACAATGAACTGTGCCTGTTTGTCACCCAAGGACCAGCCTCAATAAATTCATCACTCTAAAGTTAGGTACCAAATGATGCGCTGTTTTATTGTTCCACAGAAATTCACAAAATTCTCTGCTGAGTCATAGAAGAATTGTGATCTGATCATTAATGACTGGCATTTATATAGTCCCTTAGGATTTATTAAATGCCTTCTGTATGTGTCAGGTGAGGGAGCACTCCCATGAATGGGGTCATACATTCTTGAAATCTCGGAGTGTGATTTATTACAGCATGATTTTGGCCACAATAAAAACATATAAAGTATAAGAATTCTGTTCCTGGTATGATAGGAAGTATGGTCAATCCTGGAGTCAGAAAAACTTGCATTTAATTCCTTTCTCTGATATATATATACATACACATATATACATATATATAGAAAGAGAAAGGCTAAGTGACCATTGGTAATACACTTAGCCTCTCAACAAATCAAGCAAATCTCTAAGATTATAAATGCTAGACTGACCAATTTACATTAATGGACTAAGTTCCCACACATTGGTGAAATCGTGGGTCCAGATTTTTTTTTTTTTTAATCACTAAAATGTCAAAGTCTTTAATGAGGAAAGCCATATTACCTATTTACACAATTAAAACTATTCACATAAAACAAAATGTACTGGCTTCTCTCCTCTATCCTCTCTCCAAAATGATTATGGATTCTGCATGTTTACTTATTAAAGCAAACATATGCAGCTTTTTGGCAGAAGATCAACTATTTAAAGTATAATAGGGGTCTTCTAAGTATGTGACCACCCAGTTTTCCTGTTGCAATTGGAGACTTCCAGGCCTAGAGGAGCCTCATTAGGAGACTCCAAACCAGCTTAACAATTAGGTTCATGCCAAGCATTAACCAACAGGTCAGCATGAGGGAAGTTAGCCTCCCACGGCCTGCATTTTAGGTACAAATAAACATAAGGTAACTCGAATGGAACTGGTTTTCATTAGTAACATTATACCTCATCTTTCATGAGGATTTTTATGAGAATTCTGCCGAGTTTATCTGTGGTCGTGACAGGAAACATTTTAAATGCTAGTGGGGGTCTGTAATATATATTTTTGGTATCCTCTTGTGATATTTCTCCTGAGTATAGAGATGATTCTGGTTATAACCATTCCTTCCAGTCCAGTCATTCCTTTCCCTGTGTATCTCTTACTCTCATGCTCAAAAGTCATAGAATATCAAGAGTTGTAAGAGACCTTAGATCTCTTTAAAGTCAAAATTCTTCATTTTAGAACCCGAAAGGTGGAAGTTTCTGACCAAAGGAAACGCAGCTAGTTAGTGACATATTTGGATTTTAAACTCAAGTCTACTGCCTCCCATTCCCAAGGTTATGCTGCTTCTACTTTCTTCTACTATTTTCTAGTGAAATTGTAGCTTTCTTGAATCTCTTGAGTGTTCTATCTTTGCATCATCCAAAGCATCTAGCATAATGTCTAGGATAGAGGTTTCAAAATACTCAACCATAACACTACCGAGCAAGACCCAACTAGAGTAAAATTTTATTTCGGAAATATTCAACAAAACAAGTCAAGGATCTTAATGTATAGTTCAGTGGCCTTGTTTCTACTCAAATTTGACACCTTTGGCTTAGGACTTAGCAGTCATTCAATAAGATTTTGTTGTTTAAATGACTGATTCTGTAGCAATTAATAAACATGTATTAAGCAGCTACTATAGGTTGTATGAGTTCATACAGAACATAGAAAAGAAAAGAATTAGTCCATGCCTTCAGACCTTAGGGATGAACTAATTCTTTCTCCAAAAAAAGGATAGATAGTAAATAGATATAAAGTCTTGGTAGAATTGTATGACCAAAATTCTGAAATCCATACTTCTCTTTATCATGGAAAAAATAGTTCTATATGCATCAGCTGACCTGATTTCATCAGTGCGTATACCTTCCACTGGATAGTATCTCCTTTATGCCTTAGTAAATAGTTTTTATGAGTTATTGTTGTCAAAAAAAAACTAGTAGAGTGAATGAATAGTTATAAACTGTTAAGATATGTCTTCCATATAATTTGTTGATATTTCATCAATTATAATATCATTTATATTAATAGCACTATTCTTTAGCATATTTAATATTAGTCCATGATATATATATATACAGCCATAGCTTTTTTCCAGAAGATACAATAGCCTAAAATATATACTATATATTTTAACTACAGATTTTTCAAAAGACTAAAAAACAAGCAATTAGAGTCCTATAGAATCACTGAGTACAAAATGACTTTAGAGACGTTCTGGTCTAATCTTCCAGTTAGTCTAGAAATGTTATTTACTCCATCCAAGGTCATTCAGTTTGGATTTGAGCGCTTGTGGTCATAGGGTTCTATCTCACAGATCAGTCCATTGCATAGCTTTGGACTTTAAGAAAAAGTTATTTTGACCTGGAATCTGCTTCCCTATAATTTTTCTCTATTAGTCCTACTTCTGCCCCCCTGGAGCAGCATAGAATAAATCTATTCTCTTTAATAGATGTCAATCCTTCACATTTTTTGAAAATGTCAACTGCCATGTTTTCCTTGTCTTTTTTTTTTTTTTCCTTCAAGCTAAACTTCCCAAATTTCATCAACCATTTTTCATTGGTTCTTCTGTCATGGCTGTTCTCCTCTGGATGGGATCTAGTTTGTCAATGTCTCTGATAGACTGGTACACAAAATTAAATATCCACCTCCAGATATGATGTGACAATAGACAGGACTAAGTTCTCTATTCTTTTGGACACTTGGGTTTTTCTCAGTGTTTCATTGAGTGCATTTGAGGTTTTCTGGTAACCATATCATGTGGTTATCTATTAATATACTGTTTTCTTAAAAGAAGTTTGGACCTGGAGTTCTCTCAAAGATTTAATTGGTCAGACTTAGCATTGCCCCTTTAACCATTTGTACTTTTAATCTAGCTCCCACTGGGAACTTTTAGAGTCAACTATCCAGGGGGGAAAAAAAAGCCTGACACCTTCTTTTAAGGAGTTCACAACCAAATGTAACTGGAATTCTGTGCATATTCATGCAGCAGGGAAGTGGCAGTTGGCTGAGGCACAGGGAGGAAAGAGGAAAGAATGTCTAACTGTTAAGTCTGGTTAAGATTTTGATGAGGGAAGAAATTCAAATAAAGAATGAAGATTGTAAGATAGGGATTTCAATCCTTATCATTTGGGCCTTTTTTGTAGCTCCATTAAATCTTTCTGCCAAACTTAGGAAAACCCTAAAGAATTGAACAAATAAAAACTAATTTTCCTAATAGTTCAGCCATCATCTATAAGCAAATCCATTCTTATAGCTATTTAACACACCTAATGATAAAAATCCTTAGACAGGCTATGTTCTTGGATGAGACTGTGATATTATAAGGGGATGATACTCCAAGTCCATAGCAATTTGCCAAAGAAACTTCTCACAGTGGTGCTAATTTACACCATTCCAATACAACTTAATAGTTTTGGAAGTGATGCCATTGGTCATGAAATTCGAAAATTACTGGGATTAGAGAAATGTGCTCCTGGGAAGAGTAGATGAGGGAATAGAACATCCAGTTTTTATTTTGGAATCTGCACCAAGCCATAGATGTGACATCAATACAAGAGATATCCAAACATTTCATATGAAGGCCTCAGAAATCATTGTGAGGCACCAAAAAATGTAGGGGGAAGAGCTCTTATTTTCTTATTCTCTTACTCCTTAACTCCTTCCCTCCCTCCCTGCTTTTTTCCACCAGTGCCACTGGCTAGCTTAGATCTTGATTAGATTGCTTGATTAGCAATAATTGTACTTGATTTGCAAATCATCAAAAGTGGTCTTGATGTTTAAAGACAACTCAGGCAAACAGTAATAGTAGATATCAGATGCTGAACCAAAACACAAAAAGAAGGGTCTCAGGAAATACATAATGTTTTTTTTTTCCCCTTGTTCTGAAAATGGTAAATCAACAATCAATATTATCAAATCCTCAGAAAAAAAGGTGAGCACTTATTACATCACTGTTCCTTATCCCTTTCCTAGAAAAAGATGAATCATTGGTAACATTACAGGCTGATTTACAGTAGTCTTGAGACTAATAATGCTGAAAACTAAACAAGAAATATGGAGGCATTTGGCTATGTATGTATTCAATTATGAATCGTTTTTTCTTTTCCTTTTTAATTTTCCTATTATTTCTGACAGGGCCGAGTGAGTTGTACTGGAAGGCTGATGGTACAGGCTGTCAACCAGAGAGGCCGCAGTCCTCGTTCTCCCTCAGGCCAGCCTCATGTTAGAAGGTATTTTATTTATTTCCTTTGCATGGCTACTATAACAGTAATGGACACTGCCAGGATCATGTTTGGACTTCAAGACAGAATACATTCAGAAAACAAAGGTGTTTGACATCTTCTTGTATTTCTTTAAAGGATATTACAGGTCAGGATAAAGTTCATCTATCCAGTATTAAAAACCTGTTCACTTTCCCTGAGGGATGTTAGAGAGAAGAAAAGATTACAATTTCGCTTTTCCAAATAAAAAGCACAATTTGTACGTAGTGCAATACATGAGAGCTGAATTTTTAAACTGAAAAATCTAAGTCCAGATCCTGGTTTTCTTCTCTATCTGTATGATCTTGGACATCCTCTTTAGGCCTGAGTTCCATCATCTGCAAAATGGAATCAGTATCCCTTAAGGTACTTTCCATCTCTAAAGCTGTGATCGTGTCATTCTCATAAGCAAATATTTGTCAGATTTTAAAAAGTAAGGAAATCCATAACTTTCTCTCCAAGAAATTGAGCGTTAGATGCATCTACAGGGTGCTTCTACAGGAAAGATCTGTGATCATACCAGAAGTGGAAACTCCTACCAGTATAGAGTACTATGAGTTCATATACAGAAGTCGTATGAAGTTGAGGTTAAATGACTTCTCTTTAGAAGAGCAAAGAGGCTGTTGTGGGGATCATTGATTCAGCCTCCTTGTCCCCCCCCCCCAAAAAAAGCCCATCCTATGAAGAGTTGGTGTTGGGGGTTTCAGAAACAGCACACAATATTATTTTACTACGAGATGTTTCAGGCAACTTCAAGGGCTTCGATTAGCTCTTCCCATAATAAGTCAGATAGAAATTATTATAAAAGATAATCATTCAGATAAAATGCTATTCCCCTCCATCTCCTCATTTACATGGGCAATCAGCTTAGATCAGAGGTGCTCTCCTTCGGAGCAGTGAGAATTATGCTGAACATAAAATAAATATGTGGTAAAGAGAGTAACAGTAGATCCAAAAAGATGTCAGGATATGACAGGAGAAGAGAACCTGGTTAAGTATCAGGCAATGGACATGTCTACACCTCCTCCACAAGACTGAATTATGGATCCACCCATGGATGGATATATTTCAGACACAGAGCCTTTGTCTGTGATATTTGAAAAAGCTTTCTTTGTTTTCTCTAACCAAATTTAATTGAAACTTCATTTTGGCAACATCAAGAATCTTTGTATTTATTTTTAATTGCTGTCACCACTCATATTACAGCCTATTTCTCTGGACACATGTACAATGGAATAATAAACTTAACATGTGCCTGAATCAAGGTTTTAGTTTTAATTCAGGCTTACCCTGTTCTTTAGCTCTTCTTTTAGTCACCTGTATTCATGTAAAGATTATGCATTTTTGCTTCTCTGGTCATTTATATTCATCTGTGCTATTTGGTAGGGTTTTTTTTTTTTTTTTTTTATGTGGTCTCCAATAAATGAGATCATTTTGTATGTATCAGTGCTCCTTCATAAACTAGACCTGTGCCTGGAGCAGGAATAAAAAGATTATAAACAAGCTAACAATTATTTGCCTGTCACAGTAAGAACACTTTGAATTTGTTCCATTATTGCTTTCTCTATTTAAGTGTTCTTAAATTTAATTTACTGTGACTTCTAGCAGGACTCTTTTTTTCCTTGTGTTATCTTTTTTAGTTTTCTCTGGAATTTGTTTAAATTATCTTGCTCCTAAAGTTGAATTCTCTAGCCTTCTTAAAGGGAGAAAGAATACAAAATTCACATATACCTGGTAAATTTCTTTTGGTTTGTGTACTCTAAAGAACATTTTTGTAAATGTCACTGTGATCATGGAATCAAAGGAAAAGATGTCTTGTGGGGTTTTTTTTGGTTGTTGTTGTTTCTCAGTTTGGTTGAGTTTTTTTGCAGGATAGTGAGGTTGATATGAAAAAGACTAGGAGAAGCTAGGTGGTGTAGTGAATAGAGCTTTGGATTTAGAGTCAAGAAGAACCCAATACAAATTCAGACTCAGGTAGTTGCTAGTAGTGTGATCCTGGGCAAGTCACTTAACTCAGTTTGCCTCAATTTCCTCATCTGTAAAATGAGCTGAAGAAGGAAATGGCAAACCACTCCAGTATCTTTGCCAAGAAAATCCCAAAAGGATGAGTCAGACAATACTGAAAATGACTAAACAACAACAAAAATGAAAAGATTTTTTATGCAAAATGAGCTTTAATGCAAATGTGTTAGGATTATATAAAATAAATATTAAGTTTGAATTTCCCACAAATCTAAGAGCACAGTGGAAAGTTACAGTAATTTCCGTTAAAAAGAGTTGGGAGCAAATTAATGGGTAACAGCTGCTGCTACTTCTCAAAATTAAAGGAAAAATACTTCATTTGGAAAAAGAAAAATCTAGTTTAAACAGTTCCAAAAGTCTTGGCGCTATTAAAACTTTAACATTGCATTAAGACTTTTGGGACACCTGTATAACACTCTTTCCTCCCCCCCCCCCCCATTTGTCTTCCTTTTAATTTGCAATGATTTTAAAGGTCCAATGACAATAGAAGTTCAGGCAGGATTTAAACAGTATGTGATAGTAGAGAGAACAGTACATTCAGACTAAGTCAGAACACTTGGATGGACTCCCATTTCTGCTGTGCCAATTACTTACCTGGGCACACAGACAGAAACATAGGCAGTTCAGTTTTAAAAGCTATAGCTTGAATTTGTTATGTACTTAAAAAGAAAAGCAAGCTATACATAACAGACCTGCAATTTCATGTATAATCTTTTTTGTTCTATTATGAATACAGATATATGGCTTTTATTTGGTATTTGGTAAGTTCAAAATAAAAAAAAATTTTTTAAGAGCTTGGTCAAGTCAATTAATTTTTCTGAGCTTCACGTTATCTGCAAAAAGTGGTTGAACCAACTCGTTTCTAAAGTCCTTTCCAGATGATTTTAAGGCTTACTGCAATTCATATACTCTTAAGTACAATATATGTTCCTAAATTAAATCCTACTTTTAATATTTTTTAAATTCCCTTATTGGTTGCCCCCCACAAAAAAATCAAAGAGATTAAAAAATTAGAGCAATGCATCAGATTCATCTATTATGACAAAAACAAAAAGTAGAACTAAAACTCTGTACTCTGTTCCAAAGGCCCCGATCTAGATCACGAGACAGTGGAGATGAAAATGAACCAATTCAAGAACGATTTTTCAGACCTCACTTCTTGCAGGCGCCTGGAGACCTAACTGTTCAAGAAGGAAAACTTTGCCGAATGGATTGCAAGGTAATTTGCTAACTGATTCCTTCCATTCTCACTTCATCTCAATATCATTCTTTTGCACTTCTCTTTTGGAAAAGTTATATAAAATCTATTAATGGTATACAATTTTTATTAACAGCATCAGGGAAGTTTCAAATAAGACTATTATATCCTGAAAATTTTGATAAGCTTTTTCATTCCTTCTTTGGTTATGTTTCATATTATTAGCAAATATCTTCTCTACACATTCACTACAAACACATGGATGGAGGTGTTAAAATAATGAATTTGGTTAATTTGATAAAATGCTCCCCTTTCCAGTCTCTTCTTATGATTCTGTGTCCAAATTTTTTCCATTCTCATTTCTAAGAGAGTATCTAAAATAATAAAATGTCTAAGAGATATTTTCAGTATCCCATTGTTTTCTGCCCTAATCAAAGTCTTTGACTTCAAATTTTCATTTCAAGTATTAAAGAACCAATTATTCATTTCTAAAATATTTTGGGCGCCCTCTGCTGGTTCTCTTCGTTTTACAAAAAATAAATTAATCCCTACTTAGTATATGGAAATGAGAAATGAGGTCTTTTTTTTTGGGGGGGGGGGGAGGGCGAGGGAGAGGAATGAGAGATTTTATATATTTTATTATTTTGCTCTTGCACTATACTTTGATCTAGGAAAGGATCTTTAAAACAAGTCATAGTTCAGATCTTTTAAAACCCACATGAAAAAAATCAGTCTTATTTAAGATTCAGTATATACAAATGTATTATTACTTTCTGCCCTCAGTTAAAATGACCTAATTTTAGGGAAATCGCTGACAATATACATTTTCAAACAAAATTAATTAGCAAAGTATCTTTGTTGATTTTCATCCTGGGATCTAAAATGGATAACTAACATTTTAGTGGAAAACTGTACTAGATGACTACATGCTGTAGGATCTACTACAGGAAAAACGTCAGTTATATATTGTAGCTTCCCACTAAGCTTTATTCTTTCAAAATATGCCAAAAACTTGAGCTTTTCACCCCTCGGGTGCATTCTTAGGACCTGACTCTCCTTGATTTGGTACTAAGCCCGAGGGAGTACAGTTTTTCCCTGTCCATTAATGGTAAGTGTATTTATTTCCCCATTCCCACACATTTCTTGAGAACCGAAACTGTCCAAAATGATGTCCAAAAAGGTGACTTTTAACCCCTGAGATCATACAATGTTACTGTGCCTGCGGGGGAAAGGGGAGGGGGAAGGACAAAGAAATGGCTGAGGGGTGGAATGAAGGAGCATTTTTTACTTCACATGAGTAACTCTTCCCATTGGAATTGATCCAATATAGACTGGATGGTTAGAACAGGACAAAAACTCTGGGCTTTCTTCTCACTTAGAAAAGGAACTTCACTTAGTGGGTTGGCTCTGAAGTGTAAGAAAAGTAGATCCAACCTGCTATGATACTGAAGTTCTCAGAGAAGCCTTGGGGCTTGCCTAAAGCATCTTCCCACCATTCCCACCTCCACACTGGCATCCCTGGGTGACAGTAACGCAGGACAGTCAGTGATACCACCAAAAATGAGGACAGAAAAGATGGGAAGGTGACCAAGGTGGGGGAAACGCTCCCCTCTCCAAATCTATATTGTTTATGTCCAGAGTTTTCATATTCATTCTGACTATCTTCCTCTGTGGCTCTGATCCCCATAAGAAATTTGACTAATTACAATATTTGGAATATTATTGATTTGATTTTTAAGATATTCTTACAGAAGAGAAGTCTTCCCTTTCATTCTGCTCCCTGTATGTGAGGAGGAGACACCTTTAACAATGATGAAGTCCATTCTAAAGATTTAAATTCAAAACATTGTAGGCAGAATCAAATGAATGACACGTAACCAGAATGGAATTTGGAACTTCAGTGACAGATTTTGGCACAGTTGGGTCTTCAAAGAGACAATTGTTTTATAAACCAGCTGACATCTTTTTTGTCTGTGAATTTCCCATGAGAAGAGGGGGGTGGGTGGGAAGTACCCTTAAATGGTATTTTTCTCCTATTCTGAATCAAGGGCAAAACTGGAAAAAGCTGACAGATGGCAGCCTTCCTCTGGCTTCACAGTGCATCATGTTATTAGCAATTAAATGGCTTTTATCTGATTTCTGGTCAACACAACTGTCATGATTTTAAAATGTTAAGATGTTTCTATTGTGATTCTAATTTGTGGAGATTGCTTTCTGGTTAATCTCAAATTGCTTTTGTTACTCAGTTTCCAGGGTTATTAAAATAATAATCCTTGGTACTGATTGAAATATTAAATAGTATCCCTTATAGCTTTGGCAGTCCCACAGTGAAAGAAGTGATTATACTGTGTGAGGGCTGAATGAGGTATTCATCATTATCATTGTTCTGCATCTTTCCAAAAACTTAACCTGACATCATCTTAATAATCCTCACATTCTGGTGAGGTCATACAGCATTAAACTTTGTTTTTATCACCATCGCACCGATGGAAATTAACTTTGCTAACAAGGAAGTCATAATATCATGAATGAAAAAAACAAAAAAAAAATATTTACCCAGCACTTACCATATGCCAGGTGCTGAACTAGGTATTAAAGATACAAAAAGAAAAAAAAATAATCTTTGCCCTCAAGAAGGTTATGTTCTAATGTGGGAAGACAAAATATGTAGAGGGCAATAGTCAAAGAGACCAAGGAATTCATAGGAACATTAAGTGTTGTCAGAGCAAGTGATTTCCAGGAATAAGAATACTGATTTCATTGCTGTTACCAGAGCAAGAAGTAAAAAGCCAAGGGAATGAGTAGGGTAAACATAGTTGCACGCCATAAGGATGGCTCTGGAACAACTTCAGGATCAGACTAAAAATGGTGAAGGTGTACCGGCAGAAGCCCAGGGCCCTAGGCTGGGCAGTGGGGTCCATTGTTAGAAAGAAAGAGGCAGGTGCAGGATGTGATGACCAGGGAAACAGTTGCATGGGGGTCTTGGTTGAGCTAGAAATGGCAGAAGTTCACCATTTAGAAGCCTAGGAGTCTAGGGCAAGATGTAGTGGATCCCAGATCAAGATCCTAGAACCTTAAGGGTTGTAAGGGATCTTAAAGGTCATCTTGAATCATTAGATCACATGTTTAGAGCTGGAGGGATCTTTAGAGAAAATAAATTATTATCTTAGAATTTAAAACTGGAGGGGAGTCTTAAAAAACACCCATTCCAATCTCTTAATTTTACTGGTCTGTAGCTCAGATTGAGTGATTTGCCCAAAAATTACAGATTATAAATGCGAAGTTGTATTGTGGGACTCGGGTCTCCTTAATTCTAAATTTCAGAGTTCACCGAGTCCTGTCAAAAACATTAATGCTATCACTGAGGCTCTCCAAAGAAAGAAATAGACTTCTATCACAAAGAAGCTCATTCCATTACTCAGGGGCTTGAATTACGAGAAAGTTCTTTCATTGGACCAAAATCTACCTCTATGACTTCTACCTTGTTGGTCCTAGTTCTGTCTTCTGAGCACCATAGAATAACTAGTCTCTCTTCCAAATAACAAGTGCATGTTGCTTCAAATATTTGAAGATAGTGATTATATCTGCTTAAAATTTTCTTTTCTCCAAGCTAGCCAGACCTATTTTTGCCACCCATTTCCCCATTAGATTGTGAGTTTGAGGGCAGGGATTGTTTTTTTGGTTTGTTTGTTTTTTGTTTGTCTTAATTCTTTATACTGTGCTTGGTGCTTTAACAAATGGGTATTGACCAACTGACTCACCCAAAACTGTCATTCATTCAATGAATCATTGGTGATGGATTTAATTGCCAAAAAGAAAAAAAAAAAAAAATTATCTCACACAAGGAAAACTTCTTGACCTAAAAGTCTAAGGGACATCTCCAATCTCTCAACCCTCTTCCTTCACTAATTTAGAACTATATCAAGGTACTGTTTGTTCAAAGCATTTTGAGTTTCCATTAATTTACTTTCTAATTAAGGTCAGTGGATTACCAACTCCAGATCTGAGTTGGCAACTGGATGGAAAGCCTATTCGCCCTGACAGTGCTCACAAGATGTTGGTGCGTGAGAATGGTGTGCACTCCTTGATCATCGAACCTGTCACATCCAGAGATGCTGGTATCTACACATGTGTAGCCACCAACCGAGCTGGGCAGAACTCATTTAGCCTGGAACTCATCGTTGCTGGTAATTATTTTCCAACACCTTCCTCTCTCCGAACACCAGATTCTATGATATCTCTTCTTTGTGTTTTGCCATTCCGTATATATTTCTAATCACTATTCCAAATATATTTCTATTCTCTCTATATATTTCTAATCACAAAAGATGCCATCGGTCGGATATAGGTACAAGACAGGCAAATATTTGTACCCCCCAATAGTCAGACAGCACTTTTATATATTCTCTTTTCTCTTTTCCCAACTACTTCCCACCAACCTAACCAAGGGAGAAAGAATTCTAGCCAGTTCATTCATATTTCTGTGAATAAGATTGTTCTCTACCAGGAGAGAATGAAAGAATGACAGCCACAACTTCCAGAGAGCTGTCATTAGAGCTGTGTCTGCTTGTGTCTAGCCATTACCCCTTTCTTTACACAAGGGGATGTCTTGCACTTCTCCGAAAGAGTGAATGAGTAGCATTTAACAGAGCTGACTACCTTACCTCCAAATTCAAATTAATTTCAAGTTTGCTATGTTATTTTCTATTCCTATTATTCCTATTATTTCTATCCCTCTTTTCCCCCCAGTCACACTTCTCCTGCATGAAATTCCTTACATCATTTCTCACATGTTTTACTGGTTTCTCCTTGGAATATGATGCATCTCATTATCAGTAGGCTGTCCACTAGGTGGTGACCTATTTGGCCGAAGCAACAGATTCACTATAATAGGGTGGACAAAATAGAGGAGGGTGGTGTTTCAGAATTTTATTCTTTGCTAGCTTTGAGGTGCTGTATAAATGGAAGCCACTTATTATTGTTGTTATTGCTATTAAGATGAAAAATATTCATTATTATGTATCTCTAAGGGAGAGTTTCAAAGCATTCTCATGGGCTAAATCCTAATATGAATATTGATTTTTTCTTCTCCCCCAAAACAAAGTAATTCAATAAACATTTGTTAATGCATTAATAAATCTGTTTACTAATGCTTATTTTATGCACCTATTTATGTGCATGACACATTAGTCACTAGGAATCCAAATGTAAATAAAGTAGTACTTACCCTT
Source organism: Antechinus flavipes (assembly GCF_016432865.1). Lineage (NCBI taxonomy): Eukaryota > Metazoa > Chordata > Mammalia > Dasyuromorphia > Dasyuridae > Antechinus > Antechinus flavipes. The sequence continues at coordinate 100,933,713 of NC_067403.1, forward strand.
TGAAGCATACATTCTATTGAAAACCAAATAATCACATGGAGTTAGGGTAGGTTCTGACCAAGAATATAGGACTTAGGTAGGGACCTAGGGAAAAACTTATTCCTGCTATGATTCTTCACATGTGGATAGATAGGAATTTATTCCTCCAAGTATTCTTCCACTAACCATATAGCAGTCTTTGTTCTTGTTAAGTATACATTTGACTCATTCTGTTCTTATATACTGGACCACAGGATTTACACCAAATGTACTGACTTTCTCGAGATATTTTAGTCACAATTTGTGAATTTTTTGAGCTATCTTTTCCAACCCAGGATATAGAAATGGCAAATATACTTCCGTATCTTGCTCATTCCATTGTCTGTCCTTCCCTCTTCACATCCTCTCTCTCTAAAAAACAGACAAAACCTGCCAAATTCAGCCTAATTAAAATTATAATTCTCCAAAAAGATTTAGAGAATTTTGAAGCTAGTCTTTTTTGTTTTGTTTTGTTTTGTTCGTGGCTCCATTTTGATTGAATGACCACTAGAGGGTGATATGGACATGCATACATTCAAAAATTGTTTGATACTCAAGGAAGACATTAGGCCTTATTTTTATGGATCACTTCCACTACTGAATAGCAAGCGTTAAAGCATTAACACTAGAAACATTAGTGTGTGTTTCTTTCTTCAGAGATAAGGGAAATAAAGCAGTTTGTTTATTTTTTCCTAGATTTCAAAGGGCACAGAACCAACCAACTGATCAAACTAAGAGATTTATATATAGGACAAAAGTACTTGTATATTCCCCTAGATCAGGAGGTGATTATAAATACTATACTCTCATAAATCTGAGAATTTGCCACATGAGTTTTCTCTCCCATGATGTATACAGCAAACCATCGATACTTACCCAGTCCCTCCAAAATCCAAAAAAAAAACCCAAAATTGCACATACTCTATTTTTCACATTTCACTTTAAATCCTAGAATTGAAATAGTCTGAAACCGAATAGTCTTGCTTTTTAAAGTTAATGTACAAATCTTTCAAGGGCTATTCAATAAGCATAAGATGACTAGGGAAAATTAATTGAAATCAATTTGACTTCAGCTAATGTGTTGGCTTTGGAAACAAGCATGGCATAGTTTTCCACTAGGTGGCAGTAGCTAGCAGAAGCAATGAATTCCTAGCAAAAGGAATTAAAGCTAACCCAGATGCTTAGGGTTGGGGCTAAGAGACTCATACAGCCGCCTGACAGAGCCATTGAATGGAGCAGATGGTCAATGGACTGTGTGGGCTGAGTGGTCTGAATTAACTGCTGAAATAAATGAGCAGAACGGAGGATGGGCATGGGTTTGGCTAGTGAAAGGGTGATCTGGAGATTAGAACGAAGGGAAGAGCAACAGTGGAAAATTAAAAGATGTACTCAGACTAAGTTTTTAAAGCACTTCTCAGTCCTTCCTAGTGTGGCCCCCGGAATGCAGAATAAATACTGATAAAGGGTTCTTTTCATGTTTCCCAGCTAAGGAAGCACACCAAGCCCCTGCGTTTCTTGAGAAGCTGCAGAACACAGGAGTTGCTGATGGGTACCCAGTGCGACTGGAATGCCGTGTTTCTGGAGTTCCTCCACCTCAGATATTCTGGAAGAAAGAAAATGAGTCACTTACTTATAGCACTGACCGCGTGAGGTTGGACCGAATATATGATTCTGTCAAGTTCAATTAGTTTGAATCAAAAACAAGGCTTTTCTTATTTTGTAACAAAATAATAGTAAAATCAGTCTAAACTGAAGTGTTAAGAGGCACAAAGCTTTGGGTGAGATGTTCTGATCTGAGGGGAAAAAAAAGCAAGTTTTGCTCAATCTAAAAGTAATATTTTTTTTAATCCTTTAAATTTTTCTTAGTATTTTACAAGATGAATCCATTTGTTTTAATATTCAGTCAGAAGAAATGTCTAGTGTTTTTGTTTTTTTCCTAAGCCAAAAACTCAGCTAGAAATTAAATACACAGATTTATTCCACCCCTTGACGTCTGCTCTTATATCCCATTAACATTAATGGGGCTTGCCTGCCTCTCCAGAATAAGTAGACCCCATTATCTACGACTTGAAAAATTCTGCTTCTAATGATCTAATTAAAAATAATGCTGCATGTCCAAAGCCACTTTTAAAATTTTATTTAGAGCCCTAATGACCTTCTCCTTCTCACCAGCATGCACCAGGATAATCACGGCTACATCTGCCTGCTCATTCAAGGAGCTACAAAAGAGGATGCTGGATGGTATACTGTGTCGGCAAAAAATGAAGCTGGGATTGTGTCATGTACTGCGAGGCTGGATGTTTATAGTGAGTTTATCTTTTGTATTCATCCTATCCTGAAAATTAAGATAGCTCAGTGTTGCACAATCAACCTAGAGGTATCCCAATCAATTTCTATGAAAGTAATCCATTGACAGAAAGGTTTATGTTGCTCTCTTTTTTTTTTCTATTTGTAGTTTCTCGACACTAATAGTGACCCACATCAGGAGAACAAATACACTGTCAAAGTATAAGTCAAGATCTTTGAAATGTTAAAAGCAAAATATGCATGCTAATATTTCTTTCTTTGCATAGTCAGCTATAAAACTGGCTTTTTTTACTTAAGCATCTGTAGTAGTAGGCAAAGGCATGTTTACATTCATTTTTAAAGATGTTTTTGTTGTTACTGGGCTCAGCAAATGACAATCTTTAATGTCTCCTTGTGTCATAATTCTATTATAATCTTAAAATGCACTCTAGAAATGAACGCTAATGAGCCAAGAATGCATATGCTCTGTTGTAGCTTATTGCTTTCTTAGCCAAAGTCTCTTAATATAGCTTCAGCAGTGGATTTTTACCAGCATTTGTATGTATGTCTGTGTCTGTGTATATGTGTGTGTGTGGTATGCAGCTGTACACATGCACAAAGTGTACCATTCCTTTGTTTTAAGTAGGGGATATTTGTGTAAGTATTTCAATAATGTTTCATAGGCCCGGCAAAGTATTTCTATAAAATTGTTGGACCAACACAACATGGTCATGAGCCTTTATGTACATATATGTATGTCATATGTCGTGAGTGATTATGTATACATAACCACGAGAAAAATGAAATTTGTTTTATTTTCAGTTTGTCAACTTCATTTGGATTAAAAACAGTTTTGTGGAAATCCCTACTGGGAAGATTCACTCAAAGTGACCTCCCACCCAATCTCTTTTCATGGATTGGAGTTTTTAACATCCACTTAGGGTACCTAATAGCATCCATGATGATGGATAGCAGAAATAGATTTGGATTGGGGGAGCGGGGGGGAAGAGACTAAGACCATATTTTAACTTCACAATAAAGCTTTACCAAGCTTAGAACCAACCCTATGAGATCTAGACTTTGAGGGGGAGAAGAAAAAGAGATGGAAATGTTTATTTATTTATTTATTTTGGTGAGGGATAAGTAGAGCCATGCTGCTTAAAGAATATTTCAGAAGATTCTCCTTGGGAAACTTTCCTTTGGAGAAAAGATAAATTTTATATATTCTGGAGAAAGGAGCAAAATGTTGGTGAAGTAAATAAATAAATAAAATAATAAATAAAGCAAGATAACTTTAGAGTCAGGAAGGGAGTAGAGAGCAGAAAACAGAACAGTCACTCAGTCTCATTTGGTTGGTTGAGTTGGTCCATCCTGTTTTCCAAATAGAATGCATGTTGGTGTTTATTTGAGCAAGAACTTTTGAATTTACTTCCATCAACCGAAAATCTATCCTCTGCTTAAGCCCTGACTCTTCTCTGTCTTTCTGTAGCCCAGTGGCACCAGCAGCCCCAGAGCACCAAGCCAAAAAAAGTGCGGCCCTCAGCCAGTCGTTACGCAGCACTTTCAGACCAAGGACTGGACATCAAAGCAGCGTTTCAGCCTGAAGCCAACCCGTCTCATCTGACTTTGAATTCAGGCTTGGTAGAGAGCGATGATCTGTAGATCCCGTGTTATTTCCAAAGCAGAAACACTGAAAGCCATTGCCTTGACCAACCATATTCCTTTGTCACTTTATGTAAAAGGCAGACACACACCTTTGACTACATACAAGAGATAAAGAACACCATCACCATACTTTTCTAATTTACTATTATACCCAATGGAGAGTATTAGTAGCTGGTATTCATAGAAATGTACACTTTGCACCAAAAATTCACATTCATCCAATTTTTAAATTTTGAAAACTGCTATGAGTATTTGTCAGAAATGCCAAAGCACTAAAGGAAACCAACTGAGCAAAAGTAAACACGGTTTATGTGCATCACCAAGTGCCTTTAACACAAAACAAGCTCGCCAGTGCTCCTCAGCACAGTGTGAAATGCTTAATCGGAGGCAGTTGGACTACAAGTCAAAACTAAAATATGATGCTAATGTGGCAATGCATCGAGACAGCTACAGTCAAGAAGTGCAATATGTTAGAATCCAAAAGGACAAATATATCCAAGTAAACTTTGCCTTCTCTGCAAATTGCTTCCTATTATATCATAGAGAAAGAACTATTTGCCTTAAATGTTCATTGATAGCAACACCTTAGTTCTTTTCTTCCTATGTGTGTAGTATTTTTTCTCTTTCCGTCCCCTTCCCTGTCCGCCCCCCTTGCCACCCTTCTTCCCCTTCCCTCCCGCTGGAAGCTTATTTACAATCCATATGAAAAGGCTAATTTAAGTATCAATAATTTAATGTATTTTGAATAAGAGCTGAAGTGTATAGTACAGTCTGTTCCATGGAAGGAATCCAAACGCCCCCATGACAACCACGGCATATTGTTCTAGGAGAATGGATAGGAGAAGAGAAAGGAGGTAGCGGTATACAGGAAAATGCTGCCAGTGTGATTATACTGCCTTCGTTTAACTGAACTGGAAGGAACAGGGAAATGGTAAAGACCAGGTCTTTCTTTGTTGTTGAATGAATCTCAAATCTAGTTTAAAAACAAAACAAAACCCACTGCCATTCATAAAACTAGAATGCTGCAGTCGGCTAGAAGTCTAGGGTATGTGTAAGGAGGGAATTTCTGTGTATGTGGCATCTCTGCTATGTCTGAGACTGGAGCAGTATAGAGGCAAGTTGAAATGGACTGAGTCTGTGGGACTGATGTAAATGGCAAGTAAGCACCTGTGGGAGCTGGTTTCATGGCTACTTGAAGGAAATCAATTAGCTTGGAGAGAGGCAAAAACAGACTTGTGCCATAATGTGTTTTACTTCATGGTACATACATGGTCATGGCAAATGGTAAATATCAATTTACTTTTCTGCTGCGCTATAATCCAGTGACCCTCCTCTAAGAAGGGACAATATTACACGAAATACATGAAGATGTTAGATTAAAGGCTGCTTTCCAAGTGCAAGGTGATTCGATATCAAACTGGACTGGGCAGATTCTGATCAGACTTGGAGGTCTTAATTCAGAACCAAGCCATTTTTATAAGGGGAAAATAATTAGGCTGAACGAGAAAACATGAGGTTTTGATGGTACTTTGCTATGAAAGGAAAACACTGTATTCCTTATACGAAGCACATATATCTTTCATTATTTATAATAAAAATGTTGAAATCTATCTCAGCTCAGTTATTCAAGTCAATACTTAGTTTGTTTGTTTTGTTGTTTTTTTAAAGAATTTTATAATTGTGTACCACCCCATGTATTTTGCATTACAGCTACACATGTATTGCTTTGTACCTCTTTGTAAGAACACCAACCAGGTTTTAAGTGATTGATGAACTTTCACACATAGGGTAGCTGTTGTTCTCTGCGGAGTGATACCAGTTTTCTGACCACGCTCATACACATGGCTAATATGAATTTAAGATGCAGCACACACAGTCTGTCCTAGAACTATTCTACCTATACTTTAGAAATGTCATGTATCACTTGCCAAATTTTTCTGAATGTGACTTGCTAACTTACTGGTTTTTAGCTTCACTAGCATTATTTTGCCACCTTTTATTTGTATTTATAAAGAAACAATGTACTAGCATACTACTTTGGATTGTCGTGTTGATATCATGTGGTTTTAACATCAATAAATATTTAACAAGTAAGACAGTTGTCATTTTCTGAAGCAAGGTATTCGGTGTTTTTCTTAATGCAAAGGTGCAAGTTATTCTATGAGAACGCCAAACAAAGTACATTCTAACACCATGTTATCCAAAGGAATAATTGTGCTAATATTGTACAGATGGTGCAAAGCTGGAGGGGGGAGCTGAGTGGGGGAAGATTCTTACTAAGTAACAAAATCACAACCCAACAAGATCTTACTACTTTAAAATCATAGGCCAAAACTAATAAGATAAAAATGGATAAATATAAACATCTACTTCAAAATTTGACTTCACAAGTGCAGGATGGGGACAATGCAGGCAGAAAAAAGTAGTTCAATGGGAGTCAACAATATGTCATAGTTGCCAAAAAAAATTTTTTTAAGCTTCTGTAATTATATTGTTTTGTTGTTGAGTCATTTCAGTGGCGTCCTGGCAAAGCGATTTGCCATTTCCTTCTCTGGCTCATTTGACAGATGAGAAAATTGAAGCAAACAGGATTAAGTGACCAGTCCAGGATCACACAGCTAATAAGTATCGGAGGCTGGATTTGAGTGCAGGGCCACTGGACTCTGAGGCTAGCATTCTATACACTGTATCATCTAGCTGCCCCAAAGCAATCATGAGGCAACATTAAATTAAGTATTTTGACCTGGTCAAGTCATAGCTGATGTATCATGTTTGGAATTGGACCCCACAATTTAGAAATTACATTGACAAACTGTGTATGTCCAAAGCAGGAGAAGCGATATGACAAGGGCCTATTACAACCAGCATGCCTTGAAGGAACTGGGACTATTTGGCCTGGAGAAGAATAAACTAAGACTTTTTTGGGGGGAGGGGGATGTGAGAGGTGTCTTTAAATATTTGAAGAATATCTGTGGAAGCAGGATTAGACTTGTTCTGTTAGGTCCTACCTCACAAAATGAATTCTAGTTAGAATTTCAGAATTAAGTACATTAATTCAGTAAAATGGACCTGTTTTGGCTTGATGTACAGAAAGAGCTCCTAACAGTGATGGGCCATCTCAGAAGATTCTTCTTTATGTGAGATCTTCAGACCAACACTTCATGGACATGAGAGGAGGATGTTGCAATGTGGGCTTCTAAATCAGATACACATTGGACTATGTGACCTCTTCTGTCCATTCCAACTAAGATTCTGTGGATCACTCATATCCGGTCTACACAAAGCATTGGGGTTCTATCAAATGTCCTTGCTGCATGGCAGTCAGTCAACATGCATTTATTAAGCACGTATTATGTGCCAGGCACTGTTCTAAGCACTGGAAATACAGAGGCAGATAAAACAAAACAAAACAAAAAACCCACCACCAACTGTCCCTTTCAAGGAGAACTTATATTTTAGGACTAGAAATATTTAAGGGCACTATTTTTCTTCCTTTTTCCTAGTCTCTTTCCAGAGAAAATTCCTCCTTGCTTTTATTATTTAAAAATGATATTAACACCTGCAAAGTCCCTAGCTTTATGAAAAATTAGTGTTTGAGTGTGAATCTTGAATTGAGTTTTTGCCCATTTCCCTAAAATAACCTAAATTCTAATTCTAATTTATATGATTAGAATTTAGAATAATTTATATTCTAAAACAGCATGCAATTGAGAAAAGGGATTTCACTTAGAAAATTTCCAAACCCATTAAAGTAAAGCAGATGGTATGACCAAATCCAGATTTTTAAAAGAAAATTTAATTTGAAGGAAGGTGATTATATGTGTATGAAACAGGCCTAAATGATTAGATTAAAATATTCAGGAAATGCTTCATTGAAATAATGTGGATTGAGGTGAGACTTAAAAGCCAAGATATTAATTTGTATGGCCAAGAGTAATGGATCAGAGGCAAGAATATATGTGATTTTTTGGTGGAGGGTTTATACTGGGGAGCACTCAAAGACAGGTAGAGCTGCTTGCTGAAGGCTTTGAATGGCAGGGTGAAGGAATTTGGACTTTAGCCTGTGGGCAATAGAGAGTCAATAAAGAAAAATGGAGGATTAGGGAGTAAAATGATTAAAGCAGTGTTTTATGAAACTTATTACCATTAATGCATAGGAAATCTTGGACAGAGTTGGGCAGCTGCTAGTTTTCTCCAAGGATCTCTTTACTGGAAGTTTCATGGGGGTTCATCATTACATATGCTATACAAGTTTGTGCAACAGTGGAGGTAGAAGCCCCAAGTCTGATTCTATCACCGAGTGGTATAGCTTCAGAAATATTTTTGCCTTTCCTACCTCTAAAATATGCGTAGTAATTTCTTTTTGCAGTATCAACGTGCTTGGAGATCCTCAGATAAATTATTTGGGGAGATTCCAATACTTAATATGCAATGGTGGGAATCTAAGTAACTAATAAAATGGCAACCTTAGAAATTATATGGAAATGATCACTAGAATGAAAAATAGAGTAAATATAAAGTTTCTAAGAAAATGGTTTAGACAGGCACCATAAATAAAGTTATGAGTTAATGTGAAAATATAGAACAGAAAAACATTGCAGACAAGGGGAAAATTAAGTAAGAAAGACACTATAAACAGATGTGAAGAATGCAGAACCAAGAGAACAATATGTTCTTCCCTGTTTAGTCATGTCCAACTCTCTGTGACTCCATTTGGGGTTTTCTTGGCAAAGATTCTGGAGTGGTTTGCCATTTCCCTCTCCAGCTCATTTTACAGATGAGCAAACTAAGGCAAGGAGGATTAAGTGACTTCCCTAGCATCACAAAACTGTTTGAAGCCAGATTTGAACTCAGGAAGATGAGTATCTTCAGGCCAATACTCTAGCCTCCTAGCTGCCCCTAAGAGAAAAACATACATAATCACAAATAATGTAGATGAAAAGAATTCTAAAAGTATCTGATTAATTGCAGTGACCAGTCTTAAATCCAGGAAACAGAAGGTGAAACATACCTTTCTCTGAGAGGAAAGGTAGAAGGCTATGGGTGTAAATGCTTGCATAATATGAGAAGCAGGTGCTATTTCCAGACAGTTTTTTATTATTTTTCTCTGCTCTAAGGGAGGGTTCAATGGGGGTGGTGGTAGAGAGAGCAGTATATAGGGAAATAAAAAGCAAAAGGCTTTAATAAAACTTAAGAGAAGAGAGGGCACAAATGACAATACACATAGAATAGCTCTACAGATGTGTATTGGAATCCAAACAAGCATCAAATTCCATTCCAGGAATCATTTTTTTAAAAAAATCAAAATCTGGACAGAGCTCAAATACTAAACAATTGGGATTATCTAGATTTCTGCCTAGGAAAAATAAATTACCATGTAAATTGATAAGTAAAATACACATATCATCCAACTGTTCTGTCCCAAAGAAAATGATCTTATAAATATGAAATTTATACCTAGTCTGACTGAATTGTGGATCTCTTTCTTATGAGTTTTCAAGGATGGGGCTGGTTCCTGAGCTTAAATATTGACGATATTATTTGACATACCAATAAAAGCCATTTTTCATTTTAAATATAGAATAAGGAAACCAATTATGTAAACTTTCTAGAAGAAGGGGTTATTGGAGAACTTGCTCAAGAATATCAACACAAGAAAATTAATTCAAAGAAAATACAAGGCTGGATTGTGGAAAGCAATACCATGCCACTAACATGTAGCTTACAGAATTTATATTTATTGTTCTGTAATATTCCTCTCTGGAATTGCTGTCACTTGACTGTTTACAATTTCCTTATTCATATGAATAGAGTTTGTCAAACAAATGAAACTAATAAAATCAATCCCAGAGCCATCAAGGACAGGACATTTGGCACCTCTAATTTGATTTGTAGTATATGATATTCAAATACCATGCCTGAGTCTTGGGCCTTCTTTTTGGACTTGGTCCATAATATGATAGAATAGGGAAGGGGAAAAAAAAAAAAAAAAAAACTAACCCACTGGCTCTAGAGTTAAAAGGGCTAGCTTCAAATGAGATCTTTGACTACATGAGTGATTACTTAAATCACTTAACCTTCCAGGGCCTCAGTGTCCTAATCTGTAAAGAAAAAGGTAAACAAAACAGCCAGGCAGGTACTTACTTTTGAAATACACACAATTTAAATTTTCTACCCAATCAAAATTATGGTAACTGTAGTATATTGACTCTCAAGTCATTTTCACTTTTCTCAAACAATTCTACAACAGTTGGCTCACCATCATCCCCTTCTCCTCAACTCCTGCCTGTTTAATAGGAAATCTCCATATTCGTGTAGAGACTCCCTAAAACCCTAGTCTTCCATTTCCAAAACCTCTTTAAGTCCCTAAGGAAGGTCACACACTAGAATTTGCCAATGCTCACAAGTGTTCCACTTTCCTAATTAGAAACACTGCCATTCCCCTATCTTACCACCAACTCCTATCATTCTACCTCTTCCTATGCTCCAACACCTATTCTTTTTTTCTCTATTAAAGCTTTTTATTTTTCAAAACATATGTGTAGACAATTCTTCAACATTAACCCTTGAAAAACTTTGCATTCCAATTTTACTCCCTTCCTGCAAGCTCTCCCCTAGATGACAAGTAATCCAATATATGTTAAACATATAGAAATATATGTTAAATCCAGTATATGCATACATATTTATACAATTATCTTGCTGCACAAGAAAAATCAAATCAAACCAGTAAAAAAAAAAAAAAAAGCAGCAAAATAAAACGCAAGCAAATGACAACAAAAAGAGTGAAAATACTACGTTGTGAATCACACTCAGTTCCCATAGTCCTCTCTCTGAATGTAGATGGCTCTCTTTATCACTAAATTGCTTGATGGCCAGATATGTTGAAGAGAGCCACATCCATCAGAATTGATCATTTTATAGTCTTCTTGTTGCCGTGTATAATGATCTCTTGGTTCTGCTCATTTCACTCAGTATCAGTCCATGTCAATCTCTCCAGGCCTCTCTGAAATCATCCTGCTTGATCGTTCCTTATAGAATAATAATATTCCATAACATTCAATTACAAACTCTATTCATATGAATAAGGAAATTGTAAACAGTCAAGTGACAGCAATTCCAGAGGGGAATATTACAGAACAATAAATATAAATTCTGTAAGCTACATGTTAGTGGCATGGTATTGCTTTCCACAATCCAGTCTTGTATTTTCTTTGAATTAATTTTCTTGTGTTGATATTCTTGAGCAAGTTCTCCAATAACCCCTTCTTCTAGAATAATTATTTAGCCATTCTCCAATTGATGAACATCCATTCATTTTCCAGTTTTTAGCCACTACAAACAGGGCTGCCACAAACATTTTTGCACATGTGGGTCCCTTTCCCTCCTTTAAGATTTCTTTGGGATATAAGCCCAGTAGTAACACTGCTGGGTCAAAGGATATGCCCAGTTTGGTAACTTTTGGGGCATAATTCCAAACTGCTCTCCAGAATGACTGGATCTGTTCACAGGTTCACCAACAATGTATCAGCGTCCCAGTTTTCCCACATTCCCTCCAACATTGGTCATTATCGTTTCCTGTCATCTTAGCCAATCTGAGAGGTATCCAACACTTACTTTTTACATCACTGACATCTCTATCCCCTCCATGCCTCAGGCTATTACCCTGACTCTGACTTCATTATCCTTCCTCTCCTCCTTCACCCCCAGAGTTGCCCTTCTCAGCACTTTACAGTGTTTCCAGACCCCCTGTCCATCCCACACAGCTCTTTTCTTGCCATCCCTCAGCCCTGGATCGCTCCCACAATCTACCTTTTCCTCTCCTACTTCTAAGCTGCTGAACAAAACTAGGTACCATACTAACTGGCTACGTGACTTTTTGCATTATCCAACCTTGACTTCACTTCAGCAAGGCAATCCTTAGACTTCTTCCTAACTGATTCACAACCTTCCTGACCACAGAAGCTCTTCGTAATTTTCTCTTCCTTGTTCCAGCTTCCATCTACTACACAAATATTGTACAACTGTGCCAAGTGAATCTTAGTTATATGTCAATATATAAGAAACCTTAGAAGTCGTAGACTAGTAACTCCTAAAATGTGACTCCTCTCTATTAGAATAGGTATTCTTTGCTATATGGAATAAGTACTTAAGCAAAATTAGCCATAACAAAAACTGTATCTTCCTACTCTCCACAGCAAATCAATGAGTTCTCTTTTTTTTTTTTAAATAGATTCGACTTGAAATTTTTTGGCAAGGCTTTTGCCTTGTATGGAAACTGAGGTACTACCAAAAAGGAATGCCATCATCAGTGGGATGAACCGTCTGTCTTCTGTAACATTTTCTGTGGATAAATAAGTGCATATTATTTTACATAGATGTCCACTATGTTAATTTATTGATAACTGTTAATAATTTAACAAAGTTTTCAAACTTTGCTAACACTAGGCTATTTTCTATAGGTCACATTGGAACATAACAATGTACCTGGAAAATAAAAGGGATGTGCCATCCAGGGAAAGAGATGGGGGGAAGAAGGGAAAAATCTGGAACACAAGGTTTTACAGGGGTCAATGTTGAAAAATTATTCATGGATATGTTTTGAAAATAAAAAGCTTTAATAAAAAAAATTTTTTTTAATGTAAGGGATGTGCCATGGCTAATCTTCTGATTATATTCATACAAATCTGGCTTTTGCCTCCTCTCCAGCCTAAATTACCCCAAGATATGATGTCAGGGGTGAGGTCAGATAACAGATTATGGGCAGCTACCTGGCTGAACTCTCCAATCATTCAACTCCAACAACTTTAAAATAACATTTCAGATAAAATTTTGGAACAGCACAGCCTGCAAAAAGTTGGAGTGAGATATTTTTATGACTGAAGAAAACGTAAGAGAAATCAGTATTACAAGGAGGAGGTCTGTCTCACACACTCCAAGATGGCAGCAATAGACACGGCATCACTAGCTGCTTTAGAAACTTCCAGTCCAGATCAGAGAGTACAAGGGACCTATCGCTGCCATTGGGTATAGCTGGAACTAACTGGCAATTTTGCAGTTTCTGAGCAGAGAGGTACTCTGGTGATCAGTCACAAAGGAGTAAGGACCATGGTCACAGTTCCAAGGCAGAAAGAGTACTAAGTTTGTGCAGTTGCAGGGAACTGGGGCCTTCATCAGTAAAGACCAGAGTGCAGACCACAAGATCAGTGACCATACCTCTGCCAGAATCACAACACCCTGAAAACACCCAAAACTTGCAGACTCACAAAACTCGTTGTGAAAATAGCAGCATGAAAAAGTCTGAAACTTTTGTGCAGAGCCCAACTTTAACATAAAGTTAAAAGGCAAGAAATAGATTGGAAAAATGAGAAAACAACAAGAATTTGATTGTAGCTACCAAAAAAAGCTTCAAAGAAAAATTCTAATTGGATCTAAGCTCAAAAAGAATTTCTGAAAGAGTTAAAGAGATAGGAGAAGGAAAAAAAGAGGGGTAGGGGACAGAATGAGTGATTTAAAAAAGTTAGAAAAAGAAAATTAACAGCTTGGTAAAAGAGGCACAAAAATCCATTGAAGAGAATTCCTTAAAAAGCAGAAATGTCCAAAAAAAAAAAAAACCTACAAAAATTCACTGAAGAAGAGAATTCTTTAAAAAATAAACTTGCCCAAATGGGAAAAAAAAAAGCTACCAAAGCTCACTAGAGAAAATATTTCCTTAAAAATTAAAATGGGGCAGATGGAAGCTAATGACTACATGAGATAACAAGAAAAAATAAAAACAAAGTCAAAAGAATGAAGAGAAAAGAAAACATGACATTTTATCAGGAAAACAAGTGACCGAGAAAATAGATCAAGGAGAGATCATTTTAAAATTATCACACTATTTGAAAGCCATGATCAAAGAGTCTAGATATTACATCATATTTCCATGAAATTATCAAGGAAAACCAGCCTGTTATCTTAGATTTAGAGGGTCTTAGAGCCCTTGAAAGAATCCACCAAACACCTCTTGAAAGAGATATCTAAATGAAAATTTCCTGAAAATTGTAGCCAAAAAAAAAAAAAAAAGAAGAAGAAGAAAATTATAGCCAAATTTCAAAACTCTAGGTCAAAGAGAAAGAACCTCAGGCAGCCAGAAAGAAACAATCCAAATATCATGGTTTAACAGCCAGGATCACACAATTTTTAATAGTTTCCATGTTAAAGAAGCTGAGGACTTGGAATTAGGGATAATTATGGTAAGATGAAGAAGCTAGTATACCATCCAATAATCACTTATCCAACAAGACTGAGTGTACTCTTCTAGGAGGGAGAAAAACTGGTATTTAATGAAATAAGAGGATTTTCAAGCATTCCTGACAAAAAAGACCAGCACTGAATGGAAAATTTGACATTAAAACAGAAGAGTCTAAAAAAACATAAAAAAGTAACAAAAGAATAATCATAAGGAGCTCAATAAATGGGAAATTGTTTACATTCCTATAAAGGAAAATGGCACCCATAACTTGTTAAGAACTTTATCATAATTAGGACAGTTAAAAGGAGTTTACATAGACAAAGGACACAGGTATAAGTCGATTATATTAAAATGATCTCCCAAAAAACTGAAGGGGAAAAAAGAGGGATGCATTAGAAGGGAGAAAGGAGAAGTAGAATGGGAAATTTTTTTCATAAAAAAAAGATAGACAAAAAAGAAACAATGGAAGAGAAAATGGCAGGGGTTAGCAGGCAATGCTTGAAACCTCACTCTCATTAGAATTGGTTCAAAGAAGAATACATATATAGACACACACATCTATATATACATACATAGGTATATATGTACACTACACACACACACACACATATTCAGTTATATATAGAAATCTATCTTACCCAATAAGGAAACAGGAGGAGAAGGGATAAGAGAAAGTGGAAGTATTGTAAGGAAAGGAAGATTAAGTGAAGTAGTGGTTAGAAGCAAAATAGACTTGAAGAAGCAAAAGATAAGAAAGAGACAGAAGAAATAGAAAATGATAGGATGGTGGAAATACACAGTAACTCACTTCAAGGGAATGAAATGAGCAGATAGTTGAATGGATCAGAACTCAGAATCCAAGAATATATTGTTTACAAGAGACACACTTGAAACAGAAAGATATACATAGAGTTAAAATAAAGGGCTGAAGCAGAATCAATTATGCTTCAGTTAACATTTAAAAATAAAAAGGCATGGGTAGCAATCATAATCCTAAGTAAAAGAACTTAACAAAAAACAATAAACAGAGAAACTACATTTTGCTAAAAGGTACCCCAGACAATGAAATAATATCAATCAGTTTCCAGAAGGCAAAAAAAAGAGCTATCTATAGTTTAAATCACTATTGATTAGAGAAAGGAAAATCTCACACCTATCAGAAATAAAAAAATGCAACATGGATTAAGGGAAAATTAATGGAGTTGTGAACTGCTCCAACCATTCTGGAGAATAATTTGGAACTAAGCCCAAAGGGTGACAAAACTGTGCATACCTTTTGATCCAATGTACAAAAATATTTGGAGCAACTTTTTATGGTGTCAAAGAATTGAAAATCAAGGAGACGCACATCAATTGGGGAACTGAATGTCATTACATATGATTTTGGTACAGTGCTATTGTGTTATAAAAAATGACAAGGGGGGATAGTTTCAGGAAAAAAAATGACAAGAATTATAGGAACCAATACAAAGGAAAGTGAGAAGAACCATGAGAACATTACACACAGTAATAACAATGTTGTAATGATTATCAGCTGTGAAAGATTTAGTTACTCTGATAAATAGTGATGGAAAAATGGTATCCACCTCCAGAGAGAGTACTGATACACAAAGTGAAGTATAATTTTCTTTCATTTTCTTGCTTTTCAAAAAATATGGCTAATATAAAAATGTGTTTTACATGAATTCATTGTTGGCTTTGTCAATAGGGATAGGAGTGGGAGGGAAGAAAAGAATTTCAAAGTAAAAATTTAAAGAAAAAATGTTAAAAGCAAAGAAAGTGATTTTTTTTTAAATATCTGCTACTGTCTACATTTCCTAGGCCTACCTCCTTCCCATCTCCTTTATCTTTTCCTTCCTTTTCTTACCTTCCATTTATCTATCCATTTACAAGATTTTGCCTTTTTTTTTTAATAAAATGACTTAATGTTGAAAAGAAAAGTTTTTGTATTAAAAAAAAGTTCTATTAATTGATGAAACATAAGATATTGCCTCTATCATAGATGAAAATTTTGATACTAGAAAAGAATAAGATAAAGAATAAAACATGCATATGAAGAAAATTTTCTGATGGAATCCAAGCAGTGTTGAACAAAATGAACTGGAGCATAAAAATAAAAACAGCATTGTAAAAAGCATAGAATGAGTACTTCATTTATATGTGGACTATTTAATACTTTGAAAGTTCAGAGAAAACTTAAAAACTGGAAAAAGGTGAATATAAAGAAACAGTTTTAATAATGTTAAATGATATGCTATTCTATGTAGAGAAACTAGAGTTTCAGGGCATTATTATTCCATGATCATTTGCAAATAACTGTTTAAGATAGACTAAAACTAAAATGAAAGAAATTACATATTTACATACTTAAGGGTGATTTTTAAAGGTCTACTGATTTAATAGGGGAAAATGTGAGTGATTACCTTTTAAGTGAAAAGTGCATCTGAGAACAGAATGTTCTGATTTAATTCACTAAAAGTTATAGAAGACAGGAAGCCAAGGGGTTTTTATGGTAAAGAGATGCAAGAACTTGATTGGAAAGACAGATTCAGGAGTAAAGTAAAAAAACATTTTTGTCAGAGCTGTTTAAAGAGACCAGAAGCAAGAGAACTCAGCTGACTAAAATATTTCAGTTATATGATTCCTGGTCAGAGAAAGGCTCAATCTCATGGATAAATGCTTCAGTTCTAGAAACTGTTCTCTACTGCCCAGGGCTTAAGATAGGCAAAGGTTCTGATAAGCATCTGTTCCCCTTTTCACTAGGAAAGAAAAGTATAAAGGGGGAAGACAAGATTATGCAGCTGCACTGCTCACAGGAGCTGATAATGAGATTTAATTGGACAACATAGTAAGTAAATGGTGAGTAAAGTTTGCCTCCTGCAAAGAGTCCATGTTTGCTATGAACTCTGTCCTGATGGACAATGGAGCATCCAGAGGAGTGAAGACTTAGCTGGAACATTTTGCCTATACTCTTCTGTTTGACTCGACTCCTACTTCTAATCTTTGCCAAGCAGACTCCACTAAATTAGAACATGATAGCCATTACTAGGGGCTATTCACTGGATGACTGTACTGAGACTATGATTCTGCAGGCACCAATTGGCCAAAGTGGAGCCAAGTAAAGCTTCCCACCTCCTCCCTAGCACACTGGACAAACAACAAACTTAGAGGTAAATGAAAAGAACCATGCAAAACTGGACTTTAAGCATATAAAATTAGGACATTCAGATAATTTACAAGTTTCAATGTCAGGGCCAGGAAGTCAGGAAAATCCAAGTTCAAATCTGGCCTCAGATACTTACTAGCTGTGTAATCTTGGACAGAGTAGCTAGGTGGCTCAATGGATAGAGCACAGAGTCTGAAATCAGAAAGATCCAAGTTCAATCCAGCTAAAAACACTTACTGAGTGGGGGAATCCTGGGCAAGTCACATCTTGTTTGCCTTCATTCCCTAGAGAAGAAATGGCAATACTCTTCAGTATCTTTGCCTAGAAAACTCTTAAGGACAGAGTGATCCATAGGGGACACAGATAGGACCTAACAAGCATCAGAAGAGTTTGTCTTTCTGCACCATCATATTTAGCATTCTTCTGTTCAGTTTCATTCAATAGAGCAACAATTTCTTACATACCAACTATGTGCTAGATACTATACAGTTAATTTTCTGAAATAAAGACTTCAAACAGCAACAGAAAGCAACTACTGTTATTCTCTCCCAGGAAGCTGAGACTTGGGAGCAGCAGATGGCAGAGTACAGAGTCAATCTAGGGCCAAGAGTAGGGAAAACCCGAGTTCAAATTCAATTTCAAACACTTCCTAGCTGTGTGACCCTGGGCAACTTAATCTCAGTTTGTTTTGTAAAATGAGGATTAAAAATATAGAACTTTCATAAGGACAAAATGAGATAGTATTTGTGAAGCACTTGGCATGATGTCTGGCACATTATTAACACTATGTAAATGTTAGCTATTATCATTGTGTCAGAATGTGAAGCAGTTTGCAGGACTACTGAAAGGGTAGTTTATATCTTATTATTTTTATTTTCCTAATTTAATTTGTTTTAAACTTAAATATAAAAATGGGAAAAGGAAAAAAATTGCCATGTACATAACATAAGGGAAAGGTCAATATAAAACAATAAATTTTCATTTCGAGAAAATTTACATAATATACACTATACACTGTTTTTCAAAGCGGTAGGCTCCCTCTTTTTTTGGCTTCCTTGTAGATTTTTTTTTGTTCTCAGTTGAATACTTTTTATTTTATTCCCTTCTCCCCTCCCCACATGCACAGTCTCAAGAAGAAGCAAATATACATAGATATCTCAAACATACAGATACACTGATACACACACATATAAGACCAAGTCCAAGCCAGTCCATATTTTTCTAAATCAACCAGCTCATCATTTCCTACACCATAGCAATATTCCATGCCAATCACATCCTGAGAAATTTTCTATGAAAATTTTTTCCCAATTTTCTGCATTCCTTCTATTCTTGGCCAAATAGGTTTTATTTATACAAGAAAAAAAATATTTTTTAATTTAAAATTAAAAAATTTAAAATAATTAAAATTATCTATTTTATACTTCAATAATGCTCTCACCTTATAATATCAATTAAGGCTGGTATTGCTGAATCTATTTCCTTTATATCTTTTTTTCCCTGGTTTCTGAAATTCCTTATCTTTTGTTCTTCCAAATGAACTTTTTTTTCCCCTAATTCAGTAGGATAATTTTTTAGTAATTTAATTGGGGGAGGGGGTGTAGCTAGATGGCACAGAGCACTAGCCCTGAAATCAAGAGGACCTGGATACTAATCTAGTCTCAGACCCTTAACACTTCACACTTCCTAGCTGTGTGACCCGTGGGCAATTAATCCCAATTGTCTCAGAAAAAAAAAAAAAAAAAAAGTAATTTAATTGGGATAATAAGTGAATAAATAGGCAAATTGTCATTTTTAGAAATTATAATGGCTTTACCTATCCATGAACAATATTACTTCAATTATTTAGACATGATTTTATTTGTATAAAAAATGTTTTTATCATTTTACATCTTACCTTAGTTCTACTCCAAGTCTTTTGAGAGCCCAGCCAGGGGCTGAGTTCTTTCCTTATCAATAATCATCTTCTTCAGTGCAGAAGCTCCCTCTGCTCCCATTCAGCTCTAACTTTAAATCTCCAGATCTCTTGAACTTAAGATTGCCTCCAAAACTTTATGCATCCTGCTTAAGACTCCTGTTTAGTCACCTTTACTTATGAAAGAAATAAAACAGAAAGAGTTCAGGCTAGTCTGAACTCACACATTTAGGTGCTTGTTATTTGTCCTTCCTTCTGGAGTGAAGGAAAAGCACTTGTCTCTCCCAATGCACGTCTTGAAGATTCTTCTTATGTTCAAGCAAATGGCATCAGTTAATATGTTGGGTTGTTTAAAACCAGCAAGTTAAATACAAGCCAGTCACTAATTGAAATTTCCAAGCCAGACCTGGTAATGATGGATGACACATGCTGAAGCAAGGTTTCAAGTTTTAAGTCTGCATGGTTGATCTCACCTGTGCCTTCTCTATCAGTTCTCTCAGCATAGAGTCTGATCTCTAGGGTGATGGCGTAAGTGAAGTGGGGAGGTACCTGTCTATGTTGACCTAGGATGTCACCAAATAATCAGTAAGTTATCTAGGAATTCCTGGATTTGGGCACACTCAGTAAGTTCACCATTCAATGCTACTCTGGGGAGAAAGCTCACCTTCTGACTGCTGGCCAAACTCTCAAGCCAAGGAAGTAGGAAGAGGCAAGTTCCCACCTCATCCATCAGATGATTGTGGTAAGTACTATCCATCTCAATGCCTAAGTCACTTCCATTCCCTAACACCAGACTAGTGCATCTTCAGAATTCTGTAGTCAGTGTTCCTATCATGAAACGGATGAGGTCTCAAGAGACTGATGATGAATGATCAAAGCAAGTATAAAGTCTAGCAACAGGCTTTGAGATGTAGGGAGGTGTTCAATGACTACTAGTAGTGTTATTCATCCTTTTCATCTTCAATTTTTGAGTTTCTCTCTTCTCTAATGACATACATTTATTTATTTCCACTGGAAGCAGAATTACCCAACTAGAATCTATCTAGAAGATGTAGAAATAGAGGGAAGTCCATATATCACTTTTGTAGAAAGCAGTCAGAGACACTCAAGTGAATGAAACTCCCTGCCCACAAAACTGAGGAAGTTTCTCATGAAATAGGAATAATTTGTAGCTTAAAAATATGAAACTATATTGTATTTAACTTATACTTTAACATATCTAACATGTATTGGTCAACCTGCCCTCTGGGGGAAAGGGTGGAGGGAAGGAGGGGAAAAGTTGGAACAAAAGGTTTTGCAATTGTCAATGCTGAAAAATTACCCATGCATATATCTTGTAACTAAAAAGCTATAATAAAAAAATAAAAAAGAAATAAAAGTATTATAATTAAAAAAAGAATAATCACAAAAAATATAATGAAACATGTCAACTTTTTTCTTTTTAATGACCATGAACACAATAAAAAGAACTGTTCTGCTCAGATATTTTTAAATGTTGAGGAAGAGTAAAGGAAACCCTGACTTTAAAAATTGATTTAGAGTATAGAAGACTGGGGGGTCTTAATGAGCCTATAAAAGAAAATTTATTCAGTGAAGTTTTAAATAAAAGACAAGTTACTTCGGGGTAAGATCAGGAATCAGATAGCATAGGGATCAGTTTCTAGATGGGGAAAAAAGGTGGTTCAGAGGTTGTGTTCAAGTGTGAAGAATGACCATTATCTTTTTCTTTCCTTCTTTCATTTTGTTTTACTTTCTTCTTTGAGGAAGAAAAGCCATAAAAGCATAAACTGAATTGAGCAGCTTACAATTGAAAAAGCAAGACACAGCCTTTCCTAAAAGCAATAAGATGACAAAAGAAATCTCAGTTCATTTGATGCACAGTTCTTATGTGGGAATGTACTCTTTAATCTTAGCTTTTTTTTGGGAGAAAATTTGGTCTTTACAACAGATTCCACGTATATACTGAAACAAATGTTTCATTCTGCTCTTCCAAAGAGGTCTTTTAACAAGATGGTTTAAAACACATATTTTCTCATAGAAACAACAAAATTAAGGGATCAATTTCTGACAGGGCTTCAATATCAAATAAATCTTAGCTATAATCAATTTACTTATATACCTCAATTCTGTTAAGAGATCAGATCAAAGGCTGAATGAAAGATCTTTGGATAAAGAAATCACAAAGACTAAAGCTGGGGATTTTGTGTATGTTTCTCAATACTTGAAGCACTACAGAAATTAGAACTAGAATGAATATTGCCCCAGATTACAGATTTTAAGAAAAAGTTTATTGTGACTAGTCCACTGTTATCTACTTAAACTTTAATAAGAAAACTTAAAAATTATTTTAACCAGTGATTAGTAACAGTAAAATAGTGGAAGACTATTTAAGTTGTATTGAAGTGTTTATAATCCTTTACATATTGCTCTGTAGAGTATCCTTTTGCTTGTAATTATTTGAATCATAAGTTATGTATTTTAGGTATTAAGATTTTATAGAAAAATCATTATTGACTTAGTAATATGTTAATCTGTTCTTCTATTCACACTGAAAAAAAACTTAGCCACATGCAGCCCATGTAGCTACATACAGCAGTGCTAATTAAGTAGCAGCCATGGAAATTGCAGTTTTAATGACTCAAAATGACTACAATCCTATCTAGATTGGATAGGTAGGATGATACTGAAGTTGCAAGCACGGAAGGATGATGGTACATATGCTCAACAGTTAATAGGGAAATTTGGAAAGGAAAGCGTTAGGGGTGGGGAGAAAGAGAAAACAATTTTATTTTGGGCATGTTGAGTCTGAGATGCCTATGGGACATGTAACTGAGATTTCCAAAAGGCAGTTAGTAATACTGATCTGGAGCTAAAGAGACAGACTGGAGCTGGAAACCCATTATCAAGCAGAAGTCATCCTTAAAAAAGACAATTCAATTCAAGAGATATTTATGAAGTGCCTACCATATGCAAGGGATAAGTTAGGCATTATTAGCATAAGAACCAAAAGCTGAAAGTTTCTATATTCAAGGAGTTTACATTTCATTTGACATAGGAGAAAGTACACTAGCCAGGTGGGAAGGAGGAGATTGAGGGAAGTTCTTAAAGACAAGGCCACCTGGAATTAACCCTGAAAGACACTGATGGAAGTGAGGGAGTTAATTCCAGACAGAGGTTGTACAAAAAAAACAGGAAAGGGAATATCAAGACTGGGGAATAGCTAGCTAGAATAGAGAATTTGTGAAAGAGAATAGCAAATATGAAATAAGGATTAAAAGTAATTGGGAATCAGATTATTGAAGATTTTAACTCCAATGTTAAGGAGTTTATCATTTATCTTATAACTAAGTGCAATTGGCACTCTTAAAGGTCCCACTATTCAGACCAGTATCTTATCAAGATTTTTTTTAAAAAACTTTATTTATTCACTTTATTTTAATACAGCACTTTTCCCCTCAAACGCCCAAACCCTACTTTCCAATTTTCATCAAGCATCAATGTATTCATAACTTTTGTAAAGGCCACCTTCATTTGATTTTTTTTTCATTAATTCCCTTGAAATTCTTGACCTTTTGTTTTTCCATATGAATTTTGTTATTTTTTCTAATTCATCAAAGTAGTTTTTTGGGAGTCTGATTGGTATAGCGCTAAATAAGTAGATTAATTTAGGTAGTATTGTCATCTTTATTATATTTGCTTGCCCGATCCAAGAGCATTTAATATTTTTCCAGTTGGTTAGATCAGACTTAATTTGTGTGGAAAGTGTTTTGTAGTTTTGCGCATAAAGTTTCTGATTTTCCTTTGGCAGACAGATTCCTAAATATTTTATACAATCAGTAGTTACTTTAAATGGGATTTCTTTTTGTATCTCTAACTGTTGGGTTTTGTTAGTGATATATAAGAATGCTGATGACTTATGTGGGTTTATTTTATATCCTGCAACTTTGCTGAAGGTGTAGATTGTTTCTAATAACTTTTTGGTAGAATCTCTGGGGTTTTCTAAGTATACCATCATATCATCAGCAAAGAGTGATAATTTGGTTTCCTCATTGCCTATTCTTATTCCTTTAATCTCTTTCTCAACTCTTATTGCCAAAGCTAGCATTTCTAATACAATATTAAATAGTAACAGTGAGAGTTTGCCCCTATATATTCTCAACTGCCCTTCAGCCTGGAGAACATGGGACAACTGACTGGGAATGACTGACCAGGACAAACACCACTTAGATAGCCTGCTGCCATCCCCAAACCCCATACCTCATGCCTCACCTCCTTGCATGAATCCCCAAATCTCTACGACCCTTGCCAGCTCGAAGTAGTTAAGAGGAGATTGGCGCCCCTTTTCCCACATGCCTTTGGAGGTAACTGCTTGAGGGGGGAATGAAAAGGGGACCCCCGAACTTGGAAAATCCTGGAAGGAGAAAATCTTCAATTCTGTCTTAATAAAAGTCTTCCTATATTTCTCTGAATTCTTATTTGTCAGATCTTCGGACTCCAAGTCAGCATCCTCCATATCGTGCCCCATTGCCGACCTGAGTTCTTTCAAGTGCACTCTGCATAATATGTTGTATTTATTTTTATTTGAGTGTCCTTTGATAAATGCAGAGTTCATAAAACTTCACACCTCTATTGGTATGCAACTGTTGAGTTCAAGTATACCTCAGTTTATAAAATACTCCATACCACATATAAAATTCCTTTTGATGCTCATTATAAGAGATTTATTTCTATTTTAAAAAACATGATTTCAGAGGATTGTAAGATTTTTGCAGAGCTTTGGTGTCATTGCAAAGTGAAGCCTCCTCATTTCTAAAATATCGAGAGAATTGACTCATTTGTAAGAATTCAAGCCATTCTCTAACTGATAAATGGTGTGAAAGGATGTGAACAGACATCTGCAAAGCACTTCAGGCTGCTGAATATTACATTTACCTATCTTGCACCTCTTCAGTAGCTTCATGTGGCCCCTGAACATCAGGGCTCTACCCCTCTGGATCTCCAGGCCTTCCCGCCTCTTCAGTCATTCTCGTACTAAATAAGTTATGGTATATGAATGTTATAGAATATTATTGTTCTATAAGAAACAATCAGCAGCATGATTTCAGAAAGGCCCGGAGAGACTTACATGAACTGATTCAAAGTAGAGTAGAACCAGATCATTACACAATGATCAATTTTCATGGATGTGGCTCTTTTCAACAATGAAATGATTCAGGCCAGTTCCAATGGTCTTGTGATGAAGAGAGCCATCTGAACGCAGAGAGAAGTCTGTGGATCACAATTTGTTAGCATACATTTTGTTTTCTTACTCGTTTTCTTTCCTTTTTGATCTGATTTTTCTTGTGCAGCATGATAAATATAGAACTATGTATAAAAGAATTGCACATATTTAATTTATACTGAATTGCTTGCAATCTAGGGAAGCAGTGAGGGGAAGGGAAAAAAATTTTGGAACACAAGGTTTTAGAAGGGTCAATGTTGAAAATTATCTCTATATGTGTTTTGAAAATAAAAAGCTTTAATAAAAAAGTGAATCCTTTAGGAGAAAAGACAGAATGTGAAGTCCAGAAGATCTGAGTTCAAATCCTACTACTTATTAGCTGTGTGATCCTTAGAAAGTCAATTACTGTCTCTTAACTTCACACAGTTATTGGGAGGACCAAATGAAATAAGATATGTACAGTACTTTACAGACCTTAAAGTGTTATATAAATGCTAGTTATATCTTTTAAAACATCAAATAATATTTAAAATAAAAAATTAGCCCTTAGTAATGAATGCAATAAAGATTTTAAGATCATTTTATTTAAAGGAATTTTCTAATAAGATTGGAAATATGAATTAAAATTAAATCCTAAAATGTTATTCTCTATTCAGGGAGATAATATGTTGTTTGGCTCTTTAAATTCTGCTTACAGCTCCTTGACCCCAAGTAAATATTCCCTTTAAAACACAATTATTTTTGTCCATTCTAAAGGTGTTTCAGTCTGTGTGGTATCTTTCAATTGCTTATGTACTTAACTGTTAATAATTTAAGGTGCTTAGTGGTTAGTAATTTAAGTGCTCACTTTTTATTTTTATGTTAAGAATCTTTTAATTTTAATTTTTAATCTAAATTAAAGAAATCACTACATCACATACTGTCTTCCAATCATATATATACATACGTACACACACACACATTTGTATATTATATCCCTTGGGTGTAGGGATCTATAATATATGACACTCAATCAGCTCTAAAAGAGGGTTTTCCCTAGGAAAATGTCTCTGTTCACTGAGAAATATAGAAAATGAGTCATCCAAGAACAAACTAGCACCCAATCAAGAATAGCACCAGGACTAGTTCTCTAAAAATTTAGGCTTATTACAATATGTTTGAATAGAAAGGAACTGCAGAACTCCATCTAATTCCTTGCCAAATATTATGAAGCTCATTTAATAGTAAAACCTGGATTAGATTTGAAGACTCTTCTCAATTCAATTTTCCTTCGATACTATATAGCACAATACCATAAACACTGTTTCTGTACAGCACAATGGACAGACTACTGAACTTTAAGACAAGACAACCTGGATCAAAATCCTTCCTCAAACACTAACTTATTGTGTGAATCTGGCTGAGTCCCTTAATTCCTCTCAGTTTTAGTTTTCCCATTTGTAAAATGAAGATAATAAAGATACTTTCCTCATATCCTTGTTGTGAGGAGCAACAAGGTTAAGTGCTTTGTAAAATTTAAGTTACCGTAGAATAGCTCTGTGAGCTCTTCTTTTTACTTCTATATTTTCTGGCCATTCCAAAAGGAACACTGTGGCCTGCCTGATGAACACTTTCCATTACAGATATGCCCTGTCCAGTTAGGATTCTTACAAGGTGCTAAGTAAGTGGAATTGAGGAGGCAGTGGTTAAATCTAATTTAGCATTGATTTAATCCTACAACAAATAATGGTTTCCTAGTGATATAATGATTGGTGTATACTCAGTGTGGAACATATAAGGAGGAGCTGTCAGGGTTAGAAAGGACAAGCACATTAAAAGCATTCTGAGGCTGAGACAGATTCATTCCATCATCCACCTTTGCTGTGGCTGGAGACTGAAGCACAAACCCTTGAAGCTGGGGAGATTCAGAAGCCAGAGAAGGCAGCTTAAGCTCTCGGAACCAAGACTACAGAAAGCCTCTAATAAAAACTAGCCAAGGCCCAAGTGAAGGAGACAAGACTTTGAAGGAAACAATAAAAGATTTGGATTTTAACTCCTGACTGCATTTGGGATAATTACTGAACTGAAACGAAGGGCCCTCAGAAGCTCCCCCAAAAACCTGCTCCCAGAGAACATTATATTTTAGAGAAGAATATTTCACTATCCAATGTTAACTACTTTTCCCTAACACACAGGACAGCATGAAGGTACCATACGTCTGGGAGTGATGAGAACCGGAGCTGAGGCAGAGATGCAGGATGGGAGACTGGCAAAGATCGGCCTTTTCTGCTTTCTCAATACTGCCAAGCACCCTTAGAGGTGCTACCACCTGACAGGTGTAACAGTAGGGCCCTAAAAGGGACACTGAGTGAGGATAGGTGAAGGGCTGTTCAGAAAGAGGAGTAGAAGAGGCAGGAAGGTCTGGAGATCCAGAGGAGCAAAGCCCTGGTGTTCTGGAGCCACATGAAGCTGACTTCACAGAACTACTGAAAAGGTGCAAGACGGGTAGATGTAGCAATATTAAGTAGCCTGAAGCGTTTTACAGATGTCACCTTCTGTGGTCCCGACAACCCTTTGAGGCTAAAAGGTCTAGTGATTCTCCAAGAGCAGTATGTGGGATGGAGGTAGAATTCAGCTCACTGGCTGAAGATGGTACAGCCTTACCGTAGAATTTGGTTTAAAAACAACAACAACAATGTTCTAATAGGCTCTAGGCTAAGCCTAGAGTTATACCTGAGTTCAAATGTGACTTCAGACACTTCCTAATTGTGTGGCTCTGGTCAAGTCACTTCATCTGTCTATCTCACTTTCCAAAACTATGAAGGGGGAGTTATAGTAATACCTTCTCCCAAGGTGGTGGTTGTGAAAATCAAATGAGAAAAAATTTGTAAAGTCATTAACATAGTTCCTAGCACATAATAGACACTTGATAAAGTGCTTGATTCTTCCTTGCCTTCTCAAAATAGCATCAATCAGGATAATCATCTAGATGCAAGACATGTTTTTTACTTTTTTATTCTGGCAAAAAAGTTAATTAAGGCCAAATACTGACTGAAACAAAGATAATTACTAGAAAATTTTTTTTCCTCAAAATGGAATCCTGTATCATTATAATGAAAAAATGTGGCTCCAAAGAGTTGAGAAAATACAGCCACCTTTCCTTTTTACTGCAAAGATGGGGAACTATGAGTGTGGAATGTTGCATGGACTCTTGCAAATGGCTAGTTTTTGGTTATTTATTATTACTGAACTATTACTCTTCCCCCCACCTTTTTTTTTTAATTTCTTGTTGCAAAGAATAGCTCAGTGGATGTGGGGGAAGGGATATCTTTGAAAATTAATGTGCTGTAGAAAAAAAAGATATCAATAAAAAGATTAAAAAAGAAAATATGTTCTCTCATTTAAATGCACAAACTAATAACCAAATGGTCACAATACTATATATAACTCAATAAAGGTTTCATCTTTTGGAAAATGACTATATATTATTATGCATTTGATGGCACATGAGACAACCAAAGAACTGATTTTATATCTGCTGAATATGGATAGGATCAATCATCATCCCTGTTAGTCATACCTCAACACATAATCACCATAAAATGAACTTTGAAAAAAAGGAATAACAAGTTATTTTATAGATTTGATTATCATCCATGCAGGTATGATTCAGTGGTTGCTAACAAAATTAAATACAATCTTAATTCAAAACACTATTATTACTGAATAGTACCCACTTTACAAAGCAAGCTGTAATCCACCATCTACAACCAGAACATGCCCTGTAATATATGGAGTTTCTAGAAGAAAAACAACAGCATGTGCCACATCTTTAGGCTCTCCAAACCTCCCAAGAGGAATATTTTTCTTTAATTGTTCTTCTTTCATATCTTTTGTCATATCTGTATAGATAAATCCTTTAAAAGAAAAAAAAAGACTTGTTAATTATGACTACTAAGATATGAATTTAAATTGTACTTAACAAAAATTAATTAGTTCATATTAGAGTAATTCAGGAAATCACAGATTTACAAGTTACAAAATAATTAAGCCTATGTCCTTGTGATAGCAGCAGAATCAGATGTTGGATCAAGTTGAGACAATTCTTTCTATGCCATATAAGGGGGGGAAAAGCTTCGGGTCATAACTGGTTGTGATATTATTTGTCTCAACATAGAGAGTTTAAAGTTAAGAATGAAGTAATTTAATGAATTATAAAACAGTTTGCAAAAAAAGCATGTTCTAAATTGAAGCCTCAATTAAGGCAATAATTATAACTTTAAACATTACAGAACTTAATCTGAATAAAAATGCATACAAAAGGGAAGAATACTCCCTGAAAATAAATCCAAAGATCAGTAATTTATTTAAATGAATTGTATGTAGGCATTCCAGAGATATACGATTATACTAAAAAAGAAAATCAGAAAGCAATAAGGATCTTGTAAAATTAGAATAGGACATTAGATATGAGAACAAAACAGAACATCAGAACAAATGAGAACATCAGAAGTTGCTAAGCACTAAATAATTCTTTTTTTTAATATTAAACATGATAGAAATATATGTTAAATCCAATACATGCATACATATTTATACAATTATTTTGCTGTACAAGAAAAATCAAATCAAACCAGAAAAGAAAATGAAGAAAACAAAATGCAAACAAATAACAATAAAAAAAAGTGAGAATGCTATGTTGTGAGCCACACTCAGTGCCCACAGTCCTCTTTCTGCATGTAGATGGATCTTTTCATCACAAGACCATTGGAACTGGTCTGAATCATCTCATTGTTGAGAACAGCCCCATCCATCAGAATTGATCATTGTATAATCTTGCCATTGCTGTGTACAATGATCTCCTGGTTCTGCTCATTTCACTTAGCATCAGTTAGTGTAAGTCTCTTCATTTCAAGTCTCTGAAATGATCCTGCTGATCATTTCTTACAGAATAATAGTATTCTATAACATTCATATACCACAACTTACTCAGCCATTCTCCAATTGAGGGGCATCCATTCAGTTTCCAGTTTCTTGCCACTACAAAGAGGGCTGCCACAAACATCTTTGCACATGTGGGTCCCTTTCCCTTCTTTAAGATCTCTTTGGGATATAAGCCCAGTAGAAACACTGCTGGGTCAAAGGGTATGCACCAGTTTTCCCATATCCCCTTCCACATTTATCATTATCTTTTCTTATCATCTTAGCCAATCTGAGAGCTGTGTAATGGTTTCTCAGAGTTGTCTGAATTTGCATTTCTCTGATCAATAATGATTTGGAACACCTTTTCATATGAGTAGAGATGGTTTCAATTTCTTAAACTGAAAATTATCTGTTTATATTCTTTGACCATTTATCAAATGGAGAATGGCTAATTCTTATCGATTTGAGTCACATATTATTTTATAAATGAGGCCTTTATCAGAACCCCTGAATGTAAAAATATTCTCTCAGTTTATTGTTTCCTTTTCTAATCTTGTCTGCATTAGTTTTGTTTGTACAAAAACTTTTTAATATAATCAAAATTATCTATTTTGTGATCAATAATGATCTCCAGTTCTTCTTTGGTCACAAATTTTTTCCTCCTCCACGTATCTGAGAGAGAACTATCCTAAGTTCTTCTAATTTGTTTATAATACCATTCTTTATGTCTAGATTTCAATCTTATCTTGATATACAGTGTTAGATGTACCCACACTAATGCCTAGGTTCTGCTATGCTAGTTTCCAATTTACCAGCAGTTTTTGTCAAATTACACTAAATAATTCTTACCAAAATGATTTCATTTCTTTTTTTAAAGTCATCCTAATATTTTAGGTTTAAAATCTAATTACTTTCTGTTCTTGATATGAGAAATGAACAGTATCACAATCTTACTAAACTTTAATAAATTCTTCTGCATGAATTGTTGTGGCTAAAAATTTCACAAGTCACTGACCAATCTTCTGGTTATCAACCTTTCTTTAAGTAGGTGACTGTTAAATTGACAAGTCAGTGGCCAGGCTTGTATTCAGTTCTTTCAAGCTTAGTTTTACCTGCTAGAATCTGTCACACAGACTTTGGTGGAAGGTTAGAACAGCAGGAAAAAAACAGAAATATAGATTCCATGGTAAACAGAACTAAGGACTTACAAAGAAAATCATGGAAAAGAGAATACATAAAGGGAAAGGTTACATTTCATAAATTACCTTAGATTGAGATGCAATAATCAATCACAAAAGCTGGAAAAGACTAAAAACTGGACAAAAACTACACTTAGCTCCATACCTACAAAGACTTGCTATACATTCCTGAACTATACTTTAACTTCTTTTTCATTTGTAATTATCTGCTACCTTCTTATGCAGTTTTTGAAGATTTAATTATGTATTAGTATTTTTAGTATGTAAAATAATTCTTAAATAAATTGTACAACAGTTGTATCTGTAGTAGAAGACAGGGGTAGTATAAATAAATGAAACCCTATTATCTTTATGTGAAGGACTAATAATCCTCCTATTATTCTTTATCATAGCTAATAATATGTGTGCGCGTGCACGCATGTGTGTGTGTGTGTATGTGTGTGTGTATATATATATAAAATATAAATAGCAATAAAATCCAGTCAATTAGCATATATGAAAGCACCTACTCTGTGCAAAATAGTGTTCTAGGTCTAACAGGTCTTGTATCCCAAAGAGATCAAAGAAAAGGATAATGAACCTATATGTACAAAAAGATTTGTAGCAGTTCTTTTTATAGTGGCAAAGAATTGGAAACTGAGAGAATGCCCCTCAACTGGAGAATGACTAAGCAAGTTGTGGTAAATGATTGTGATAGAATACTATTGTGTTGTAAAAAATGAAGAGGATTTTTTTCAGAAAAACTCGGAAAGAGTTGTATGAACTGATGCAAAGTGAAGTGAACAGAATTAGGAGAGCACTATACCAGTAACAGCAATATTGTAATGATAACTGTGAAAGACTTAAGCTATTCTGATCAAGACAATGATTCAAGACCTATGACAAAAAATGCTATCCACCCCCAGAGAAAGAACTGGTTAACTCTGAACACAAATTGAAACACATTTTCTTTATTATTCTTTGGGTTCTTTTTGCCTGTTTTCTTTCACAACATAGCTAATATGGATATACGTTTTTCATTATTTCACATGCATAACTTGTTTGCTTGTCAAGAAGGAGACAGGGGAAGGAGGGAGTAAGAGAATTTGAATTCCAAAAATTTTTAATGACTTTTTTTTAACACACAAATTGGGAAATATTTTTTTTAAATAAATTAAAATATGTAATTTTTAAAAGTATTATGCCCGGTACATAAGGAAAAAATTCCTGTCCCTAAGGGTTTTTAGTTTAAATTGTGAACAATATAAGGAAAAGGAAAATCAAATGACACAAACTATATAATTAAATCTTAAATCATTAAAATTAACTGCAAATGAATATTTTTAAAGGATTTAAGTGAAGAATTTTATAATATTAAATATAAGAAATCTAGACTTTTTTTCCTAAAGACAAAAAAGTAAAGGCTTTTATGTTTTAATATATTTTTATTTTCAAAGATGCTTATTACACTGAAAAAATCATTTCAAATTTATCAGAAAAGTCTAATTAATGTTTTACCACAAATGCCCATCCATCTTTTTAGCCTTCATAGTTAGAGTTGTTTTCAAGTTTAATTTCAATGTGACCACTGCCCAGGTAGCTTAGCATTCAATTAGTCTTGTGTATTGAGTTCTCTCTGTCCTTACAGTTCTAATTGTTTTGGTCCTTGTCACCATAGCCTATTCCTACTATGCCCAACTAAGTCACTTTGGGAACTATCTTGGGCATTTAATAGAATCAAAGACTCATACAACTTCAGATCTGAAAAGCACCTAGGAGAACATCTAGTCCAATCCTCTGATTTTATTTACTTGATTTGATAATTGAAGGACAGGGAGAATATGAGAGATAGAGGGCCAAGAAGTCCTAGGTTCAAGTTCTGTCTTTGATATATACTGGCTTAAGCAAATCATTTAACCTCTCAATGTCCTCAATTAGCTCTCTAAGTCTGTAAATTACAGACTCTGTTTATTAAATAGAATTTCTAGTCAGATCTGTATTAGTATAGTGAATTCCCCAAATGTGAGTTCCCTTTACTGATAAAGTTACTGGTCCAGTTCTTGTACCAGTACCTCTCCAAAAATGTTTATACTTAATCATATACAGTAAAAATAAATTACTAGCCAAACACTACTGACTAAAAAAATTATAACCACTTCAAATGATTGCACAAATGTATGTGTGTATGTGTGTGTGTGTGTGTGTGTGTGTGTGTGTGTGTTTATTTATTTATTTATATTTATATAGAAAATCTTTCGATATTTCTTTAATCTCATTATAACTTTCATTCTTAATAGTAACAGAGTACTTTATGGCAGAAACATCAAACCCACACCAGCAAAACTCCTCAGATTAAAAAAAGCAACCATGAAATGCTTAACAAAATAAATAAAAATATAACACAACATAATGTTAATTTGTGGTTTTCTAAGTCAATAACTTGCAGCAGAGATCTCTTTCTATTTGAGTTTGATACTTCTGCTCTCTGGCATTAATTTACCAGTCTACTTAACTATGATCCAGTCATTGGATACATGGGTTGCCAAATCTTCATTTTATACATGAGGAAATACAGACCCAGAAAGGTTAAATGCCTAACAAGGATCACCCAGTTTTTGAAATCCAGGGCTTTCTGTAAGTATAGGGTTCTTTCTTTCAATATTATCTTTCATTTTAACTTAATTCTTCTAGGAACAGGGCTTACACTATACCCCTTGGAAAATGGCTAGCTGTCCCAAATCTGGGCCCTAGATCCTGCTGCCAGGACTTCTTGTTTATGACTGAATCACCTGAACTTCTGCTATTTGTCTGTTTTACTCTCCCAATACCATCCCCTATTTATCTGCTCTCCACAGCAACTCCACAGGTATCCATAGGCTCTGGATTTCTTGCCCAGCCCAACAGGGATCTTCTTAATGTTTAGTTCTTATTTTTCTCAATCTAGCCTGTTCCTATGATGTCTTAGTGAAAGTTAGTTAGTAGAGCATAACCTCCAGAGCACAGGATTTTCTCATATGTCATGCTTTGTTTTTACATTTGAAGAACCAAGAAATTCACAACCCTCTCTCTTATACCCAGGCAAGATTTACAATGGATTACAAATCACTAAAAGTAACACCTAATATAGCAGAACCTCAGCTTCACTTAAATTCAAAGCTTAGGGTTAGGTAAATTAATAGTTCCTTATTTTACTTTAGCATGACATTTTTTGTCTCAAGTTTTTGTCACATTAGTTTACCTATCTTGACCATGCCAAAGCACTTCTCTACCTGGAAATTCACTCCATTCCTCTGGCTCTTGGTCAATTCCTCTTAGATCCTCTATTTTAGGGAAAGTGCCCAGGGCAGTCATGTTCACTCCTTTACTCTTTTGGGACCCTCTTGATTCTCTAGACTTTTTCCACCATACCTTCTTGCCGCAACCCCTCCTGCTTCTTAACTCAATTTTAGTGTTGTCCTTCTCCATTAGTAAGTGCCTTAAGGATAGGCAATATCTTACTATCTGCTTATATTTGTGCTTAGCACAGTGGCTGACAAACAATAAGCACTTAATGAATACATGTTGACTTGACAAAAAAAAGACAAGAAATAATCCCCAACCAATGAGGCTAATATTTGTTGTTACATGACAGATGAGCAAGGCCGGCCTAGGAGTAGAGAAGATTTCCTTTCAAGTTGTCCTCCATTACATGCTCACCAAGTAACAATAGGCAGGTTGCATTATCTGTCCCAGATGATCCTCTAAATCACAGCTGTGATCTTAAATTAAAGCAGAGGAAGATATTAAAAAAAAAAAAAAAAAAAGCTAAAATGTTTTTCTCTCTCTGCCTCAGTTTTTTCAACTCTAAAATAGGGATAATACTAGCACCTATCTACCAGAGTTGTTGTGAGGATAAAATGAGATATTTGTAAAATGCTTTGTAAACCTTAAAGTATTTGTTAAATGCTAGCTATGATTATTGTTACTGTTGTTATTATGATAGCTAAATAGCTAATGGCTCAGTAGTATAGACTGTAACTTTTTTTTACATTCATCAGAAAGTTTAGTTTTTAAAACACATGAGGATTTGTGTCTATAAACAGTGACAATAATGCAATTTAATAGAATGCACATTATTTGATACACCAAACAGTTCAGATGTTAAATAGCTGTTCCTTTTGCCTAATCTCTAGTGGAAATGTCTTTCAAGTAGTCAACACAAACATTTTCTACTTTTACAAAGCTGGAAACTAAAGTAACCCCATGAAAATAAAAGTAATGTTGGTATAGAAATGTTTCAATTAATAAAGGAATAGTTGCCAAAACAAAGTACAGGATGTCTCATGTTAAATATTTCCCAGACGATAAGATTTAGCTAGTAAGAAATTTATAATTGCTTTAAAAGTAACTTCAAGTTAAAAAAAAAAAACAAAAAAAAAAAAAACAAGCTTTCTTAGCAAGTAATTACTTTTTGTGCAGTCAACCCTATGATTCAGAGAATGATATGGCACTTTGTGGATTAGTGATGCCCCTTGTTTTTCTTCTTCCTCCCTAAGTGCTTTCTGGCCATTTCACTGATAATTGCTACTTACATTAGCAAGGGAGCAGGAAACACAGCTGACATTTTTTTTTAAGATGTTCACTTCTCATGCAATATGAGGCTGTCTAACAGCCTACCCCAGAAATTTTGAAACTTTCTATATATAATTAGTTTCCCTACCACCCAACAACATACCTAATCAAATCCCATGTTTTGTACAAAATTTCTTGGTATTCAGTAATAGTAATATTATAAAATATGCAACAAATATTAGGGAATGAACTCCAGAGAACTCACTGTCCTCCTGGGATTATAGCAGATGTTTTTAGAGTAGCAGAGAAAAGCATCTAATAGACTTATCATTACTCAATTTTTAGTTAATAATAAATTTCACATATAGATTTCCCTAAAATCTCAGAAAACAATAATAAAGTTAATCCATAACAGCCAATAATCCACTATCACTCATTTTTCTGAAGTGTAATATTATATGACTGGGTAAATTTTTTGTTTTACTTACTAAATTATATAGATTCGGACTGACTCAAAAGAACCCTATATAAAAATTAGGGAACTCCTCCTCATAAAAAACAACACAGACCACAAACACATTATTTTGAATAATCTCTTATAGGCAACCAGTTTAACAACTAAAGTGCTGTCTTGAGCACTAGTTTTACTGGTTAACCTTCAATCATTAGTGAATCCTAAAGGAAGAAGAGTAGAAGTCCATTCTGTCATATTAACCTAACAAGTGAATTAAAAAATAACAGCTATCCAATATATCTGATACACTCAAAATCAACTATCTTTAGTATGCGAGAACAAAATATTTTTGGCTAAATGACATTATTACATTGAAAAATTCGCTTCCAGTTTAAATATCATTTCTAACCAAACTTTTTATCCTTCCTAATAACTATAAAAGGACTTTATCTTTATAGTCATCAATACAATATAGTCAATACAAAAGAACAATTACGCATTTAACAAGGAAATAATTGGTAGAAAAAAAGGAAAAGAAACTAAGAAGAAGAGAAAGAAAAAAAATCAGATGTTCAGCACCAGGAAAACAGCAGACAAAATCAGTAAAAGACAAATGAACATATATATTTTCACATTACAAAAATAAATATGAAAGAGATTTAATTTGTCAATATCATTTCCTAGAAAATGTAGAACATTCTTCCAAAGACAAAAAAAACCCAAACTGACTCAAAGAAAAAAAGTACAAAGTGTTTTTCTTCACATTACTATTTTTGTGTGTATGTGTGTATGTGTTTTCATATCCATAAATTTACACTGACCTGGGGCAACGACATTCACTCGAATTTTCTTTCTTGCTACTTCTTTAGCAAGAGAACGGGAGAAACCAACTAATCCTCCTTTGCTAGCACTATAAACACATTGGCCAGGATTTCCTTTTAAACCTACAATACTACCTGTACAAAGAGAAAGAAAATATTTTTTAAAAATTAGTGATTCATTTGTTAATTCAGTTAATTATAATTGGAAAACTTCAAAAATTTTAGAGTATATTTTAAAAGTTAGAAATCCTGATGCTTTTCTCATTAGGAACAGTATTAACTTAGAGCTGAATTCTGCCCTAAAGTAAATATTGACAGCTCTGTTGGGCCAGTCCTTTGCTTGGTGCACTCCTGCTTGCTCTCATGGTTTCACTTATTAGCTGATTGCCATGACAGCAGAGACCATAAAATTACAGCTGATAGAAACGACTTCCATGGAGACAGGTTGACAAAAGGACAGCTCTGTCTGTTAGCAGAACCCTAGGGAATAAGTGGCCAATCACTTTAGGACAAGCACTGTAGCTCTCTCAATACATCTCTCAGCAGTGGAGTGGAAAGAGCACTGCCTTGGAGAGGGAGGATCTCACCAATCTTAAGCAAGTTACTTAACTTCCTAGGTCTCAGTTTCCTCATTTATTAAGTGAATGATTGGATTTGATGACCGCTAAGGTCTTTTCCAGCTCTATGTCTATGATCCAAGGATCCTTGGGGACAAAAAAGGAGAAAAGTAGATTATATGAGAATACAATTAGTTGAAGAATCAAAAAAGTAGTGTTTTAATGAATCAATGTCCCTAAGAAGAAACTGGCTTTTCCCAGGCCCTTCCTATGTCCTTAACCTGTCCTATTTAAGATCTAAAAGGTGGGAGGAATAGCTAACAAACTGGTCACATAATCAAGTTCTAAAATCCTTGCAAAGAACAATGGCCCAAACTTAATAAGACAAAATTTAATATACAGAAATGCAAAGTCTTACGCTTAGGGTACTAAATAATCAGCTATGTAAGTACATGACTTAGACAACAGATCATATGAAAAAAAGACTTGAGAAAAAGTTGTAGTGAGTCATCAGTAGATGGGTAATGAAGGTTTAAGAGTAGAAGAATTGGGTTCCAAAGATTTGATCAGAAAGGTAAAAAAAGCTACTCCAAGCCCCTGAGCAAAGACTGCCACAATGAAAATTTTAAGGACGGCCCAGAGTACATAGAAGTGAAAGACAGTATGATTATTAATTTTATTTTAATTAATTAGTATGTTTATACCCACAACTGACTTGATTTCAGCAGTGTAGAAATTTCTTACCAAAGTCCATGTATACAGAGCAATGGGTGAGAGGCAAGATTCAAATTGACAGCAAGGAAGAAAGAAAAGAAGGGTAGGCTTATTAAGCACCTATTATGTGCCAAGCACTATAATAAGCACTTTACAAATACCTCATTTGAAATTCATAATAATCCTGGGAGATGGCTATTATTAAAACAGCCCCCCTTTTTACTAGCTGAAAAAACACTGGCAGACAGAAGTTAGATGACTTGGCCAGGATCACACAGCTCCCCAGTCCTGAGGTCACACTTGAACTCTAGTCTCCCTGTCTTCAGACCCTGGGTTATCTACCCACTGTGATCTCTTGCTGCCTTAATTGTTTAATTTAAATGACTTTAATTATAAATTTTTTTTAAAAAATTTATTATAACTTTTTATTGACAGAATATATGCAAGGGTTATTATTTACAACATTATCCCTTGCACTCACTTCTGTTCCAACTTTTCCCTTCCCTCTCTCTACCCCTTCCCCTAGACGGCAGGCAGTCTTATACATGTTAAATATGTTATAGTATGTCCTAGATACAATATATGTGTGCAGAACCATACAGTTCTCCTGTTACACAAGAAGAATTGGATTCAGAAGATAAAAATAATCTGGGAAGAAAAACAAAATGCAAGTAGTCCACATTCATTTCCCAGTGTTCCTTCTCTGTGTATAGCTGATTCTGTCCATTATTGATCAATCGGAATTGAATTTAATAATAAAATTAAAGAAGTCTTAACATCTAATTTTAGATGTAGAAACCAATTTACATAAAAATAAAATCTCAGTATGGACTGGCTAACATGAGTTCATAAAACTTTGTTTGGATTTTTTGGTTCAGGTCTGTGATTTCATTAACTCTCTCTAACAAGGAACTCATTTGCAACTTAAGACTTATGGTCACTAAGAAGCTAAGTATCAGGCAGAGGGTCACACAGCCAGGATATATCAGAGACAGGAAATCTGAATTATAAATTTATTTTTTTAAATGTATTTTATTGTATTATCTATAAGAGTGTCTCTAGATGATCTAGTTTAATAGATATGAAGGGTTTATTTCAACTGTATACAGATATACAGTTTTCTAAGCAACAGATAGAAAATATATTTTTTTCTATCTAGAATCACTGATCATATAAAATGGTCCAAGGGCCAAGGGAAAAAAAAAACCTAATTTTTACTATCTGACATTTATTTAT
The DNA here is from genome assembly GCF_016432865.1 of Antechinus flavipes. Classification (NCBI taxonomy): domain Eukaryota; kingdom Metazoa; phylum Chordata; class Mammalia; order Dasyuromorphia; family Dasyuridae; genus Antechinus; species Antechinus flavipes. The sequence continues at coordinate 100,972,631 of NC_067403.1, forward strand.
TTATCCACCACTGATTAAGTACCTACTATATATAAAACATTGGTAAATGCTAAAGAAGAGGGAAAAAATAATTACTGAGAGAAAAAAATATATAAAATATTCTAAGCATCAAAATTTAATATTAACTGAGAATTTTAAAATTCTGTTCAATAAAAACAACAAATTACATTCTTTAATTTCTAGACTATAAGCTTCTTAAGGGAATACATATTAATAATAATATTAATCTTTGAATTCCCAGTGCCTTACACAGTGTACTACACAAATCAGGTGTTTAATAAATACTTGTCCAGTGTTTTTGTTTTTATGACTTAAAAGTTAAAGAAAAGGAATAGAGTAGAAAGGAATCACAGGATTAGAGATTACAGCTGCTCTAAGATTTTTGGAACACTTCTATGAGAAAAACATTACTGTTTTTTCACACCACTCAAGGGAACTGAATTTCAAACCTCATGTATTCTTGGATTTGGGGATTAATCTGTGTTAATAAAATTTCCATCTTGATGCTTGCCCCATAGATTAGAAGTTTCACCTTCGATAATAGTGTCCAAAAAAGTGCTCCCTTAACAAGTTTATTTGTATTTTGAAAAAGTTCAAAAATGACTTTGAAATCTTACGTTGTAAGATTTCAAACCCTTTTCTGCATAAAAAGTACAAAATCAAGCTTTAGGCTCAATTATGTAGAAATCTGCTTCAAATCAAAGGGGTGAGAATTTAAGCTTTCTTATGTGTGGTAGTTCAAAATGAATAAACTCACCTATATTAACAATAGAACCTCCTTGCTGTTGAATCATATGTTTCAAAGCAGCTTTACATGTCAGCATGGATCCCAAGAGGTTAGTGTTTAGCTGGGACACCATGTCTTCAGTTTTTGTTCTTAGTAGCAAGGCATCCCTACAAACAAGAGACAAAATTTTTCTATAAAATATGATTTCCTCAGGATTTATTACTTTAAAATAAGAACTCCCAATGTTGGTCATCTGTTTAGTATATAGCTAGAACTTGACCATACATTAATGGTATGGAGATGGGGGAAAGAGGAAACAAACATTCATTAAGCACTTGTGTCAGGAACTGTGCTAAGTGCTAAGGATAAAAATAAGAAAAAGAAAGTGCATTCTCTCAAGGAATTTACAATCTAATGAGGGGAGACAATACTTAAAAAAGAAACTGAAAAGGGCAGAGGTGGAGGAAACACCAAAGGCAGAATCAAAGTTTAGCAGAGCAGCTGGTAACAAATGATGAGATGGCTGGTATTTTGAACCCACTATAAAGGGAGGCTATTGTTCCACCCTTTAGCCCTTCAATCAAAGAGGCAGAAGCAACTGAGAATATCGATAGGGTGGTCAAGCAGAAGCAATCTCCATGATGATTGGTTTCCTGGTGATTATCCTGGTGATGAGTTTATTCTGGGCAGGACATGATGAAGGTAATGTTAGAACTGAAGCCAAGCAGAGAAATGATCAACATGGATAATCAAACTTTCACTTTGTCAAAATACAAAGGTTTGAATTAGATGTAATGTTAATTCAAAATCAAACTTATATTAATGTATAAATAACACATACCAAACATAGATTAGATTCTGGGAAAAAAATAAAAGACTAACCTGCTTATGCCAGCTGCATTTACCAAAAACTTAACACGACCTAAATTTTTCTCCACCTCTTCAAATGCATTTTGAACATCTTGCTCTTTAGAAACATCACAGCAAAGTCCCAAATGATTTCCTACACAAATATAAAATGATATTTTGAAGATAAAGTTTTGTATTTTTAAAGTTATTTTCAATTTTTTTTTAAAAGGAGAAACTCTTAAAGATACTACTATCCAGAGTCTCTACTTCATCAAATGGCATTTTTTTTTCAATATAAAACTTTTCAGTAAACTAAGCAATTGTTAAGGTTAATTTTATAATCTAAACTAATCAGACATCTTGGTCCCATCATACTCTAAAGCAACTTATAAAAATTACTATTGTTATTTTGATATTCTTTATACTAAATTTTCCCAAATTTATGTCCAGTTCCACTAAGTGCTACTAAAAGTACTCTTTGAGGTCCTGGAGGAACTAATTAATACACTGTTCTGCCTTCATGAAACTTATCTTAATATTGCTAATAATAAATCTGGGGAGAATTTATGTAATTAAGTCACTCAAAAGTGCCAACCAATTTTAAAATCCTCTTTTATATACTAAAAATGGGGCTTAAGGGCAACAAAAATGACTCAACATATCAAAATTTAATAGTTATGTTTGAATTTCCCAGACTCGATAAAAGAATTAAGAACTACCTCTTTAGAGCTAGATCTCTGGACCAGGGTTTCCTACATCTCCAGCTGCTGCCTACTGGACCTTTAAGTTGGATATGAGCCAAATTTTGAACTTAAAATGTCCAAAACAGATCTCATGGTCTTTCTCACTCTAAACCTACCCCTCTTCCGGATTTCCTACTTTTATTGAAGGCATAATCCTTCTTCCTGTTTCACAGCTTTGTGGTCTGTAATTCTTCTTGATTCCTTGCTCTCCCTCATCCCCAATATTCAGTCAGCTGTCAAATCTTGCTCTTTCTACCTCCACAACATCTTTTATATCCAACCCTTTCCTCCTTATTCACACAACCCACACCACAGTTCAAGCTATTACACCAGTCCCCTGGTTTACAATAGCCTAATTATTTTCCCTGCCTTGAGTTTCTCCCCGCTACAGTACATCCTCTACATGAAGGTCGAGATCCTTTAAGCCTCAAGGATCAGACCTCTGGCCATGTGATTTCTCTCCCCTCCCTCCCCAACTCTACCATTCCCATGGCCACATATCATCTCTGCCTTCAATAAACTCTTTAGTTTCTTAAGTCTTATCTTTCCAGATTTACTAAACATTATTCTCAAGCATTTAAATCCAGCCAAGTTGGCCTTCTGTCTCCTTCACACATAACTCTAATCTATAATAGTTAGTCCCCACTCCCCCTAGGTTACCCTGCCTCCTCATTTCTTCACCACCTTCTATATGAAGCTTTTCTTGATTTCCCCAAACTGTGTCCTCCCTAATTATTTTCTATTTACTCTGCATATATGTATGTACTTGCTGTCTCCCCATTAGAATGTGGGGTCTTTGAAATGTAATAGTTTCATTCTTGTCTTTGTATCTTCAGCACTTATAAGAAAAAACACAGTTTTGTTGCTAAATTGACTGATAAAACAAAAAAGTCAGATGATTGGCTGATTGTACCATTATGGTTATAAATGCTTCTGAGTACTTATTTCAAGGCAAGAAAGGAATATCTCAAAGTTCCGTGTATTCTCAAAATATCATTTCATTAAATAAATGTTGTTTTAATTGAGGAAATATAAGAAAAAGCTACAAATACAGTAATACTTTCAAATGAGTTTGCATTTTATTCATTATTCATGGCATCTACATGTTTGAAAGAGAGTGATACGTATATGTGTAAGAAACATGGTTTATTTAGTCTTACAGAAAGTATGTTTACTTATTTATTATGCTGAGGCAGAAGCCTATTTTGTTGAAATGAAAGAAAAATCAGCATTTCAATGTTAATCTTTTCATTTATAGACAAGGAAACTGTAGTTCTGAAATATTCCATAATTTGCCCTAAGTCATGGTAAAGTTGAGACCAAAGCCCTGAGATCTTACCCATCTTCCCTCCACCCACATTCCACAAGCCCACTCTTCACCAGTATTACCTCTCCCTCCTTTCTACTAGAATATATGTATTTGGAGAAGCCTTTCTCTAACTTAGCAGTTAAAATAACCAGATAAACTAATCACCACAAGCCCATAAACTGGATTGTTCTTGGCTCCATGCATTCTCACCTGAGGTGTCAGCATTTTAATTGGGAGCTCTGAATACTCAGGGGACTGAGGAAGGCTTGAGTTCAAATTTAGATTCAGATACTTGCTGAGATCACAAAAAAACTGAGGGATCACAAAGAATTAGACATAACTGAGATAACTAAACAACAACCACCTGAATATTCAACCCAAAACCTACCACAGCTTTCGCTTTTCTTCTTTTTAGTATGTTTCTCTACACCTTTCTTGATCACTCATCTCTCTCCACCTGTTTTTCTATGCCTTTCAACTCTCATTCCTTCTTCACTGTTCTTTCAATTATCTTCTGCCTCAGTCTTCATTTAGCCTGGAGGAGAAAAGACTTAGAGGTGGACATGAGAGCTGTGTTTAAGGATCTGAAGGGCCGGTCAGGGGAAAGATGGAGGGACTGGACTTGTTTTGCCTGGCCCCAGCAGGCAGAACCAGGAGTAATGATCACAACCACAATCATAGCTGACATTTATAAAGAGCTTTAAGGCTTACATGCATTACCTCACTGAGCAATGTGTGGAAGTTGTTGAGAGACAGTTTTGGCAAGAAATAAAGAGGTCTTGTTGGGGTTTTGGAGAGGTTTCTGTTCAGGTAGGAGATAAATGGGATTACCTGAGGGTCATTCCTAGCTCTAGCCTATTCTTCCTTTCTACTCTCTTTTCGAATGGCCATACTGGACAATACTTTAATACATCAAACACAGATTTTGTACAAGACACTGAAGTTGACATGACAATACAAAAAGGACTCTATATAAATCTCATCTTGTGTGACTATCCTCTGTTTTCTCAGCTTCAACCAAACTGGATTCCTCAGTGTCTTGGAAAAAAACAAACAAGCATTTTTTTTTTGTCTGCCTTTGTCAGGCACCACATTAAGAGCTTTACAATTTATTACCTCGTTTGATCTCCACAAGCTACTTGGCTACTAACTGATACTGTTACTCCCATTTTACAGTGGGAAAAACTAAGGCAAAGACTAAGTGACCTACTTATGGTCACACAGAAAGTGTACTGAGGTCAGATTTGACTTGGATCTTTCTGATTCTCTATCCATTGAACCAATCTGCTGCTTCATCATGTGGTCATATGTTCCCATCATGTTTTGGGCATGCTACTTTCAACACCTAGAATAAATATATTCCCTTCCCCCTTATATCTGTTAAATTTCTCCCCATTCTTTAAACCCAATTCAATTGCCATTATGCAGAAATTACCTTCTATGAAATGTGCCATGAATTCCTTTCTTTATTTTAAAAAAACTATCATTTTTATTTTCTCCCATACACTTTAAAAAAAAGTTCTCTTTAGTATAAAGACAAATTTAAACTTTTTTTTTTAATTTTGAGAGCCAAATTTTCTCCCCCCCCCCCTTACTTTCCACCTAAGGCAGGAAGCAATTTAATATAGGTTATACAAATTCAATCATGCAAAACATTATAACATTAGTCATGTTGTAAAAGACACAGACCCAAAGTAAAGAAAAAACTAGGAAAAATAAGTGGAAAAATAGTAAGCTTTGATTTGCATTCAGACTCCATCAGTTCTATCTTTGGAGATGAAACGCAGTTTTCACCAGGAGTTCTTTGGAATTGTCTTGAATCATTGTATTACTGAAAATCACTAAGTCATTTGTGTACAACATTCTCCTGATTGTGCTCACTTCACTTTGCATGAGTTTATATGTCTTTCCAAGCTTTTCTGAAATCTGCCTGCTCATTATTTTTTAGAGCAAAAGTATTTCATTACAATCACATAACACATGTTCAGCCATTCCCCAAGTGATGGGCAACCACAAAATTTCCAACTCTTTGCTACTACAAATATTTTTGTACAAATAGGTCCATTTCTCCCTCTTCCCCTTTTAAAAAAAATCTCTATGGGATTCAGACCTTTTAGTGGTATGGCCAGATCAAAGAATATGCACACTTTCATTGTCCTAGGGGTATAGTTCCAAGATCAGTTCACCACTTTTACTAATACTGCATTAGTCTCCCAATTTTCCCATATCTCCAACATTTATTTTCTTTTTTGGTCATATTATTCAACCTGATAGTATAATATAGTTCCTAATAGATCATATGATCTAGAGCATTTTTTAATGTAATAACTTTGATTTCATCTGAAAACTTCCTGCTCATGTCCTTTAACCATATATCAACTAGAGAATATTCTATATTCTTTTAAACTTGAAATCAATTCTCTATATATTTTAGAAATGAAGCTCTTATCAGAAAACACTTGCTATAAAAATTGTTTCGTAGGTTTTTTGCTTTCCTTTCAATTAAATGCACTGATTTTTTTTGTTTTGTTTTCATATGTGTGTGTGTAAAACCTTTTTAATATCAAAATTGTTCATTTTACATTATGCTCTCTATCGCATCTGGTCATAAAGTCTTCCCTTCTCCATAGATCTGATAGGTAAACTATTCCTTGCTTTCCTAATTATGATATCACCTTTTATGTTTAAATCATGTGCCCATTTTGATCTTATTTCAGTATGTAATATAAGATATATAAGACCAATGTCTATATCTAGATTCTGCCATACTATTTTCTGCACAATCTTTGTCATATTGTGAGTTCTAGTCCAAAAGCTGAGATCTTTAGATTTATCAAACACTAGATTATTATGGTCATTTACTGCCACATCTTATGTACCTAATCTATTTCGCTCATCCACCACTCTTATTTCTTAGTCAGTACCAGATAATTTTGATGATTACTGCTTAATAATATAGTTTGAGATCTGGTATAACTAGGCTATCTTCTTTCACATTTATATTGATATTCTTGACCTTTTGTTCTTCCAGATAGTTAATTTTTTCTAGCTCAATAATTTTTAGTGTGGTATGGACCTTGATTTCCTTCTCAAAACTCACAAACTATACTATTTTCCAACTCTGTAATAGAATGATCAGACATTACTATGTACTCTAATAATCTGTGTGTCAGCTTCATTCTCCTTCTAAACTGCAAGCTTTATGAGGGTAGGGCCTGTGTCTTAATTACAGTATAATGGGAAAGAGCCCTGGACTTAAAATTCCAGTGTCCTAATTCTGATTATTATTAGTTGCATGATCTAGAATAAATCACTTAATATTTATGAGTCTCAATTTATACATTTTCTATTTTGTACTGTCTTGTCCCATACATGTTACAAGTAATGCAGCAAAAATACAAAATTAGTTTAAATTTTTAATCTCTCTTGCTATACTCTGTGAACAATGTAATCAGAGAATATAAAGACAAGGTCCCTTACAAATTATCTTTAACTAGATGAAAAATCTGACCCAGAACACAGTTCTTGGCTCCATATCTGTTTATACTTTCCATTATAATATCTTAATGAATAATAACCAATAACACTTACATAGTGACTATTACGATGCTGTTATTCTCTGGATTTACTGTTGAGGAAACCAAAGCAGACAGTGGTTAGATGACTTCCACATGGTCAGCCAGCTACTTAAGTGTCTGAAGCAATATTTGAACTCATGTCTTTCTGATCAACATTCAGAATTCTATGCACTGGGTTACCTAGCTGCTCCGTTTATCTACACCAATGTCTCAAGCATTGAACTGATAAAATGTACCTCATAAATATAGACCTCTTCCTCTCTAAATTGTTGTACTGATTTCACAGGAAAGATTCTTCAAGAGGAATGAATGTAAGCTTCTTGAGAACACTAGATTATTTTTATTATTTCTGTATCCCCAACTCCAAGCCTCCAATTCAAATGCAATAAGGACTTATATAGACTGATAATATAAATAGACTGGAAGGCATCATGTTTGACTCCTGAAATAAGATTATAAAAATGAAAATAATTTTTGCTCTCAAAGCTGATTTGCCTCTGGTGGCCCTTAACCTGAACCCTGACGGGAGCTAGGGATTCCAAAAAGAGTTAAAAAGGGAAAATAGTGAAAAAGTTAAAAAAAAGGAGAATGGCCTAGACACTGCTTCGGCGTTATCAATTGGACAGCAGTATGAGGGAGGAGGAAAAGCTTAGGAGTCCCATTAGGAGACTATTACAATGTCCAGGAAAGAAGAAGTGAGGATCCAAATCACGCTGTTGGTGGTGAGAGAAGACTTACCTTCTCTATCCCTAGTCGTGTTTTCTACAGTTAGATTGTAAACTCTCTGAGGGCAGGGGGTGTCTTTCAATTATTTGCATCCCCAGACTTAGCACAGTGCCTGGCATTTTGTTAACACAACGTTTATTGGATTGAACCCCAAGGAAATTTCGGGCTCCACTTGGGACGGGCTATGTCGGAGGTCAGGAGAAGAGCGTCTGCCATTCGCACGCCCCCGCCCTCTCAGCCCTCGGGCGCGTGACCCACGTGGACGCGGCCCTCGCCAAACGTACCCTCGAGGTCCCCGGCCGCGGCTCTCGCGGCCTCCAGGTTCCTGCTCGCAATCGCCAGCCGGTAGCCCTTTTGGGCCATTAACTGGGCCACAGCCTTGCCGATGCCCCGAGAGCCACCAAACACGATACCGATCTTATCCATGGTGCGCTAAGCTGACCAGACTGGAGCGGAACGGGAGAAGGCGGAGCTCTGGAACGCGGGGCGGGCCCAAGAGGGACAGCAGCGAGTGAAAAGTCAAGAGCAAGGTCACGGCCCCGCCTCGGCCCCTCCCTTGCGTCAGCGCAGTGACGTATTCCGCGGGTGCTCCCGCTTCCTCAAACTCCAGGATGGAAGGGCTGGCTTCCTACCTGCGGTAGGGTCCTTAGTCTCCGAGGTATTGAAACAAGCGGTCCTGCTGGGAAATAGCAACACGCTGCATGTCGGGACATGTAGTCAAGCCCGGGAGGGGGAGAGTGGCATGATGGGATCTGTAGTCTTTTATCTTGGACAGATCGGAGCAGGTCCGAACTCCTAGGAAGACCTTGCCCTTCAGTCGGCTAGAACAGAGTCTAGAAGATTTCACCAGAAGTTGCGGCCACTTTGTCTAAACACCCTCGACAGAGATTTTCTCAGTGGAGCAGAAGCTATGAAAATAAACGAAGAATTGACACATGTTCATCCTTGCAGTTGCTATACTGAAATGGCCATGACCTCAGAGAGCAAGCAAACGTGGGTGCTATGGCATTAATAATTGTAGAGCTCTGGACACAGAGCCTGACACACCAAAAAACGCTATCTACATCACATAATAACTATCATAATCATCGGTATCATCACTCATATTCCTCGGAGGATCTTTTCCCCAGAAATTCTTAAGCACATCTTTCAGCGCCTCCGTTTCCTCATCTATAAAGTAGAGAGAAAAGTTTTCACCCATTGAACAACAGAGTTGCTGTGAGGAAGACATTTAAAATAAACAGCCAACGGAAATAAGGGTGTGAATTATTTATTTGTCAATTTTGAGAAGTGTCGATAACACAGTCGAAGGGATGATAATGCAATGGACTTAAAAATAAATACCCGGAAGTACAAATGCTGGATTTTGAATCCCCTAATTTGATAGGGGTTCAATTCAGTCATTTTAATTAAGTCATGAATATACCCTACATATGAATTCCATATATATACACACATATGTAATATTACATTATATCATGTATATTACACTATACAATATGTACTTATATTACACATGTGTATATATCAGGTGTAGAATATATAATATACAACACATTATACGAATGCACATAATATCCATGTATAATATATTCATGATTTCATCAAAAAAATTATTAAGTATCAAAGACAGAATTAGAATCTCTATTTCTTCTGCTTGCATCATATATATTTGTTGTTGTAGGTGGCCCAGTAGATAGAACACTGGGCTTAGAATCAGAAAGGTTAGAGTTCAGGTTTGACCTCAGACATTTACTAGCTATGTGACCCCAACAACTCACTTAAACCCTACCTGCATAAAATTAAGAGAAGGAAATGGTAAACAATTCCCATTGTCTTTGCCAAGAAAACCCCATGGACAGTTGGTCCACAGCGTCATGAAGAGTCAGAAACTGAACCACTAAACAACATATATATGTACAGATATGCTTGTGTGTACATAGGCACGTGTGTATTTGTGTGCATAAAATGCCTATCTTTGTGTAATGTGAGCTAACAGTTCTCACAGGGTTGTTGTGAAAAAGTCTTTCAAAGCCTAAAACAGGGATGGTTAACCTTTCTGCCTTGCTTTGGCATTTTTATGAACTTATGGACCCTCTTGTCAGAACATTGCACAGGAAAAAAATAGGATTTTCATTATCTTGTAGTGCAGTTTATATATATGTGTGTGTGTGTGTGTGTGTGTGTGTGTGTGTGTGTATGTCAAAAACTCCTGCCTTAAAGAATTGTGGATATATTAATTATTATTGTTGTTCTATTTATTTTCAGAAGGTCCAGCTTCCACTCCCAAGATATTTAGAACAAGTTTAGGAACATATTCTGTCAAATATTTAAGAGAACATACGGATTACAAAGCAAAGGTGCCAAATATGCAATATATATTAGCATCAAGTACCATTTTCTATTCAATAAGTAAGCCCTCATATCTATCATTCTTCTGGCAGGCTATGTTTCATACAAAAGTTGAAGGAAGAAGGGAGAGAAGAAGAAAAGGAAAGGAAGGAAAGATAAGTATAAGATAGTGAAAGGAGAGGAAAGAGAGAATCAAGAATGAAGTTGATGTGGAACAGGAACTTTCAACTCTAAACTACCTATTCTGTTTCCATTGTCATGTAGAGACAGACCAACTCCAAAGACTGTCTTGATTAGCACATCTTAAGACTGATTGGTACTTGTTACAAGCCCCTTCCTGGCTCCTCCCTAACCCTTCCTTTCCCTAACTCCTCCCTAATTTCTCTCCTAGACCCTCCCCTTACTTCCCTCCTTCTCCCTCCAGGACACCTGGAAGCTTGTTATTTAATATGAATATAGTTCAGACTTGTTCACCATATTTGGTTTAGCCCTTGAGCTGTTTCATGTAATAAATGGCATCCTTTTGTGGCTGTGATAAATGTCTTGTGAGTTTTTCGTTTATTGAACCTCTCTCCCAAAATTACTTCTTCAAAGTGACTTTGAGGATTTAAAGGAAAGAGCACCTGATCTGAAGTCCAAAGTGAAACTGGACTTAGAGTCAGGAAGACCTGAATTCAAATCTTTTTTTTTTTTAATTAAAGCTTTTTATTTTCAAAACATATGCATGGATGATTCTTCAACATTAACCCTTGCAAAATCTTATGTTCCAATTTCCCCCCTCCCCCCTCCTTCCCTACCCCTCTCCTAGATGACAAGTAGTCCAATATATGTTAAACATGATAGAAATATATGTTAGATGCAAAATTTGCATACATATTTATACAATTATCTTGCTGCATATGAAAAATCAAATCAAACCAGAAAAAATGAGAAAGAAAATAAAATACAAGCAAATAACAACAAAAAAAGTGAAAATGCTATGTTGTGAAATGCACTCAATTCCCACAGTCCTCTCTGGCTATAGATGGCTCTTTTCATCACAAAGTCATTGGAACTGACCTCAAGCATCTCATTGTTGAAGAGAAGCACATCCACCAGAATTGATCATTGTATAATATTGATGTTGCTGTGTACAATGATCTCCTGATTCTGCTCATTTTACTTAGCTTCAGTTCATGTAAGTCTCTCTAGGTCTCTCTAAAATCATCCTGCTGATTGTTTCTTATAGAGCAATAATATTCCATGACATTCATATACCATAACTTATTCAGCCATTCTCCAACTAACTGATGGGCCTCCACTCATTTTCCAGTTTCTAGCCACTACAAAAAGGGCTGCCACAAACATTTTTGTATATATAGATCCCTTTCCCTCCTTTAAGATCTCTTTGGGATATAAGCCCAGTAGCAATACTACTGGATCAAAGGGTATGCACAGTTTGGATAGTCCTTTGAACATAATTCAAAATTGCTCTCTAGAATGGTTGGATCCATTCACAATTCCATCAACAATGTATCAGTGTCCCAGTTTTCCCACATCCCCTCCAACATTTATCATTATCCTTTCCTGTTATCTTAATCAATCTGAGAGGTGTGTAGTGGTTTCTCAGAGTCGTCTGAATTTGCATTTCTCTGAACAATAATGATTTGGAACACCTTTTCATATGACTAGAGATGATTTCAATTTTTTCATCTGAAAATTGTCTGTTCATATCCTTTGACCATTTATCAATTGGAGAATGGGTTGACTGAATTCAAATCTATCAGACACTTATTAGCTGTGGGATTCTGGGTTAGTAACTTTGCATTTGTGTAAAATGAAAATAATAAAGCCTCTACCTCGCTTTTTGGCCTATAGTAAATGAGATAAACCTGTGAAAAAACTGCAAATGATGTAAATGCTATCTGGTTATCATCTGGAAAATTCACATTTTGTGAAAGGATGAACCACCCGTGATGAAGACCTAACAAATAACATGTGTGTTTCAAACTCTTGAGCTTGGGAAATTCCTAACTTTTGGCCTTGAAACCTGATGATCTAAGGATATTAGAGAAAATTTTAAAAGATAAATAAACCTCTAACCCCTGGAATTCCTAAGAGATAATATTAAAAATCATTGCGTATAGAACTTAGCTTCTTTTCCTTATTTTTTGAGTCATTTGTAAGTATCATGAATATTTGAGATAATTGTTACCTATTGTTCTGGAAAAGATGACAACAAAGATCAAAGTATCTTGTGCATCCAGCATAAAACCTCTTTAGCACACTTAAAAGAATCCTGCTGGTTAGACTGCTTCTGCCAATTATCTAGCAATAACAATAATGACTCAGATTTCTATATTTCTTTAAGTTTTACAAGCACTTTCCTCACCTTTTTCTAGTATACATACATTAGGGAAGCCTTCTTTCTTACTTCCATGTGATTCTTTCCCCACAGATTACATAGTTACAGCTGAAGGATACCTCTTTTTTTTTAAATCAATTATTCCATATATCTGGGAAGTCATTAACCTAAATAAAAAGTGAGAATGAAAATCTCTTAGCTTTTGCTATTTTTATCCCTATGTATATATATATTATAGAGTCAGTGCTTTCTTAATCATGGATTCTGGTGAAAATCCCATCCATTCTTTTCCTCTCACCCAATCTTAGCTACTGTCCTGGCTGAAAATGTACTCTTCACAACCTATCAGCCAATATCTCTGGATTAGTTGGAAGAAAAACTGATGAGGGAAGCTTCTCACTAGCCCCTAGATAATTAAGTGTAAGCCCTATAAATTAAAAAGGCTCCACCATGTATAGCAGTACAGCTGAGTAAGCCACTAGGATGACCTTCCTTAGCCTTCTTTTCTCACCCTAAATGTCACTTTTGTAACAAGATTATCATCACTAAGTTGTCTCCCCCTCTTTCTTCCTTTTTCATTTAAACCTAAAGCATGGGGCAGCTAGGTGGTGCAGTGGATAGACACCAGCCCTCAAGTCAAGAGGACCTGAGTTCAAATCTATTCTCAGACACTTAATACTTTCTAGCTGTGTGACCTTGGTTAAGTTACTTAATCGCAATTGCCTCAGGAAAAAAAAAACCTAAGGCATAAATTTTTTTGTTATGTGGAATGACTTTTTTGGAAATGTTGAGGAAAGGGACAAGGGGATGGGTAGAAATTAGGTGATGTAAAAACAAAAATCCACAATTAAAAAGCAAAAAACACTAAAACAGAATGATTCCATTTTGCTTCTAATGAATTCTCTTACCTTAGAAGTGTTTCTTTTGTGAGAAAAAGGTTGTTAGTAAATTAATTGACAACTAATTCTAAGTGCTTTGTACTTTTCACAATTGTCTTAATTGTAATTGAAGCTTTGGATGCTGACCTGAAGGGAGAATCTTTTATAATCAGACTGTAATTATCATTAAAAATTGATTGAGAATTCATTTGTTGCCATGCACTGTGATGGGCACTAAGACAGATTAAAAAAATATATAGCTATATAACAGAAGTCTTATCCTGTACATCCTCCTAGCTTAGAGGTGGCCCCTGTTATTTTGTTTTAGCTTTTGAAAACTGCAGAACTTAAACGTTACATAAAACAAGCATTTCTATATACAAAATAAACTAGAAAAAGATTGCACATGGAACCAAATCTCTATTATATACAACTTGTTTTTCCTTTTAAGCACATAATAAATTCAACATGTTAACTTTCAAAGCTGCCCTACTTTTGTTTTCTTCTGACCTGGTGTCATTGGTCCCCTTCAAGAACAAAGGACAAACAAGAACAACATATTCTGTAAATTTTAAAAATTGTATCAGTGACCCTCTTTCCTTTCTTTTCTTTCCAAAATTGGAAATAAGAAAAACAAACCCTTGTAACAAATAAGCATAGTTAAGCAAAATAAATCCCAGCATTGGCCACGTTGAAAAAAAAGGATGTCTCATTGTGCACTTTGAATCATTGCCTCCCTTCCAGGAAATGGGTAGCATTAGTTCATCATCAGTCCTCCAGAACAGGGTCAGTACACCAAGGCCAGTAGGCCAACGATGACCCACATCCCTTTTTGTATAGCTCATGAACTAAGAATAGATTTTTACATTTAAAAAAATGTAACTGACCTCTGCTCTAGAATCATGTGGCCCCAGTTTGTAAAGGTTATGTCAAGGAATTGAAACCCAATACATTTCAACAAACTGGAAAAAGCGTTGCGTATGATCCTCGTGAAAGACTGTGTCTAAAAGACTGGCCACCAGTTGACCTACTTTTTCTCCCCATGGGTCACCATGGGTCCTCTTACTCCTCAAGGTAGTGGCTTAGAAAGGGGGCAGAGAATGCTATAAATTTCCCAGTTTTTAGACTTATTAAATTATCAAACTTATTAATTATTAAATTAATGTTTATTAAATTATCATAATATTAATTATTACAATTAATATAACTTGTACTCTTGGTGTTCAATAATTGTCTAACTACTAAGGCAGTATAACACTACAGGAAATGAGCCATGGTCATGCTACCACTCTTGCTATAAATAGAACAAAAATACCAGAAGATAAATAAGAATGGAAGTGGCTTATAGGTTCTTAGGCAACAAATAATTGGTTTCATTATGCACTCAAATAGAATAAAAGATATTTTGTGAGACTTTGTAGGGTACATTATCAGTGTAAGCAGACTTTCACAAAGGGGATAATATTAGCTGACATTTATATAACACTGAGGTTTATAAAATACTTTTCTTATATTATTTCACTTGATCTTCACCTAATGAAGAGATAGGCATCTAGATATTATTGCCCCATTTTAAAGATGAGGAAACTGAGGTCCATAGAAGTTAAGCAACATTTCAGTGGTGACTCAGAAGAGCTGAAATTCAAAGTCAACTCTCTTCTGACTCCCCAACATCCACAGGATGAAATTCTATAAAGAATTTCACAAGAGCCTCCCAATGATAACATTTACTTTGATCCTCAATGCTTTCAGTGTCAAGTTAGTTACACACAAGAGAAATGGGGAAAAATTATTTTGGAAGATATAGTTGGGGAATCAAGATATAAAAAAAGCTAATAACTTGTAGACTATTCTAAAGCCTCTCACCTGTACAATATAAATATGTATAACTTTAAGAATAGAATTGGAGCTGGATGTGAAGAGCATCAACCAACATCACCAAAAAGAATGATACTGACTATATCTGAACAGAAGAGAAATGAATGATTACAAACATAGCCCAGTCATTTCAAAAATCAGTTTGTGTACCTAATTAAAGCAGAGGCTGAATTACGGGATAAAGATGAGGAGGCAATGTATGTAATTATAACCTGAATTATATAAATGAGTTGTTAACACAGAAAAATGGAAGATGGGCAAAAACTAAAACATTGACTCTTTTTACAACTCTTATAAAAATTTTACATCAGCAGAAGACACCCCAACATGGAGACTGAAAAACATCAGAAACTGTTAGTTAGTAAATGTTTATTCCACTTGCTATAGCAGTTAAAGGCAACATGAATTTAGAATACAACCTCGTGTATTGAACATTGTTGCAGAGGAGGATAATAAAAGATTGTGAGCAATATTGTCTCATGAAACTACAAAAATTAGTATGGGAAAACTGAGCCTTCAGAAGATGTGACCTAAGAAACAGCTGAGTCTGATCATTTCATGAATATTTCTTCATAGTTCTTCATATTTATATGTCTACATGAATTACTATAATTCTATCTAATTCTATGAACTGATTTATTGTATTGAATAACATCTGTTCAGTGAAAAAGATATTACTATCTGCTTAAGCTAAATATTTCAGTATTAATACAATTTTTATTATTAATATTAACATTAATTGTTTATTTTTTGCTTTGATGTTAAAAATTATGTTGAACATGACTAATGCGAATACCTGTTAGATTTGATTGTGCATGTAGAGCCTATATCACATTAATTGCTATCTTGGGGGTATAAAAAGAGGAGGGAAGGTAGGAAAAATGGAAATAAAAATATTATAAAAGTAAATGTTGAAAATTAATAAATACATTTTTGAAAATTCAAATCATTAAAAATACACATGTATACATATGCATATTACACACACAAAACAAAACATGTGTGTATATATAATATACATGTATAAAAGAAAGAAAGTTCCTATAAATAAATTTACAAAGTCAAGCAAACAAGTTTTCTTGTTGATCATGTTCAAAAAGCTATATTACTAATAAGGGAGGGGGAGGCAGGGAAGAAAGGAAGGAAGGAAGGAAAGAGGGAGGGAAGAAGTGAAAGAAAGTGTTTTCTAAATGACTAGTTGTAGTTAGTTCCCTGGAGGAGCAGCTCTGTTAATAGAGGTTGTTGCTTGTCCTTTGTTCTCAAAGAAGACCATGATATCTGGGAGGTGATGCCATTGAGGTTTAGAGTTCAAGTAACTAGCCCCAAGTCACACAGATACTAAGTATGAGACTAGTGTTCTGGCCAAGGTAGCTCCTGAGTCAGATTCTTTACCACTTTGCCTCCTTTATAAATTAAGAAATCTTACCTGTTTCTCTCTAGAAAAGTTACATAATTCCCAGATTTAGATAATATTGAACAGATTCTAAATAGAAGAATTTGCAAACCCTAAAGTACTATATAAATGTTAGCTATAATTATTATTATTTTAAGCTAAAGTTTCAAGCAGAAAATTCTGCTTATTCTTGCCTAACTGGTATTTTCTACTTTTAGAACTGAGCACAATGATACATATCATATCTGTAAATGTCTGGTTCTGTGAATCTATGGCTTGGTCTCTGAATAGTCCATCAAGTCCTAATACTATTGAGAAATAGAAAAGGAAATGATGATATATAGAGAGGACAATATGGGCCTTTTGTTGAAATGAAACAGAAACCAAATGGTATAAGGAATAAGAATGAGTTATCACTGATAAGTGAGAGAAATAACTTTCTTTTCCTGGAAGAACAGGGAGAAATATTTATGGGCCCCAAGATAGTCTATGAGTAGACAAGCAGACCAGAATTCATAATCTCATGCCAAATTGACAACCTTTGGTTATAATACTAATTCTTGTACCATGATAATTTAAAGTAAAAGAATAGAACACATTTCTACTAAAGTCATAGAAAAATCATTCCTTTTTCACAAAAGCAACTTATTTTATTTTTTATAGTTAATAGCTTTTCATTTTTCAAAATACATGCAAAGATAATTTTCACCACCATTCATTCTTGCAAAATTTTGTGTTCCAAATTTTTCTCCTTTCTCTAGATAGAAAGTAATTCAATATAGGGTAAACAAAAGCAATTCTTCTAAACATATTTTCACATTTATCAAAAGCAAATTATTTTAACTTGGCAAGTCTTCAACAGGCACAAATCTTTTAGCTATAATTTAAAAACCCCCCCACCAGCATTTATCTACCATGTTAAGTTTTGCAGAACTCTAGACAATTATTGTTTTATTTGGTCCTTACAACAACCCTGGGAGGTAAATGCTATTGTTATTCCTATTTTGCAGCTGAGAAAATTGAGGTTATAACTTGTTCAAGGTCATATAGCCAATAAATATGTATGGTTGGATTTGAACTCAGGTGTCTCCAGACTCAACATTCTTTCTACTCAGTATTACCTCAGTCTCTACTGCTTCAATTATATATACAAAAGCAAAACAAAAAGAATTGTATACAAAATCCTAAATATATCATTTATAGGTTTTTTCTAAGAAAATATGAATCAATTTTATAATTAATTAATTAATTATATTTTCTATTTAAATATATAATCAATATACTTAATTATTATAACATTAATTAATATACAATATATTTAAATATATAATTAATTATAATATGATTAATATAATTAATTAAGTAAAAATTAATTTATATTTTACAAAGTAACATCAAATTCATTCTATTTGTTTACATGTTCCTCTTGTTTTCTGTGTACTTTTTTAGTTTCATTAGGTGCTATGTATATTGATATATTTGTAATGCATGTATATATTATTCTTTTGATTCTACTTTTTTCTCTTTGCATCATATTTTTTGCAGAATTTCTGTACATTTGACATTTATTACATTCTTTGTATTTGACATTTATAACAATAAAAGTGTTCTGGTATGCTCCTACATCATGAGTAGTGCAAGTATTCTCTGGGCATTGGATATCAAAAGATGTTTCTAATTTTTTATTATTACAAATAATGCAACTAAAACATCTACAAGTAACTCTTTTGGGCCTAGCAATAATAATTCACACATTTGTAGAATTCTTTGAGATTTATAAAATACTCTCTTCCCAACAACTTTTGAAATAAGTACTGCAAATATTATGCTATATTATTATACAGATATGGAAACTGGTAGTTTCAAGGTAGGATTAAAATCCAAGTCCTTCATTCTTTTCAGTACAATTCTTCCTTCTTAAGACACTGTTTCAATAATGAGAAGAGGCAATGATAGAACTATAGATAGAAAGCCAATCTTAGAATAGAAAAAATCTGGGTTCAAATTCCTCCTTTGACATCTTAGCTGTGTGAACTTATACAAGAGTGCTCTCCGTTACCTGTGAAGAACATGAGTTCCTAATGTGCATTGTTAGAAAGATTTCCTTCACAGGGAATTTCCTATATCAATAAAATCACAGGTCTGGGCTTCCCTAAAATGGATAATATGAATAAAGATGAAGAGCTTTTTGATTTATTTTATAGTAATATATTACTTTACAAAAATGTAATGAGGATGAGATTAGTAAGAATGATAACAGACAATATTTATAAATCACCTATTCTGTGCCAACCACTGAACAAAGAGTTTTACAGATATTACCTAATTTATGCCTTTCAGCAACTGTGGAAGGAATTATTTTCTGAATTTTACAGTTGAGGAAACTGAGGCAGACAGAGGTTAAGTGAATTACCCAGTAACTCCACCAGCTGTAGAATAATGTAATATAATGTGCCATTTCCCCCACATTTCCCCCAGCATTGAATTTTAACATTTGTAACTGTCATTGTTAATTTAACAAGTGTGAGATACTATCTCAGTTATTATTGCATTCCTGTGGTTATTGAAGGGTTTGAATACTTTCTTACATTGTTATTATATATGTTTCTTCTTTTGAAAGTTGATGGTTTCTGTACTTTGACTGATTATCTATTGGAAAATTGCCCTTTCTCATAAATCTGTCTCAATATCTTAGAGATTTTTGGATATCAAATTAGCCTTGTTTTCTTCAGGTCCTTTTGCTCTCAAAAGCTAAGAGAGTATTTGCTTAGAATGTAAAAAGCTAAAACACTTAAGTTTTGAATTGCTAAGGAAAATCAGTGTGTTACTACCCTTGCAGGCAAGCGCTTATAATAATCTCAGTCATGAAGAACTCATTTTCTGGATGAATGGAAAACTCAAACCATATGTTAGATAACAACAATCTTTAAGAAAGGTTTGCCTCTTGTCCCATTATCCTGACTTTTCATATCAGAATGGTTCTTTTCTCTGTTTCTCTTTATGACATTTATGATTCACTGTGCTTCAAATAGAATATATCTGATGTAATCTTGGTTCCCTTCTGCCTGATCCTCTTCCCAAATCAAAAACCAGAGGAAGTGCATTGAGACTGAAAGGGCAGAAGAGCAAAGAAAGTGGTACTCCAGAAGTAGTGCCAAGCTCCTCCTCTGCCATAAAATGTACCAGTCCAAGTCCTAACTGGGAAACCCAAGAAAAACATCACCAGTCATTTCCCCAGCTCAGATAGTAGCAAAATCGCTCCATTTCTGTCCCATTTTTTCCCCCAGTTTACTTAAATATTCTCTATTACTCTTCTTTTTCATGTTCAACATGAGCTACTTATCCATTTTTTCCTTGCTCCCCCCCATTGAGTAGAAGCCCTCCTCTGTAACAAAAGACCTCACTGAATTAAAAAAATGCCTGAACAAACGGTGGTATTTAAATGTATTATAATACGATTGGTTCTTATTGAACCAGAAGGAGAAAAAAGGAATTCAGAGAAACATGGAATGAACTGGTACAAAATAAGAAAAAATCAAGAGAACAATATGTAGGGCAGTTCAAAAATTGGAAGGTTTACGGGCAACCATTTCTACAAAATTAAGGCCATCGTTTGAAACAAAGAATTGAGATGAACAAAATTATCTTTCCTTGGTCCCTCCTGGGGTTTTCATTCATACCTTTCCTTTACATAGGACAACCAGAGATGGTGATGAGCTGGTGAAAATACAGGTGGGGAGTCCCTTGTGGTTTGCTGAATAGTAACTCCTAGAAATTATTTGAAAACGTGATTTGGCAATCAAGAATTACCCAATCAAATCTGACTTTATAAACCAAATTGAGATAGTCTTAAAACAGGCATTGTTCCTGATTAACTAGAGGATATAACCCCAAAGACATAGTAAATGCTCGGCTTACTCCACCTGGTTTGTTTGGTTTTTTTCCCAAAAAGAGTTTGACCTCTGGAAGCAAGACTCCTTCTGGAGAGAAAAACTGCAATATAGCAAAACCTCTGGGAATTGCCTTCTGGGGAGAAAGCAACTGAGGCATTTTCCCCAACTCTGATGACTGGGTATACAACCTTCCTCTTGCTGACCCAAAAAGAGCTAAAACTCAAGCCTTTGGTCTTTAAAATAAAAGAGAGATTTCCCTTTTATAGGGAAAAAGGCTTCTCTACTAGGGCCATAGGTGAAGCCAGAAGGTGCACTCCACAGCCACAGATTCCCCAGAGAAGCTGGGGACTCCCCAAGAGCTCTGGACACCCCATGCTCCCCTGGCTACCTTAACTGCCCTCTTCATGATTGTTCCTGGAGATTCTGGGGGGGGCGAGCTCTGTGTGTTTATGTGTGATGTTTTATGGTTCTTCCTTACTCTGTTATTTCATTAAATGCCTGTGTTCTGAACTAATCATATCCCCTTGTTAACTACTAAAGGCCATCCGGTCAGGGAGGGCTCCTGGCTTGGGGATGCAGAAAGCAGAAATATCTCTAACCTGGGTAGCTTTTCAGGGATCCCTCTACAATAGGAGTGTTCCCCATGAGGGGCAATGATTGTTTCAGCATGTACCCTTTGGGGGTTTCTTGGCAGAGATACTGGTGTGATTTTCTTTAGCTCATTTTACAGATGAAGCAAACAGAGTTAAGTGATTTGCCCAGGCTCATGCAGCTAATAAGTGTCTGAGCTCAGATTTGAACTGACAAACTAAGGAACTAAGTCTTTCTGACTCCAGGTCCCACAATCTACCCACTGTGTCACCTAGGTGCCTCAAGCTAAAAGTGAGCAGTACTAAAAGACATTAAAATTTGGAGTAAATGCCATGATTAGTCTTGGTTCCTGATGACAATAATGAAATACATTTCTCTTCTCCAGGCAGAGACATATTAGACTATAGAAACAGAATATTGCGGATGCTACCAGGTTCACTTGTGGAGACAATTTGTTTTGTTTAACTGATTTTTTTTTTATACAGGAGGGTATAAATTATACACACACACACACATACACACACACACATTTTATGTGCACACACACTCGAAATCTTTTATATATATGGGGGAAGGGAGATATTGAATAGTGGAAGTACTATAAATAACAAAAAGCATCAATGAAGCCATTTTAGGGTCTCAATTCTATAAGCTAATGTCTCTTTAGTGTCACCTGGTAGAGCAAATGACAATCCTAGAGAATATTTAAATGTATAGGTAAATGTCCTTCATTTTTGTAGAGGTAAAAGCCTTCAATCTAGAGTCCAAGCTTTTTGTATTCTATGTAGCCTTTATAGCACATGGTAACAGATTTGAGGCAAAATAGTGACAATAGCCTTATTCGCTATCTAGTAATCATTTTGTTTTCAATAATGGCTCTGAAAATAAATGCTTTCCTTAGCATAGTCACAGACATGGAACAAAGCTTAAAGTAGAGAAACCAGCCAAATCTATAAATCTTTTTGAGTGAGAATTTCATTTGTGTAAAGCACTATGCTAGGCACCCTGGGAGATTCAAAGAAGAATAATGTGTGGTTTCTATTGTAAAGAGACTGAACATCAAAACATGAAAAAGTGCTGTAGAACCTTTTTCAGTCATTTCTTTATTCTGCTTTTTTTAAAAAAAATAGTAACTTATTTTTGTATATTTTTTGTTTTTACATGACTTTCATTTTTTAATGTCTCTTTTTCCTTTCCCCTCCTATCCAGTGAGTAACCTTTTTTGACAAAGATTTTAAAAGGAAGAGAAAAAAAGCAGTACAACAAAATTCAGTATATGCAGTTTTTCAAACTCAATTACATATATGAAATCACACATGTTGTATTGCACATATGCAATTCATACCCCAACTCTCCAAAGAATGGAGATAAGTAAATTTTTAATAGCGTTTCTAAGATCAATCTTGGTCATTACAAAGTTAGTTTCATGTTTTTAAATTTTTCAATTAAATTATTGTTGTCACAGTATGTATATACATAAATACCTGGTTCTGCTTACTTCATTATAAATCACTTTATATATCACATTATATTCATATATATTATATTATACTCATATGTATTCATATGTCACATTATAAATCATTTCCCATATTTCTCTGAATGCTATACATTGCTTCTTCCTTATGGTTTATATATCATAATTTGTTTAGCTATCCTTCAATGAGCGTCTATTTTGTTTCCACCTATTTTCTTTCTTATTACAAAGAATGTTACTATGAATTTTTTATTTATATGAGGCATTTCTATTTTTGTACTTTTTTAGGGCATAAGTCTAGTAAGAAAATCTGAGTCAAAAGATGCATGCCTATTAGTCACTTTTTTCTTTTGCATAACTCCAAAATCACTTTTCAGAATGACTGGACCTATTCATGGCTCCACCAACAGAGTATTAGTGTGTCTGTCTCTTTCTAAATCCCTTTCATCATTGCCTTTTTTCATTTTTTTTTTTGTCATCTTTGCCAATCTTCTGGATATTAAATGAAAACTGGGTTGGTTTGGTTAAATTTTTCTTATTAGTAGTCATCTGGAGCCAAATTCCGTATGTTTGCTAATAATTTGCAATTCTTTTGAGTGCTATTTGTTCATATGTTTTAATCACTTAACCATGGAGTAATGGTTCTTACATATTATGTTGATCCCTTATGTCTCTGAAACATTAAACCCTTATTGAGAATATTTCATTTAAAGTTTTTTCCCTCGATTCATATTTTCCCTTCTTATATAAACTATTGTTTTGTATGAAAAAAACTTTTCAGTTTCACATGGGTGAAATCATCTATTTTATATTTTTCTTGGTTAAGAATTCTCCCCTTGAGCTAGAATTTTTGTTCAAAATATTGCTTTCTCACCATTATGTTTCTCATAGCTAGAATCTTCTTCTTTCTCCCTTATTCTATTTCTGAAACACCCTCCTTATATTTTGAAATTGCTTTAATTGGGATTTTCCAGGAGCTCGGTAGCTCTGTGCCTCTTATCTCAGGTGCAAAAAGCCAATTAAATGCATGTTAGATCCTTTTCCTTCTTATAGAACACCTAAGCAACTCTGATCCAGGAATTTTTTTGCCTTCCAAAGTGACCATGACTCCTGAACTGTGCTAACCACCTTGAGCTCAGAATTCCCTGAGCTGCCTAAAGCAAGGGACCAGGAGGTCTAAATCATCATGGACTCCCTCTTCCAGACATGGACTAGACTATTATGTCTGAGGTTCCTGATGTGCCTCTTCCCTGTCCATGTCTATTTGGAAGATTTAGTCTTTTTCTCTGAGTAAGAAATAAACAAGCTACCCTAGTTTGAAGGAGTTGATCTTAAGAAGATTGAGAAGTTGCCCAATTTTTGAGGTGTTAGTTCAGGTCTCTGCATGAGAATCCCAAGAGATTATCCTAGTGCTTTTCCCTTGTCATTGCTACCTTCTCCATCTCCCTTCTCTATCTCCACTTAATCTAAATGGCCTTCTTTTTTTAGGCTTGTTCACAGACACCTCAAATAAACAAACAGTCCCTTTCCTTTCAGTGTCACATAGCTCATCTTTGGTGAAACCCATTTAGTCCAAGGATGGACTCCAACAAAAAGTTATAGCAATGCAAGAGTTAAATACTACAAGATAACACCTTGAGAAATGTTACAAGGCAGAACATGATTAATGACCACACGAATGGCAAATGATGGGTGACTTCTAAAGACCTAGAAGGTAAATACTCAGACCAGCTAAAAGAAAGAAGAAACAACATGCACATCTCCTAGGCTTTTTAAATGATCTGGTGCCAGTTACCTCAAGATATATTGTCTGACCTGGCTTTAATAGAAAATACAGTTACTTCCCTGACATACAGTATATCTTCATGCCATGGGGGAAGCTGATAGCATCTTATTTTTTCAGAGACACAGCATACTGATAATAATAATAGCTAGCATTTATTTAGCTCTTTTAGGTTTATAGAGGGCTTACCAGATAATCATCTCATTTGATTCTTATAACAATCCTAGAAAATAGGTTATTATTATTTTCATTTATTTTTATGTCAATTTCACATAAAAAAACACAGGTCAAGGTTAAGTGACTTGCTCAGGGTCACACAGCTAGTCAGCATCTGTGGCTGGATTTGAGCTGTAATATTCCTGATTTCTGGCCCCATGCTCTAACCACTGTGTAATCTAGCTATTCATTATGGACCCTTTCTTATTTTCCTGCTTATTTCAGTCAATCTATTGATCTGTTTTATCAATGATTATAATTTTATTAAATAGTATAAACCTTTCAAATGCTAGAAACCTCTGTGGACTATTCTGCTAGGAGGCTGTCCATTGGAGATGTACATTTTGCAAAGCCAAATGGCATTTTTAATTTCATCAAAATGGATTATCAGAAGCAGAGGGTGGGATGATTCAGCATACCAGTTGTTCCTTCCAGTCCCTAACAGCAAAAACTACAGTGTATTTTATCATCTTTTGAACTAATGTGATAGATAACAGGCAGAGGAGTGGTGGTTTCTCTCTCTCAGAATGTTTATAAGTTCCTTCATACTTGGAAACAAATTATTTTTCTTAATTTCACTTAAAATGAATATGATTAATTGTGTAAAATTATGCTCATTTTTACACTAATATTTAATAATTGAATCATATCTTTCCTTTATTCTTGATTTATTGGCTGAGTATTGTTGGAAATCTAAAGGGAAAATTTGTGCTCCTTAGTACCAAGGCTGACTTTGTGATGACTACAGAAAGAGTCAAATAGGAGCAATGCAGTATACAATTTGGTGGTTTGGAGGGGACTTGTGGTTTGGACAAGCAACTTATGTCTCAACTCCTCATTAAAATGAAGTGCGTCATACTGAGTTAACTATATTTTATCATCCTATTTTCACTTTACCCACAATATGTTAATATAGCCTAACTCTTACAAGACATTGTTCCTAAAAATAAAAGGATTTTATTTTTAGAAATTTTCTGGATAAAAACAAAATGAATTCCAAAGGAAGCTATAAATACAAGATAGTATAAGATTTTATCTTAGAGTAACCTTTGAATGAAACATACATATTAGGGTAATTACATGAGGTCTTCTTGTCAGATACCCCAGGCTGATTCAGTGACCTTGACGGAAACAGAGAATTAGAGAGGAAGCTGGAAGTGGAAGAAGGACAGGAAGAAGTGAATTTTCAGGAGTCTTTAACCTTTTTTTAATGTGTCATGGATTCCTTTAGCAGTATGCTAAAGCATAGAAGCCTTTTATCAGACTGTATTTAATGTATTTAAATATGTAAATTACACAGGATTATCAAGGAACTCAATTATATTAATATAATATAATATTATATTAATAAAATGTCAATTATATTAAAAAACAGTTACCAAAATATTAATAAACTCACAGATCTCAGGTTAGTAATTCTTGCTCTGGATAGGGCTGGGGGATAAAAGTAAAGACTTACATACATAAAATAGCTCAGAACAGTACACCTCCATGTAGGCCCAGGCAAAGTGGGAAATGAGGGGGACATCCTTTTTATCTCACCCTCACCCCAGAGCTGTAGCATATCATTGTGTTTATTTCTTTGTACCCATAAGACATTCATTTTACCAGACTTTACCGAAGTAAAAATGTCAAAGGGAAATAGTAAACAAGAACTATAAATGTTTAATGAAGATGATAAACTTATTTTACAGATAAAAAAAACTCAAGTCAAAAACTGTCAAACAATTTTCCTAAATATGAGTTTTGTACCATTTTGACTTGCTCTTAATCACAGAATGTTAAAGCAGGAAGGACTTTGTAAATCATTTCTTCTAATCCATCACTGAAGAAACTGAGGCCCAGACAGGCTATATCTTGACAAATGGCCTTTCTGCTCCATCACTATTACTGTAGAAAAGAAAGACCCACTGAACTCTTTCCCACCCTTTAAAGCCCACCTCAAATGATACCTTTTCCAAGCCATAGTTCCTAATAACAAACATCTTACTCAGACATCACAATGTAAAATGAATTAATTCCAGGAGTTGGGAACTTTCTCTGCTGAGGCTTATCATAACAGTTCCATAATTTAGTAGATATACTTTAAAGTTGCCTGGGGAATAGAAATATTAAATGGCTTACCTATAGTCACTTATTTGGTGTGTAAACACACCAGGTCTTCCTAATTCTGAGCCTAGCACTTTCCCTAATATTCTCAATCCACAAGGAACTCTGCTGCCTCCATGTTGACTTAGAAAACTATATATTAAAACCCACAACAAAGCAAAAAAAAAAAAAAAATGGACAGTTCTGAATATTATATGTAGTATTTATTATATATGCTTTCTTAAAATGGAAATTTATTTATTTGAATCCTTTCTTACATTCTGCTGTGCACATGAAATTTTTTTCTTTTTCTATTTTGCTTTTTTCTAGTTTGTATTTAAGTTCTAAATAAATACATAAAAAGAAAACTATATATTAACATTATCTATGTTTTACTGTATTTTATTTATTTTGTTAAATGTTTACTAATTACAGCTTTGGGAGGCATGTTTAGGAGACTTATTTGAGACCTTATCTACCAGCTCTTCTTACCTTATATAACACTTCATTTTGTAACTAAAGCTTTTATCAGGTAATATTATGTAAAAAAGTTATCTGTGTTTTATTGTTCTTCTGGACTCTAGAGAATATAACCCATGAGGACAGGATCGAATCTCATCTAAATTTTCTGTCTTTTCCAAAAGTGTGGTTATTGTGGCACTTACACGAACTGCACTGACTCGATCTTGTATCTCATTTCTGGAGGTAGCTTAGTTCCCTTTCTATTCAATTATAAGTCTAGTCCAATTTCTATTTTGTGAGAAAACTTTATTCAATTATGGGATTTGTGAAAAAAAAAAAAAAAAAAAACTTTGTTACACTGTCTGAACCTGGCCCTTCCTGGCTAAGAAGCTGGACCACCTTTGTTTAGAAATTCTTAACTAATGACTTAGATTATGCTGACCAGAAACCCAGTCAAATCCAAGATTGAGGCAAAAAAATTTTTTTTCACAACTATACATCTCAAGCAATGTCTATGTCTTATCTGAAAACTGACCCTGTGCTAATCAATCAATTATTGTTTCCACTTACCTTTGTTTTTTCACTGATTGTTGGGATGGGGAGGGAGAAGGAGGAGTGGGACATCTTTTTTTTTAATTCAGGGAATTTCACTTATTCTTCCCTCCTCCCAACTTGGAAAATCTTTCCTCCAATTAGAAATCAGATGATCTAATCTTGTATCCTGATTTATATCTGGTTAATTGTTTTCTTTTAATGCATAAAAATCTGTCCCTCCCTGTACTCAGGACCAAGTGTCAACCTGAGGGGATCTAGTTCTGATGTGTTATACAATTAGCATGCATTGCTTAATAATTTGATGTGCTTGGAAGCTCCCACCTTTGTTTTCTTAGTCATTTCAAATTTCATTCATCACATCAGCCAAGTTCAACGCTCTGCATATAGGAGGTATTTAAAAAATGTTTGTCAAGCTCAAATTGAATTATTAAATTGAGAGGGAATCAGTTTGTTGAGAGAGAATACTCTATCAATGTGTCTGACCAATAGATTTTAAGATCTGCCTAGAGGCAAAGGAAGGAATAAACCGCTTTTATAAAATGCAGGTGCTGGTATCAAGCATTCTATATTAATATCATAGAATATGAAGGATTTCACCAGTTATTGATCAAAGATCAGGAAGCGTCAGGCCTTTATACAAGAAAGGCTTGTGAACTTCTCAAATTTATGTTTCTTGCTTTTTACATATGAACCAAACCAGGGAACTCTTATAACAAGATAGAGATTGTTCAGTAAATTTTTTTCTGTCCCCTTTAGTGTCTAGTATACCTGATATGGTCTTTTGCACATCAGGTATTATTGAACATAGAAATGCAAATAAATGTTGGAACCAGATGGTCCCATAACTACATGGACCCACATCTAGAATTATAACTAGCACTGGGTAAATGGGGTTTTCCCCCAGGGTGCCGACTTCCAAGCAGGACTTATTTTCTTTCCAGGGGGACATGCTTCTTCTGTGGGAGGAAACTTCTGTTCTTTCTCCGCATGGTGATCACCATCCTTGAGCCTTGTCTTGTGCTCCACGATCATCTCCACTGGACTTTCAAGGACAAAGACCACCCTCTTCCTTCCTATGTCCCTCTTTTCCCATTTTACTGTCTTCTGCATGGTTAACCCCATTCCACTCCCCAAAAAACAAATAACACAACATTCACCCACCACCCTCTCCACTACAACTACTACTACCACTACTACCACCAAACTGAATTTACTTCATGCTAAGTTTTGGACTCCAATTTGCCATATACTCCCAGTTTCTACCACCAGTTGGAAATATAATCTTGGGATTTCTACGTTATCAAATTCAATGCCATTTTTTCATTCAGATTTATTATATGCCATAATCTAAGTCATTACTTCTCTTTGAAATGAACAAACAAGTACAAAAACTGGAAGGGAGTCTTATCATAGCTTTGATATCATGCCTGTAAAATTAAGTCTCCCTGAAAAAAAGAATTGGCAAAGGGCTGAATGATGGAACCAATTTCAGGGCATGGAGAATTTGGTTGTTAACAGTGACCCGGTCAGAGAAGACCGTGATAGTGATTGTAACTCATATCATGCAAACTGCTTGATTCCTTTAACCAAACTACATGTCAAAACCCAGTTGGCTTTTCTTCCCCTTTCCAACTGTTTTGCAGTTTGTGGTGTGAGTCACGTACTCCCCAGTACCTCCTGGCAGACTCGGAAAGCTTTCTGAGACATCAATTCCCAGGACTCAATTTTCTCTATCAGATTGCCACAAATAAATCTCATTTTATATCTCATCTCATAACAGCAGTGAAAATGCTTTACGGCCGTTGCCTCACTCCACTTCTGTGTTTAACGCTGTGCGGCTGAGGACTTCATCGTCCCTCGCTGGGAAACAGAAGACTTCATTGTTTTGTCCCTTCCCCCATCCCTCTATTTCCCTCAAGGATTGAGCATTAGTGTGGTAAATCAGGATCAGAATTGTCTAAATATACCCAGTCAACTGGCTTAATGAGACAGGAAGTAGGCTGCAGGAGGACATGACATTTTAACACGATGACTTGCATCAGATTTTAATTCATTTCACATTAACAAATATACATCTTTGGGAAAGTTATCAAAAGCTGTCTAGTTTTTTTTGAAGATGTCCAAAACCCCACTTAGGCCATTTGGATCACATCATAAACAGTTCAGAGAATTGAACAAAATATTCCTTAAGTTAGGGGAAATTTTAGCTGGTGGAACATAATAAAAATGCACAAACTCTGATGATTTACTGAGATATTAAGTCCTCTCTTTGAATTAAAGCAGAAGGCTGACGTGGACCCCTCTCAATCCACAAAAGCTCTGACAAGTCACTGCATAATTGCATCTCCATCTTCTCCAAACTGGTTCAAGTGATATGGAAGCCAAGCTCCACTTTCTTCACGGTCTCTCTGTTCACTGTCTCCTCAGCAGTGTTTAAAACAGATCTCAAACTCAATGACAGCCTTAGTTCAGTATAATACAGTTACACAGCCTGCTACAGCTGTGTCCAGAAACCGAGTTACAGTCTTCCCCACGGGATCAGTCAGTGGTTTCATCAAGCACAGCTGTAAGAAAAGAAAAAAAGAGTGGGGGAAAAAACACCTTAGCTCACCCTGGACAAGGAAACTATGGTAACAAAATCATGTAAAGCAATGGTTGTCATGTTTGTTCCTTGTTGTAGAGCATTTCTGTTGCCAAAGTGACTCAAACTCCAATGTGAATTTGGTTTAAGTGGAAAAATTTGGAAATTTGCATGGTTCTTTTTTCTCTTTGGATGGTTTTTATGAGACACAGATCATATGTACTAGTTCCATTTGAATAGTTTTAAACAGGAATAAGCAACCTGTACCCCCATCAGAGGCAAAAACTAGGGTGATCTCATCAGAACTTTGTCCCAATGCGCCAAATTTAGAGTGTTAGCGGTGGACGAGGCAAACAAATAGAACTTAGCAATTACATAATAAGAATGATTAGTTGAAATAAAAAGGCATTTGAAGAAGAGGCACTTCCATTCTTTCCCCAGAATGCTCCAGTAGTTTTCCTGGAGTCTCTGTCACTCACTCACCTTTCTGGGACTTTCTCTCTGCTGCAGACATCACCACCATGTCATTTAACTGAAGATGAATTTCATGCTAATTGCCCTGGGCAGTTTTTAGTTCTTACTTTGGTCTCTGGCCAGAGAAGGGTGGCCTTGGGTGGCACATGAGGAGGAGACAATGATACCCAGCCATTCCCTATCTCAACACATCCTTATCTCCTCCTCACTTTCCCCTTTATTAACCTTTCCCTTTCTCTTCTCTCTGCCTTTCCCCTTGACAGTTGATGCCAGTGACATTGGCATTTTTTATTTCCCCTGGTAGCACCCACAGAGACTCCTGACACCTCCTAATTTAGAATAAAGTTGAAAAATGGGTGATTTCACTAAATCAGTAACTGGTTCTGACTGCAAACCAGTTAAAGATGTGTGACTCTGGGCAATTGCTCCAACTAGAATGTGCGTATGCTTTGGCAGCCTTTGTTGTCCTGTTGAAGGAGAAGGATCAGTGACTATGGTAGAGACCATCTGGCAACATCTTACAGGGGCACATTCTCGTAATTTGTACTTGGCACTGTATCTCCCAGGAAGGAGTTAGCTGGGAAAAGATATTCAGATATTCCTTCTTCAGGTGGGAGCAGATTTCCATCTTCAGATTGTATGGCAAACTTTGCAAAAACATATAAATGTAGCACACTGCCTGAAATATACTTTTTAGTTTATACAAATGATTAAAATGTTTTGTACCAAACAAAGAATATGCTGGCTTCTTTAAGAAGGGAGGCTATTTGTTGTCTTTCTGACTACTTGCTGTTCTCACATGTTCCTCTTCCTGCAAATTACAGTAGATGTCATACTCTCCAACTCTTGTACTCAATCTTTTTAATATATTCTCCTACCTGGTCAACCACTCAATTTGCTAAGTGACCATCATGTGCGAGGAACTGTATAAGCAGAGGCAAAAGGCAGTTCCTGTCCTCAAGGAGCTTAAAATCTAATGGAAGAGACATGTAAACAAATACATACCAAGCAAGCTATGTACAGGAGAAAGAGGAAGTAATTAATAAAGGAAAGGCTCTAGAATACAAGAGGGATTGGAAAAGGTTTTCTGTAGAAGGTGGGATCTTAGTTGAAACTTAAAGGAATCCAGGGAGGTCAGTAATTGGAGAGGAAGAGGAAGAGCATTCGTGCATGGTGGACAACTGGAAGAAATGCCCAGAGCCAAAAGATAGAGTGTCTAATTTGGGCAACAAGCCAAGAGGCCATTGTCATTGGATTGGAGAGTACTAGGCATGAAATAAAATGAAAGAAGACTAGAAAGGTAGGAGGCTAAGTTGTGGGCTTTGAATGCCAAACAGGGCATTTGTATTTGATCTTGAAGATAATGAGGAGTCACTGGAGTTCATTGAATAGAAGGGTGACACGATCAGACCTGCTTTTTTGGAAAGTCACTTTAGTGGCTGAATGGAGGATGAATTGCAGTGGGAGGTTTGAGAAAGGCAAACCCTCCAGAAGGCTATTGCAATAGCCCAGGTGTGAAGTGATGAGGATCTAAAGGAGCTACAAACATGAGACTGACAAGCCTTAGTAACATATTGGATGGGAAAAGGGATTTGGTGTGGGTGAGAGGTATTAAGAAGTCTAGGGAGATACCTAGATTGTGAGTCTGAGGGACTGGGAAGATGGTATGTTTTTGTCTTCTACGTTAATAGGAAAAGTAGGAAAGATAGGACATTCTTTACAAATTTACAAAACAGTAATCTTATAAGTAAAACAACAACAACAACAACAACAAAAACAAACCCTCTGTACTTTCCCTTTCCCTCTTTCCTTCCTTGGATCATAGATTTAGAGCTAGAAAAGTCATTTTATTGAATATTATTATTTTTACAGATAAAAAAATTCAGTAACCAAGAAATTAATTGCTTGTCCAGGGCCTAGTAAATATCTGAAGGATTTGAAGCCAGGAGGATTCTGACTTCAAGTCCATTATATCTAGCCACACTGCTCCCTTCCTCCTATTGTTCCCATGACCACCTATAAATGCTTCATGCTCCTTTCTGTCAGGCAGACAAGATAAGTAGTCCCATTCTTCACCTCCTCTCATCCCCAACTCCTTCAACCTCTTTTTATGGTCTTCAGAATAGGAATTGTCTAGAGTACAGGAAGATTTTTTTTCCTATCTCCACCCCTCTCACCTTCATTCAAGAGAATCCCTCTTATCTTTCTTCTGACCTCAGGAGGGAAAAAGATTTCCTCCCTTCTTCTCCCCTTCTTTGAGAGAAAATACCCCAGGAAGTACATCTATGTAGAATCTTGCTAGAGTAATGCCATCCAAAAATCCAATTATTCAGCCTCCATATC
Source organism: Antechinus flavipes (assembly GCF_016432865.1). NCBI lineage: Eukaryota > Metazoa > Chordata > Mammalia > Dasyuromorphia > Dasyuridae > Antechinus > Antechinus flavipes. Next base: position 101,005,871 of record NC_067403.1, read on the forward strand.
AAATGAAATCTTTGCATTTCAAGAGTTTTGGTTCACCCCAATCAGTGGCAAACATCCAAAAAGGAAAGAGCCTAGAAGGGCTGTTCAGCTTCCTAAGAGATAGTTTACACCTGCTATATTCGGAATCCACATATGCACAAAGACTGTCTTCTTACTTTCTGCTATCTAATTGTTCCAAGTTACAGAAGGAGCCACTACATAATTTCTGTATTGAATCCCTTCTCCATGGGAATACATTCTCTTGTTTTTTAATTTACTTTTCTGGAGTGGTTAACTCATTCAGGACCAAGGCACTTCTTACCAAAAGCACAGCTTTTCAGACTAACTTAAAAAATGCCATATTGTAGGATCTCTATTTCTCTCTTGGGGCTCTTGCTTGATGCACTGCCTTGCCACTCACTATACTCTAGAGTTACAAGAAGGGCTCTTTTTTCTTAACTAAACTCCTTCCCACACACTGGCAACATAACCAATTAATTTGATTGCTCCAGTTCAACAGCCAAACAATTTAGTTGGGGTAAGTGAGAGAGTAGGAGGAAAGATTGGGGGTGATCAACCAAGCTGGTTTTTTGACAGAATTGGCCAGTCCTCTGGTTAAACTGACAGACTCAGTCTAAATAATCAAACTGATAATAGCTTAATTTAAAACATTTTTTGACAGTTTCTGTATCTTTATCATGGGGTTAGCAAAAAACGATCCTCCTCTAAATTTCGGGAAGAAATACTGCCAACCACTGATGACTGTCATATGGTGAAATGTTTTGAGAAAAATAATGCAATGGTACATGTCATCTTGGAACTTAAGAACTCACATTTCTGAGAAATATCAAGATCTTAAGTTTCTAGTGAGATGGATGCAAAATGTAAATATTTGGATTTCTCAAGAGTTTTCCTGTTTACCCTATTAGAAATTCAAATGCATGGCTACTTGTGCTCCAAATTCTAGACTAAAATTTCTTTCATTAAAAGATGGAAAAGTCAGAAGTGGGGGGGGGGACAAGAAGTATGGAATATTACATTCTTAGACCTCCATATCTTGGGGGAGTTCCAGCCATGTTGCTTACTTCACTTTCTGCTTATTCTTCAATCCTCTTTACTTCCAAATCAGCTATCTTGTGTCATCATTTTTACTCTTTTCCTTTTCCAGGTCCCTTTTATATTTTGTCTTTTCTTATTAAAATGTAAATTCCTTTAGAATATTTTGCTATTCCCAGGACTTAATACAGTACCTGGCACATAACAGGTGCTTAATAAATACTTTATCTAGCTATCTATTTTTAATCTATCTCTATCACCTAGATATCTATCTTCTTAGCTCTTTTGGTTGACTTTTGCTGAACTGTTCATTTTATTTATTTATTCTTTGAGATGACAAAGGGCTTGCTAGATAAGGAAGGGAAAAGAGATATATTTAGAAGAAGGTATTAATACTTTTTTAAAAAAGGGTAACAAATTGCAATGTCACTTTTTTCTAATCTGGTTCCTTAGAAGATTGTCTTGGTATACTAAATTTACCATAAAAGAAAATATGAACTGCAAACAAAAATTTGATGAGTGAGAATGACGTGACTCCAATCTGAACTGGAGTTTGAGCTTTCATTACTGAGTATCTGTTAATAAAAGGATTTATTTTAAAAAATTGAAATATTTATATTTCTGGTCCAATTGACCCCATAAGATGGAGGTCAGGTCCAACAACTAGTGGTTTAGATGATGTATTCTATTCAAATTTCATCACAGATTCAGCCCTTGTTTTCTCTCACAGCCTCTGGATCATCCCTGAGTCATATACTTCTTCCACTCAGCCTCTAGTGTGGAGTCAGCCTTGTCTCTTTCCTGGCCCCTCTTGCTTGACCTTATCATGTTTAATCTGATTGCTTACCTCTCTTCCCAATCCCCCTTCTTCAGAGATCTCCGGAAGAGAAAACTAAGATAGGCCTAGAAGCAAACTAAAACCTAAAAAGGCCTCTTAAAATGATTGTAAGAAAGAGATAGCTTATAAAGGATAAGAGGTTTGTTGTCTATCGTAGTCTTTTTTAAGTGATTTCTTTTCATTGACTGTTCAAAAAACAAAACAGTTATTCTTACACTGGGAAAGAGATTAAATTAAAAAAAAATCTGTTGGCTATGATGAAATGTGAATAACTAAAGCTCCTGACAAAAAACAGAGAATCACCTGACCACATACCTCAGTTTCCCCTTCTGAAAAATAAGGGCAAGAATAATTTACCACTCCTAAGTGATTCTGGGACAATTAATTATTATTTATCTGTGAAGCTCCTTTGAGGTCCTCTGCGGAATAATGAAAGAAAAGAACAAAGTATTGTTATCCTTCAGGCAGTGTAATTAAAACAAAATCTCATCAGCCCATCTCCATGTGTTTCTCAAGTTGATCATGGGATTATTTTAAAGAACAGAGGCCTTCTGTATCACCTGGCCTCCAGAAGTTCTATGACTTATTTTCATTGTTAGAGTAGAGCAATTCAAATAACACTTAGAGACATCAGAGAGGAGTTTAGTTTCTTTGGAGAAAAGAAGCATTCCACTGTTGTTATTCCAAAAAAAAATTGTTGAAAGATCTGTCCTATTTTTTTAATCCAAAGCTTTGGAATTTGCTATTGTTAATAAAATTTGCAATAATAACTATAATAAGAAACATTCCTCAAGAAAAATGCAAAAAGTATAGCTGTTGCCTCCTAAGGGGATAGCTATTCTACTGGGAAAGATAGGAACTTCCAATACAGGAGAGAACATTTTCAGCAAGGAGTATAGGAAAATGTTTCAGATAAAAGTAGTACCTAAACTACATTTTGGAGAAAGAAAAATTTTAACAAAGGGTAATGAGAAAAGCATGAAAATACAGGTCCAGTCTATGCAGATGCATGAAGGCAGGAGCTGTAGAGATAAAACATGAGACGTGGTAGTAATTCAGTGAGGACGAAACATGTTATAGATATCAAGGAGTAAGGTGAACTAAAACAAGGTAGAGCTTGTGCAAAACAGATAAAAAAGCTTTTATTGTATCCTATGTATAATAGGGAGCCACAGAAGATTTTTGATCAGGGGAGTAACGTGGTTGGACATACATTGAAAAGACTGGAGAGAGGAGAGATTAGGTAGGAACATTATTAATTATTTCAAATCCCCACAAAGAGAGTCCCTGAAATGGGGTAGTGACACTATGAGGAGGAAATGTGGAACTAATGTTAGGGAAGCTATGGAGGAAGATCTGAAAAGATTTGGAAACTGATTGAATATTGGCAGGGTGATGAGAGAAAGAAAATGTCAAAAATTACTTTGAACTTTTGACTCTTCTGTGGGATTCTAAATACAGTTTTAAGGAAGGTCAGATTTTGAAGAAGAAGGGAATATAAGTTTTGGAAATGATGCAAAGAAATTATCTTAGAGGAAGTTGGAGATGCTGGTATAGGAGCTAGGTTAGGTTAGGATATGGAGCTAGTTATACAGTCATTGGATTTCATGAGATCCCTAGGGGAAAGGGGGCATAAAAAAGGAAAAGAAAGACCCCAGGACAAAAACCTTTGGTAAAAACAATCCTTAGAGGCTGGAAAATGAATCAGCAAAGAAAACTGAAAAGGAAGAGTCACAGTTTCTCCTCACAATAAGGAGAAACAGAAGCAATCAGTGTTAACGAAGAAGGTGTCTGAGATGAGTATGGTCAACAATGCTAAAATTTACAGAAAGGATCAAAGAGAATGGGCAATGAGGATTTTGGAATTGGATTTTGAAATTAACAGATCATTAGTAACCTCTGAGATAGTTGTTTCAGTAGAGGTGGAATCTGGTTTGCAAAGGACTAAAAGTCATTAGATTGTGAGAAAGTAAGCAGAAACAGAAAGTATACTTTCTAGGCAATAAAAGAGAGGAGAGGTATAGGAGAGTGATTTGAAGGGATGGTTGGAACTAGTGATGGTTTTCATGGTTAGGAGAAAACTGCATATTTTTAGGCAGTGGAGGAGAAACTAATAGTTAAGAAGAAATTGATAACAAAAGGAAATAGATTGATCCATGGGACAAACTTCCAAATGATGCAGAATCAAAGCCATAAGTAGAGTGGTTACCCTTGGTAAAAGAAAAGTTCATCTCGTCCTCTGAAAATGGAGTACAGGAGGAATGGATAGTGAACTATAAGAAGGTTTGGGGGTTCTCAGGGGAGGATGAAAGAGCTTATGATGGATGGCCTTGATTTTTTTCAGTAAAATAGGAAGTGAGGTCATTTTCTGAGAAACAAAGGGTGAGGATAACTTTAGGAGTTTGAGGGAAGAGAAGGTTAAATAGCTACAGTGGAGAATAGGATAGAGGATCAAAGAGGTAAATAAAAATTTTGTGGAGCAACAGTGAGAACTTAGATGAAGTAGGTAACAGGAATTTTGTAGTATATTCTAGCCCCATGATTTCATGATATCCTTCAATTATGTTCAGGAGTTGGGGGAAGGAGCAGAGAAAGAACAGAAGGAGAAAATTTGTGAATGAGAAATAGCAGAGTGTGAACAGCAAAAGTTTAGGAGAGCAATGAATTAATTCAAAGACAGATATCTAGTGGTTGAGCTGAATAGAGAGCAGAAGATAGACATTTTCAACCAGCAAAAAGTGGTTCTGATTCAGAGATTAGAAGATAATAAAATACCTAATTCTGAGTAAGAACTAGAGATACTGAGACAAAAAGAAAAACCTAACATTATAGATATCACTGAAATTTATGGGTGAGACTTATCTAGCAATTAATCAATCAATTTATTTATTTATTTGTTTATTTTATTTTATTTTGCTAAAGCATCCGGGTTAAGTGACTTGCCCAGGGTCACACAACTAGCAAGTGTTAAATGTCTGAGGCTCATTTGAACTCAAGTCTTCTGGACTTCAGGGCTTGTGTTCTGATCAATGGATCAATGGATACATTGTGCTACCTAGCTGCCCCTCAACTTATTTATTAAATACTAAGCACTGTGCTCAGTACTGAGGATACAAAGACTAAAAGGAAACAGTACCTTTCCCCAAAGAGCTAACATTCTTTCTCATGAGTCGAGTATGGCTATGAAAGAGTATGATTTATTAAATAGAATATTTAACAGGATGGTATCCAGGGCAGGGCAGATATTAAGATCGTCAAGTACTAAAACAAATCCAGAATCCATGAAAGGCACATAGTGAACTCGACTTGTTCTGGTCTATTTTTAGAATAGCCAAAGTCTTTTGTGCTGTTATTTATAACTACATTCAGTGCAGTACAAAGGTGTCTGTATCCTTAGGACCAACCATGTATTTTTCTACAAAAATACAAACGATTATTATTGTAATGGAAAAACCATTCTTACCTTGTGGTACTTTAACTTCTACTATAAAAGTTTGCAAGAAAAAAAATTATTTGCAAGGGAGGGCCAGAAATTTTTAAAATCCTAATTTACATATCCAATGTTGAGATAAAGTGAAGATTCTCATTAGTTTAGATAAATGTTAAAGAATTTAATAGTTTAATTTTTTCATGGATATGTGCATATTTCTATGCATAAATATTTGTATTTTGTTATTAATGGTGAATTGTTTTTGGCCATCATTTGATCATCTGTTTTAACTTTGCTTTCCTACAACTCATCATCCAATTATTTTCAACTTTTAAACTTTCTTTCCCATTACTTGACAATTTTATGCTCTTTTTAAATAAGCATTCAAGAATTACAAACTGAAAAGAGGAACATTCTGCTTTTGAATGGGGATCTTATGTCTATAACTTAGTCTTAAAGAGCTATATGAATCATTGAAAATCTAAGTAACTTACATGTGGTCACATAACTAATATGTATCGGGAACAGAATCTGAAACTAAATCTTCCTGATTCTCAGGATGATTCCCTATCCACTCTTCTATGAGCCTCTCAAACAAGGATCTAGGCGTAGACAATGTGCTGATATAGTATTTGTATAGCACTGAACTAACACACTGTGGCATGGAAGACAAAAGGATACTCTTATCCTTCTTCTATTTCTCTGGATTTACTCACTCATCCCCAGCCTAAACTGATGACAGGTCTATGGATTTTCCTGGAGTAAGGAACCAGTCACAGCTTTGACCAAGGAAATAGAACTTTCTACTCTTTTTCAGGGTACTAGTTATAAACTAGCTCTAGAACTCCCATCATTTCCATGGAGTCAGTTACCATGGAACCATTAACTATTTAAAATATATATATTTTTTAATTTAAAATTCATTTTTTAAACTTTTAAGTTCTAAATTCTCTTTCTCCTTCTATCTCCTCCCCCAGAAAGCAAGCAATATGTGAAGTCATGCAAAATATATTTTCATATTAGCCATGTTGACCAAAAAAAAGCAAAAAAATAAAAGTGAAAAATACTTATTTTTTACTCTATGAAATAACCAATTATTTCCACAACAGAGAAACTGCAAATTTATTATGTTTAGTTTGCTATTCCTTTTAAATACATAATAAAGTTATGTAACTTTTTTCTTCACCTACCCTGAGATAGCAACCATTAGACATATATATATAAATCATACTCTATATACTTTTATTTATTAGTTCTCTTTATGGATGCAGATGGTGTCTGTCTTTATAAGTCCTTTGTAGTTAATTTGGGTATCTATAATAGTCTAAATGACAGTTGCTTAAAATTGTTTTAAAAACAATTGCTTACTGTATATAATCTTTTCTTGCTTCTGCTAATTTCACTCTTCATTATTTCATTCAAGTCTGACAATGTTTTTCTACAATAAACAAGCTTCATCATTTCATATAGCATAGTAGTATTCCATCATAGCATATGCTACAATTTATTCAGTCATTCCCCAAATGATGGGCATCCCTATAATTTCCAGTTCTTTGCTACCACAGAGAGTTATATTTTAAATAAATATTATATTTTTATTTATATTTTTATTTTATTTATTATTTATATTATACACATAATATATATACATTTAAATTTATATTATTAAATAAATAATATACAATAACTTAATCATTATTTATTCTAAGTCATTATATTCTACATTTTATATAATATTATATTATAATAAGTGTATTAATAAAATATAATAAATAAATAAATAAATGAAATTTTAGAACATATAGGTTCTTTTCTTTTTTTCCCTAATCATCTTTGAAAATAGATCTAGTAGTAGTTTTGCTGGATAAAAGTGAATAGGTAGTTTAATAACTCTGGGTATAATTCCAGATTGCAAGGATGGCAGAAAATAGGCATTGACCCACACGTAACACCGTACACCAAGATAAGGTCAAAATGGGTTCATGACCTAGGCATAAAGAATGAGATTATAAATAAATTGGAAGAGCATAGGATAGTTTACCTCGCAGACCTGTGGAAGAGGGAGGAATTTATGACCAAAGAAGAACTAGAGATCACTATTGACCACAACATAGAAAATTTTGATTATATCAAATTGAAAAGTTTTTGTACAAACAAAACAAATGCAAACAAGATTAGAAGGGAAACAATAAACTGGGAAAACATTTTTACAATCAAAGGTTCTGATAAAGGCCTCATTTCCAAAATATATAGAGAATTGACTCTAATCTATAAGAAATCAAACCATTCTCCAATTGATAAATGGTCAAAGGATATGAACAGACAATTCTCAGACGAAGAAATTGAAACTATTTATAGACATATGAAAATATGCTCCAAATCATTATTAATCAGAGAAATGCAAATTAAGACAACTCTGAGATACCACTACACACCTGTCAGATTGGCTAGAATGACAGGGAAAGATAATGGGGAATGTTGGAGGGGATGTGGGAAAACAGGGACACTGATACATTGTTGGTGGAATTGTGAACACATCCAGCCATTCTGGAGAGCAATTTGGAACTATGCTCAAAAAGTTATCAAACTGTGCATACCCTTTGCTCCAGCAGTGTTTCTACTGGGCTTATACCCCAAAGAGATACTAAAGAAGGGAAAGGGACCTGTATGTGCCAAAATGTTTGTGGCAGCCCTGTTTGTAGTGGCTAAAAACTGGGAAACAAATGAATGCCCATGAATTGGAAAATGGTTGAGTAAATTGTGGTATATGAATATTATGGAATATTATTGTTCTGTAAGGAATGACCAGCAGGATGAATACAGAGAGGACTGGCGAGACTTACATGAACTGATGCTAAGTGAAATGAGCAGAACCAGGAGATCATTATATACTTCAACAACGATACTGTTTGAGGATGTATTCTGATGGAAGTGGATCTCTTCAATAAAGAGAGCCTTAATTGATCAAAGATGGACAGAAGCAGCTACACCCAGAGAAAGAACACTGGGAAATGAATATAAACTGCTTGCATTTTTGTTTTTCTTCCCAGGCTATGTATACCTTCTGAATTCAATTCTCCCTGTGCAACAAGAAAACTGTTCGGTTCTGCACACATATATTGTATCTAGGATATACTGTAACCCATTCAACATGTAAAGGACTGCTTGCCATCTGGGGGAAGGGGTGGAGGGAGGGAGGGGAAAAATCAGAACAGAAGTGAATGCAAGGGATAATGCTGTAAAAAATTACCCTGGCATGCGTTCTATCAATAAAAAGTTATTTTAAAAAAAAATAATAATTCCAGATTGCTCTCTAAAAAGGCTGGATCAGTTCTCACATCAATTCCACCAACAATGAATTATATCCCAATTTTTCCATATCCCCTCCAATATTTATTGTTTACCCTTTTAATCATTTTAGCTAATCTGATAGATGTAAAATGATATCTTAAAAAATGTTTTCCCAGTTTCCTACTTTCCTTCTAATTTTGGCTACTTTGGTTTTGTTTGTACAAAAATTTTTTATATTCCATTGATCAAAATTACCCATTTTACTTTTTACGATCCTCTCTAACTCTTCTTTGCTCATAAATTATTCCCTTATCCATAGATCTGTCAGTCAGATTTTTCCTATGCTTCCCTAACTTGCTAATGCTATAATCCTTTGTGTCAAAATCATATATCTTGGTGAATAGTATGAGATGTTGAACATCATTCACTCCGATATAAAAATATTTACTTAATGATAAGACAAAAAATAATCATAACATTTATTCATTAGAAGGCAAAAGCAAAAATGAATATATAAATTTACTTAATAAAAGGCAAAATCAGGAAAGATCAAAATATAATTGTCTACCTATTAACTGGGATCACACTTTTACTGAATGACATGAATGCAGAAGGAAAGTGGGCATATACACTTATTGAAACCTAGCAGGGAGCTAAATAAGTAAGGAAACCTATATTTTAAGGGCAGTTCACAACTCTGGTCTATTGGCCTTCATGTCCTTGTTCCCATCATTAACCATATAAAACTACTTCTTGGCTAACTGTTCCCTTTCTGGTCCTCAATGCTTTTCTGCTAGTAAATACTCTACCTCTTCTGCTCTCAAACCAATCAAGATGTGATAAGCTCTTTTAGAACATAGCCACCCTTAACACGATGGTAAGAAAATGTGTTAGGCTTTTTTCAGTGACAAGTAGTTTCCTTAAGACAAAGAACCACCAAGCTTCAGATCTGCAAATAGTAAAACATTTTGCTTTGTTCAAATCAGATTCAAACTTCTTATTATAGCAAAGCATAATTCACAGCAAAACACATTTTAAAATTTTGTTTTACTTTCTTATTCTCCCTCTCAAACAATACAGAACAGTAAAAGCTAACACAGACATAAATGAGATGTTTTCCTCTTAGGTTATAGATGACATTAAAGAGCAATAAGCCTCAATATCTCTTCAATTAGCAACAGGATTCTTATCTCTCCCCTATAAGTGTTCACCAATTGTTACAGTTTTTCTTCCGCCAACTGACAAAGCAGTGCCTATCTTCCAATCAGGTGGCTCCATCAAAACAGCTGAAAAGTTATCTTTCTTGTCTGGAAACCTATATATTTTGTCCCCTACTTTTGGTGAATCGGGGGATACCTCATAAACTCAACTTAATCCCTATTTCTTTTATCTCATTTTATAGTTGTTTTTTTTTTTTTTTCAAAATTTCTTTTACTGACTTCTTAGCTTCTGAATGCACTAGTTCTCAAAGTATGGTCTAGAGAATCCTGGGGATCTCTGAAACTCTTAGAGGGTCCACAAATTCAAAAATAGTTTTTATTTCCAATATGGTAAATGCCTATAAATGTAATCCAGATAAAGAAAAACGCTTTGGAGAGATCCTCAATAATTTTTAATAGGATAAAGATACTGAAAACAAAGAAAGGTTTAAAAACCACTGTAATCAAACCAGGGCCTTCAGATCATCTTATTTACCTTATGAGGTAAAACTCAAAACATCTATATTTCTGTCAAGTTTGAACATACTATCCTTATATAATCTTTTCATAGTTCCCAATTATTTAATTTGCAATTTTGTCAGTTCTAAACTTCAAGACTAAAAAGAGTCACGGCAGATGACTGCAACTGAGCAGATGAACTACATGGCTTTCTACCCATCCTCACCTCAATTGTTGCTCTGTCTTTAAATAAATAGACTCTTTCAGTACATTCCTCTGAGGGACAGTTTTCTCTCTGGTCCTCCAAGCAGTCTTTGTCTTTCATCAATACTTCAAATAAATATGGTCCCTTTATATTAAAACAGACCAGAACATAGTAAGAGGAGGTTTTCAGCTCATCCTGAAGGATAGCTACCTGTTTCTGTTTTACAGAAAGACAAGCTTACTGGTCTACTGACCACAAGTGATGATGAGTGAGAACTAATTCATCAAAATCTCCAATTCTGCTCCCCTACCCTCTTCAACTAATATGATTTATTTGAACTTGAGTTGACAAAGTTTAGGCATGTAATCTATGATCAAGAAAAAAAGGAACAGTAGTAATAGCTGATATATCCTTTTAAGTTTGCAAAATGCTTTACATACATTTCCTCATATGATCCTTTTGTCAACCTTTTGAAGTAGTTATTATAATTCCACACACATAAAATATATAATTAAACATAATATGACATAGTATAATAATAGTATCATATGACATAATATAGCATAACATAAAATAGAATGGCATAATGGTATAACATAATGTAACACAGCATACTACAATATAATAGAATATAATTAATACAGAATATAACATAACATAGTATAGTATAGTATCACATAACAGTATAGCATAATAATACACTATAATACTTAACATAATATAGTATAATATAAGACAAGATAATGTAACAATGTAATTAACAATGGATGCAATGTAGAATATAACAATATAATCTATCACTATGCAATACTATAACATAACATAGCACATAATACAATACTATCCTGTGATTTCACTAGAAGATCAGTAACTAATTTATGACTTAGAGTCTTCACTCTGAGTTGCCTTGACCATGACTGTGTAGCCAACATGCATCTGAAATGGGTCTTGAGTCCAGATCTTACTCCCCACAAAGTCAGTTTGCTATCCCTTGTGCCACATCACATCTACAGACATTGTTAGCTCCATTTTATAGATAAGGAAACTGAGATTTAGGGAGGTTGAGTGATTTGCCATGTTCACATAGCTAATAAGTTCCAGAGACATCATTCAAACCCAGTTCCCTTTCAATTCCAAGTCAAGCACTCATGTCGTGACATCAATATAGAGTAAAACTTCCTTCATGTTCTAATTAAAGATTGCATCCGTCACGTTGGCTTTCTTAGCGAATGCTCCAACTGACTAAGCTAACTAGCCACAGGCTGTTAGCTTAGTCCCATATGAAAACAACATAGGTGGAGAACTTCTATAATTTTGCATTTGCTTCCAAATGCCTCCTCTGACCAGTGGGAATGATTCGTTCTGACAGATAGCTAGCTTTGCACCTTAAGGTTACTTCACATTCATTCTATAGTAGAAAAAGAAACTAGAAATGGGAACCAAGAGGAAAGGAATTTAGAAAAGGAATGACAGGAAGGACAGCAACAGAAGCAGGAGCCAGAGAACTATGGAAAGTTCTGAATGCCTCAGAAATGGAAGAATTGGGTTAGAGAGTGTGCTGCTTTTAAACCGTCTATAAGAAAAAAAAAAAGAACTTTAAGGGTATATCTGCTTTCCTCGTTAAACATTTAATGTTCATAGTCCTAAGCACCTGTATGTTCCCCCAAATATGTGTTTGACAACTTATAGACATGGAGAGTTTATGTTTAGGGTTAAATATGGGGTATTTGGCTGAGCCTAAACTTTATTGCAACCACTGAGAATTTTTCAGCACAAACCTAGTCCCTGTGGAGGCTATTCATAATTCAGCCTTCCTAATTTATGTCAGAAAGCAGATTCTACTCACAGGCAATATGTGTGGAAAGGTGTTCATTCCAAACAAAGCTCCGATCAGTGTGCAAAATGTGTGAAAGTGATAATCTGGCAGCCATATTTGGGCAAATACCATACCACCAGGGGAGTCAAGTATCCACACCTCACAAGTTCCCCAGGAATTTATTAGATTGCAGAGTTAAACATGAAGTGCTCTGTAGAGAAAAGCACAACATTATTGCAAACTAGGATCCTAGATTATCACTCTAGGATTGTCATGAGCATTTCATTTGGGTAATAGCTTTATTAGCCTCATAAGATTGAAAGCATGTTCTTTTGTGTTTCTGTGTGTGCACCAAATTTCCAGAGGAATTTCCAGAGCCACTGTAACTAAAGCAGGGGTTTTGCTGTGAAATGCCAGAATTTACAGAGTGCTCTCAAGATTTGAATTTCTTTATCATATATCAACAATTGACTGTAGCTCTTATTAACAAGAATGATTAGTCAAAAGAGAAAGCTATTAGATCGCATCTTCCTTGATAATTGCTGTCCCTCAGGTGAGCTTTTCTGACCTTGCTATATCCGTTCCCGCCAACTATGTGATATGCCTGGAAGTGGCCATAGAGTATCTTGGAGACTCTACTCAAAAGGATCCCTGATCAAGAGATAGTGTCTTTACTTATTTCTGCTCAGAGTATGCTGGAGACTGATCAAACTAGCTCAAGTGAACCAATTCTTAAATTTCCATTATGAATATTTATACTCCAGAAATATTGTCCAGATTTAAGAAAATAATGGAGAAATTTTTAATAATGTAGATTAAATGTATAAGTATGTCCCATGTACACTTTTTTTCAGAGAAGCACTTGTTTAAAATTTACCAACAGGGGTAGCTAGGTGGTGCAGTGGATAGAGCACCAGCCCTGAAGTCAGGAGCACATGAGTTCAAATCTGATCTCAGACACTTAACACTTCCTAGCTGTGTGACCCTGGGTAAGTCCCTTAACTCCAATTGCCTCAGCAAATAAGTAAATAAATAAAATAAAATAAAAATTTACCAACATAACTCTTAGCTGTGCTCCAAGATCCTTGTAAATCTTTGACTTCAAGTCTTTGTTGTGATTTTGTGGAACATGGCAGAATTGAGAGTTATGGCTACGGGAAGCCATAACTCTGGGAAGCTCTAGATTTCTTGATTAAACTACAAAATAACATTATTTTTAAAAATGAATGATTAGGATACTATGTTATATATGTAATAGGAATCATCTAAAACAGGGATTTTTAGTTTCTTTTTGATCCATGGACCCCTTTGGCAGTTTTGTGAAGCTTATGGCCCCTTCTCAGAATAATGCTTCTAAATAATTGAAGAAAATGTTAAAGTTCAGTTAGAGGTTAGTGAAAATTAAGATGTCATTTTTTTCTCCACCAAAGTTCAAGGGCATTCCTCTGAAATCTACTCACAAACCCTTTGGTCTAAAAGAAAGGGAAAACAAATGAACTTCAGAGTAATTAGATTCAGGGAAAAAAATCAGATTGGAAAGAACAAGAAAAAGTGTTCAAAGCAGATTCATCAGAAATTGTTCCTAGGAAATGAGCCTAAAGAAAATTTTCCTCACATTCATCAAATGTTTTTCATACTCCTCATCCATCACCTCTATTCTAATCTCACTTTCCTTCCTTCATATTGTTGCAAAACAAAGTTAAGGGGTTTTGTTTGTTCAATTTATTCTCAACTTTTTTCTTTTCTTCCTTTCTTTCTTTTTTTTTTTTTCTTTTTTTGTAAATAGCAAAGAAACCCACTTAACCAATTCAATAGCAAAGAGAAATCAGAGAGAATATGCATAGAAGAATATACACCAGACTATATAGAGTGAAGATCTCTCCTGAGAAGAAAGTAACTCAGCTCAACCAGAAATCCTAAATATTACCCAAGGAAAAACTCCCTGAAGTCTCTCGTATACCAGACTGGAACAGAGTCATGACAGAGATTGCCAGCTCCTCTCATGTTGGCTTATTCCCCAGAGACTTCATTCAGCAACCTAAAGTGAGGTTGTCATCTTCTATCTTCTCTCTTGAAACTGAAAGCCGTTAAGTCCTAAAAGTGACTTCAGAGCCTGAAGAACTCTCCTCTTTTTCCTCTCGTCAACTTCCTGTTGCCCTTCTCATAGACCATTCATCTTCCATCAATGAAGAAAGAGTCTCAAACCAATGGGCTGGGGTTACATTTCTACTTTCAGCTGAAACTCTGTAGTTTCCTACAAAAGTCATCTGAGGCAAGTTCAAAACTTGTTAGTGTACATATGACTACAAATATCAATGCTTTGAAACAAGGGAGATTTTCCTGGCCCCTTAGGTAACCAATCATTAGGACCCTTAAAACTGAAGTAAAACAAATGCATGTTAACAGTACATGCAGTATACTTGGCACTATATAGGGCATCACCTGGAAGGATGCTACAACTATAGTGATACCATGCTAGCTACACACAAGATATAACACACGCATTTCAAAAGTACATACATATCTATAGTATACAACAATAGATCAAATGCAAATCTTATGATAGAATTCTTATGCCTCATCCCCTCCGTATCTCCACACACACCACTTTACCTTATAACCTAGTTGAGGCAATAATGAAAAAAGCTCAGGACATAAAACCCAAGAATCAGATAGAAATCATAGTTTTGCTATTTACCACCTATGGGAATTTGCTCAAGTTCCTTCATCTTTCTGGGTCTATTTCCCTATCTATAAAATAAAGGGATTGGACCAAAGGACTTCCCAGTTCTCTTTTAGCCTTGTATTTATGACCATAAATTATGAAAGTGGGCCTGGCCTATTTTAAAATAGAAGTTTTATGTTGTGTGTTTTTTTAAATCAGTAGCAGTGCTGCCTTCTCATCAGCAGAAAAGATTTATAAACTTAAGTAAATCCTGCTATTTTTCAATCTCTTCTTAGAATGGAAAATTCTGGAAGGGAATTTGCCCCAGAAAAACTGTATATTTATTTACAAATCCCTTTGTCAAGCCTTAAGCAGCCATGGGACTATTCTCACGTAAGGTTTGTTTTCCCTAGTGAATTGTTGGTTTTTTTTTTTTTTTTGACATTTCATTTTTTTTATGCCAAAGTCATGGATGAATTAGCAATTACTTGGCAGCTAGTTAAAATTCATAGGGAACTAGGCTTTGACCTGTGGGTCAGGAAAAAAAAGATCACATAAACCTTGGGGGGAAATCTCTTCGAGGTTGACTGACACAGAGTGGGGAGCTTCCCATCCCATTTCCCAGACCTCATTCCTTGCAAAGGGCAAGGACTATCTACGTTCCTGAGTTATTGTTTAGAAAGCACAGCAGCAGTCTCTGCTTCCCCATCATGTCACATCTCAAAGACAAGGAGGAAAAAAAAAAGTTTTGGCCTCCAGCTGCCAGGAGCATCAAGGCGCAGTTCAAGCAGAGAATTGCTTCTCCCAGACCTGTGCTTTATGATGTCCTGCTGAGCTAAGGAAGGCTGAATGCCATTGTCAGATGGTCCACAGGTGTGGGGATCCCCTGTTTATGAATCCCATGCTAATGTAAAATGAGACTCTTTTAGGACTCAATGACACAAATGATGACTTATTCTATCCTTACTGAGACTGTCATTAGTAAGGGAACAGTCAATGACTATACAGAAATGGAGGGTAGAAGACTATATCTAAAAGTCCAGAGCAGTGATGTCAAATTTTAAAAAGTTTGGAGCCTCTAAACCATATAAAAATATTCCTAAAGGCTGCATATTGAAAAATATTACATATCACATATATTCTATAACATGATAGTGTTTATACATTTCATGTTATGTTACATCATATATTATATTATGTTATGTTATATCATATTATGTTATATTACATAGATGATAAAATAATGAGATAGGATCTTAGTGCAAAGAAGCCTTTTTGTAATATGTTTTAGTTAGTTACGTCTATGTCCTTTTCAAAAGTACAGCTGCTAAAAGCAGAACATATCTTCTGCTCTTTGCCAGCGTAAATGTTTCAATTGGAGCCAATTTTCACTGGTAGCAATAGCAAAGAACACCATTTACTATTTCTAACAATGAGCTCTGCAATGAGTAGGGAGATTCATTGAATGATTTCCCTCCCTCATCCCTACCTTACTCTATGGTCCACTTCTATGGATCATAAGATTGATACCAATAAGAAATATAAAGTATAGCCAGCTTAACTAGATAGCTAGAAGCCAGAGAGGGAGGAACAGAGATGACACACTTACATCAGCAATGGTCTCCACAGCTGCTGAATCCTGACAGTGGTAATATTATGAATTTTAACTAGCTGCCAAGCAATTGCTAATTCATGTGTGACATGCTAAACAAAAGAGAGTTTTATTTTCTCCTTGTCAGTTTGAGATGGTCAAATCTACTAGAGCAGCTAACCAAACAGGTTACAAAATGGCACCACTGAACAAAAATTCTGTCTCAATAATATCATATTAGGCATAGGGAAGCAGTATGATTATCCTCCAATAACCTCTTTCCAGCCACACTACACACTGTGTCTAGGAATAAAGGTAAAAGGATTAAACCTTCCTCAAAAATTACTATATATACATATATACATGAGTTATGTATATATATATATATATATATATATATATATATATATATATATATATATATACGTATACGTGTGTGTGTGTGTGTGTGTGTGTAATTTCCCCAAGGCAGCTAGGTAGCACAGTAGTAGCAGCACTGTTCTTAGAATCAGTAAGATTCATATTCCTGAGTACAAAGCCAGACTCAGACATGTACTAGTTGTGTGACTCTGGGCAAGTCACTTACCTCTATTTCCCTCAGTTTCCTCATTTGTCAAATGATCTAGAAAAGAAAATGGCAAACCATTCCAGTATTTTTGCCAAGAAAAATCCCAAATGAGATCACAGAGAGTTGAACATGATTGAAAACATCTGAACAGCAAAAATAATTTCTCCCAATAGAATCTAAGCTCAATAAGGGAAGGGACTGTTTGTAGATGATAAATTATTCATTTTAGAGCTAGAAGGGAACTTAAAGAGTGAAAGACCCCCTCCCCCATTTTACATATGAGGAAATTGAAACTGAGAAAGTTAAGTGACTTCTCCAGAGTGATACAGTTAGTAAGTGTCTAAGGTACAATTTCAACTCAACCCTTCTCAACTCAAAGACTAGTAATCCATTCACTTTGGCACCTAGTCTTTGTATCTATAATATGTAGTAATGCTTCACTCATAAGTAGGCACTCAACAAATACTTATTGAATGGAAACCATTTTTCTAGGGACCTTCATCTTCCCAAATGGAATTCCAGTTTAAATTTAAGCTCTTTTAAACTACTAATAGATCTATTGTATATCTTCTTGTTATTTCACTCACTTATAAATTAGATGTCTTGGCATATTTCCAAAGTTAATTAGGTTAAAATTATGCTACCACTAGTTTATCCTGAAGAAAAAGTACCTATATATGTGTGTATGTGTGTGTGTGTGTGTGTATTTGTCTCATTAGTTCTAAAAGAGTCTCATTTTACATTAGCATGGGAGTCATAAACAGGGGACCCCCACACCTGTGGACCATCTGACAATGGTATTCAGCCCTTCCTTAGCTCAGCAGGACATCATAAATATATATATAAAATGAGGCAATTGGGCTTAAGTGACTTGCCCACGGTCATACAGGTAGGAGAAGTGTTAAGTGTCTGAGTTCAGATTTGAACTCAGGTTCTCCTGAAAAGTACTAATATTTAGGAGAGAAATTCCACATAGGAAAGCATGCATCCCTATCACCTATTTTCAGCAGAGAAGTGGTAGATTGTAGGAATGGGATGAGGCCGGGAGTATACTGGTAAATGTTTAACCTTCAGCATTCTGTCAAACAAACTGTACAAACAACACACTTTTAGTTTTAATCTGTACTATTTAAACTTTCTGTATTACTTTCTTCAGTCTAGATGATTCACAAAACAATAAATCAAGCCCTGATTTGTAGCATTTGTCTATTTTGCAGATGTAAATATAATGAAAATTTAATAATCTAGCTTCAGGCACACAACTTAATGAGCCATACATTTTCAGACCTGGCAGTGGTTTGCTGGTTTGTTCTTTGTAACCTTCTTCAGAGAAATGAGATGGGGTGTGGGTGAGGATAGGGGGAAAGGATATGGTGGTGGAGACCACATTGATAAATGAGAGCAATGTCAAAAAAACATCAAAAATGCAATAACTTTTTTTTAAATCAAAGAAAACTATAATGTTGTCCTTTTTGAGTAAATGTGCCTTCAATTAAAATAATGCCACAGGACCACACAAAAATACGGGTAGAATGATAGATTTATGTATATGTAACTATTCTCTCATCCATAAGGTAATCTTAGGCATCCACCTGTGGAAGAACCGGCCGATCAGAACAATGTACAGTCTGTAGAAATGAAATTACTCAGCATTAACTGGCTAGTGTAATAATGTCCAAGCCCAGAACTATGAAAGCATTAGTACATCATCTTAACCCATGGAGTGAGCTAACTCTAATGGATACAAAAGCTAAAGCAATGATACATGGATTATTAGCCACGTATTAACTGCATTATGGAGGGTACATTGACTTCTTGACACTCAGGGCATGTAAACTAGTAGCTCCACATTTGGAGAATTTCCTTCTTCTTTCCATTACCTCCCAACCCAGACTCCTCAGGCCAGTGTTCTCATTCTCCCTTTTACATAGACCAGCAATTCACTTAGGCATCAGGATTTCATCCTGTTTCCCAGCTGCACCTCTTCCCACCATGCACCAAGATTAAGAAGCCTTTTGTGAGGCAATCAGCCCCTAAGCTACTATTTTTATTTCTTGGAATGAATTTGGTGCTGAGAAAAGGTTCTGGAATGACCACTCTGGAGACCAAGATCCATCTGGAAAAATGAAAAGTGTGAAATCTTATCCCACAATGGATCTTCCCCAAAAGACCAATTACAATGTCATCCTTTCCGAGAATTTCTGCCAATATTTGTATAGGGTCACCAAAAAGTTAAATCTTAAATAAAAGCTTCACTGCTTTATGTAAGAGTAGAAAACTGCTTTGTGGGGGGTGAAAGTGGAAAATAGACAACAGGGATATAGCATTGTAGGAAATGTAAGGAAATTATACTCTCTTCCCTTCAAGAGAGAAATGAATGTTAGGTGATAGTGAGCTATCCAGGAATAGGTGAAGAAAGGTGATTTCCAAAGGCAGCTGCACCAGGTATTAGCTGGGTGTGTAGGAAATCACTTGGGTTTTATGTTCCATTGTAGCCATAAATGAAATAAGATTTCTGATCTATTTCCTGGGAATAGGGAAGAGAAGAACAGTTAATCTTTTCAAAAGTTTTGAAAAAAATACCACATTTAACAATTTTGTATCCCTTTATTTATTTTTCTCATTGAGCATCATAATGTCAATGAAGAGTTTGGCCAAAATCTCTTTCTCTGAAGTAATCTCCTGAACATATGGATGGGTTATAACTAAAATGAGGCAACTGGAACTTTAATCCATGGTGTTAATATCCCAGGAATACCTTATTCCCTCGTGCATGTCATAGGCCCTATACTATGAGGTATCACAAGAATAATCCCACCTTTTTCCATGAGGCTCTTTTCTATCTTTAACTCCAATGTCAACAGAGTTGAATTTGGGGCACCAAAATTCCTAGCTATGGATTTTCATGGACATCAATGTTAAACTGGTTCTAGTTTAATCTGATCAAATGATAGGATAAAATTACCCCTAAACAGTTGTCATAAAAAATTTCAAGAAAGAGCTACTTTATTCTTTAGTAACTAGCAGATAATAGATTATCTAGCTCCATCCCCAAATGCAGGAGCTTCTCGGGCATTGTTTCTGTGTATGAAACAGATTGGGGGAAGCAGATAGTAGGGGCCTCCTCTCTTGTTTTGATTTGAACTTACTTATTTAATTCATGGATTTATTTGATAAATATCTATTTGGAACATGTCAAATGGACTATGCTAGGCATTCTGGCAGAAATGGAAGCATGTATAAGATATACTTCCTGCCTCCAGGGAGTAAATGCTGGCATTTAAATGTAATCTCAAAAAATGGCTGAGATTTCTAGAGATAAGAAAGAAGGCATTCCAGGCTGAGGGAAAAGAAAGAGCAAAATAGTGGAAGTTGAAAGGTACAAGCCCTCCCTGCCTGGATCTGGAGTTTGTTGGAGAGAAAATCCATTCAGTTTAAATGAAAAATATTGTTTTAAGGATCTGTTAAGCTAGGTATGGTAATACACACCTATAATTCTACCACAGGCTGATGGACTTCTTGAGCTCAGGAGTTCTGAGTGACAGAATTAAAAGTGACAGAATTAATGTCAATCAGGGGTCTACACTAACCTTGATACCAGTATGAAGAACCCATGGAAGTAGGAGTCTTCCTAAGCCAAGCTGCCTACAGAGGGGCAAACCAACCGAAGTTGGAAGTATAGACCTGATTAAGGTGTCCATGCTCATCAGGAGTGACAACTGCACTTGGAACTTGGGCAAGATAAGGAGGCCAAGTATTGTAAAACAAACAGAACCAAACACCTGAGGTGCTTAAACCTTTATATTAGAGACTGAGAGACACAAATATGTGTCTCCTGATGTGATTCCTGATGTTAAGGAACTTATATTATACTGGGACGGCAATATAATATAGCAGAATTAATTCTTTATTTAGAACTAGAAGACCTAGAGTTCTAATCCCTGTTCTGTTATTTTCCAGTTTTTAACTTGGATACATCCCTTATTCTCCTTTGACTCCAGTTTCCTCATTGGGAAAATTAAAGATCCTTTCTAGTTCTATAATTCTATTACACAAAAAGATTAGTACAATTAATACAACATAGATTATGAAAAGAGCACAGGAAAGCTCAATAAAACATGTGTTAAAAAAAAATCTTCCCAAAGAGATACTAAAGAAGGGAAAGGGACCTGTATGTGCCAAAATGTTTGTGGCAGCCCTGTTTGTAGTGGCTAGAAACTGGAAAATGAATGGATGCCCATCAATTGGAGAATGGTTGGGTAAATTATGGTATATGAATGTTATGGAATATTATTGTTCTGTAAGAAATGACCAGCAGGATGAATACAGAGAGGCTTGGAGAGACTTACATGAACTGATGCTGAGTGAAATGAGCAGAACAGGAGATCATTATATACTTCAACAACAATACTGTATGAAGATGTATTCTGATGAAAGTGGATTTCTTTGACAAAGAGATCTAACTCAGTTTCAGTTATCAAGGATGGACAGAAGCAGCTACATCCAAAGAAAGAACACTGGGAAATGAATGCAAACTGTTTGCATTTTTGTTTTTCTTCCCGGGTTATTTCTACCTTCTGAATCCAATTCTCCCTGTGCAACATGAGAACTATTCAGTTCTGCACACATATATTGTATCTAGGACATAATGTAACATATTTAACATGTATAGGACTGCTTGCCATCTGGGAGAGGGGGTGGAGGGAGGGAGGGGAAAAATCGGAACAGAAATGAGTACAAGGGATAATGTTATAAAACATTACCCTGGCATGGGTTCTGTTAATAAAAAGTTATTTAAAAAAACAATAAAGGAAGAAAGAAAGAAAAAAGAAAGAAAGAAAAGAAGAGAAAATAAATAAATAAATGAAGTGAATGTGCAGATTTCCAGTGGAGTACAAAAAAAAAAAAAAAAAAAGAAAGAAAAAATCTTGAAGAGAAAGATAATCCTTTGGTATATGGAATGTTCAAATGAGGAAACTCCCTCCACCAATTCAAGTTGGTCTCTTCTCAGCAATATAAAGCTTGGAGAGTTACCCAGAATATTAAGAGGATAAGCAATTTGCTCAGAATTACATAGCTAGTATGTGTCAGAAGCAAAACTAGGTTCTTGAAGTCAGTTTACTTTATACACCTCTCAGTATCTAGACGTAGAACAGTAATAACCTGAAACTATATAGAGGGAAGACTTTGGGAGGAAGGAAAAAAATTAGACTGTTGCAAAGGTAAAGAATCATGTTATAGTAGTAAAATCACTGCCCCTCAAGTCAGGAAAAAGTATAGTTTTAAGTACTTGCTGGCTGTGTGATGTAAGCAAATCACTTAACTTCTTCCACTCATAAGTTTTTTTATCTGTAAAAATATCACTAGGATGGTAGCAGTAAATGGAAAAGAAAGGATAGATGAATAAGAAAGAGTTCAAAGGAAGGACTAATAGGACTCAGGGATAATTCATTTTGACAAGAATTTATGAAGTGCCTACAATGTACAAGACCTTATGCCAGGGGCTGGCAATTCAAAGTACAAATTAAATCATCCTGGCCTTCAAGAAGTTCACAATAGCCTGAGAGGCATACAACATGTACATAGAAAAGTAGATGCAAAATAATTTGAGGAGGCAGAGAGTACCAATACCAAGGGGGAATCAAGCAGGGTTTGGTAAATATGTGGCACCTGAGGTAAGCCTTAAAAGAAGTCAGATATTACAAGAGGCAGGGGTGAGGTAGAAATGCATGCTATGGGAAACCCTGATACAAAGGCACTGGGGTAGGAAATTGAAAAGTTGAGTTCAGGGAGCAGCTTGTAGACCAATTCACTTCTCTGGCTTTATACACCAGACTGAGAAGTTGAGATTTTATTCCAAGGGTAATAGGGAATCACTGAAGATTTTTGAAATAGGAAAGCAACATGGTCAGGTATGTGTTTTAAGAACATTTATGTATGTATGTAGCTTTATACATACATTTATGCATGTATTATGTATGTATGGGGTAGTTAGGTGGTGCAGTGAATAGAATCAAGAAGATTTAACTTCAAATCTGGCCTTAGACACTTACTAGGTATGTTACCTTGGACAAGTCACTTAACTCTGCCTTCATTTCCTCATCTATAAGATGAACTGGAGAAGGAAATGGAAAATCATTCCAGTATCTTTGTCAAGAAAACACCAAATGGAGTCATGAAGAGTTAGACACAATTGAAATGACTGAACAACAACATGGAACTGTTTAGAGAGAAGAGATTAGAAGGAAGGAGACAAATTAGGAGATTGTTGCAAAGAAAAGGAAGCACGTTTTAGTGACAAAATCACTGTCCCTGAAAATCAAGAACAATTCTTATTTTAGACACTTGTTGGCTGACTGACCAAGGCAAGTCATTTAACTACTTCCTCCCACAGTTTTCTTATCTGTAAAAATAATGATAATAATAGTACCTACCTCATGGCATTATTATAGATTATATGCATGTGTATCACACTTGTCACATAAATAATATATAGATATATACAACATATTACATATAACATAAATAATATATAACAGTACATATTTATGTGTATATATGTGTATATACATGTGTGTTTGTGCACACACGTATATACACATATCTTTAGTGCTGTATAAATACGAGCTTTTATTAGTCCAGGTAAGAGAGAAGAGATAGGAGAGATATTATAAATGCAGAACTGGCAAGACTTGATAAATGATTGGGTATCGAGGGAGTAGTGACAGGAAAGACTCAGTATTGGCTCCAAAGTTGTGAATCTGAATGACTGGAAGGATTGTCATGCCCTCAACATAGAGAAATATGATATGAAGAGTAGGCTAATGATTTTATTTTGGATTTGTTGATTTTTGAGATACCAGTGGAATATCCAAATAGATAGCCTAGGTTATTTGTATTTTAATGTAGTGCTTAGCACGTATGTGCTTAATAAATTCTCATTTATTGATTGATATGTTCAGGAAGCACTTGGTGATATAGAACTAGAATTCAGGTGCAATATATAGATCTGGGAGTCTAAGTATAGAAATCAAAGAGAGAAGAGTTAAAAGATGAATCCAAGGCTTTAAATCTAGCTGGCTTAAAAAATGGTAATACTCATCTCTTTCTGAAAAGAATCAGGAAAATCAAAAACCAGAGTTGGGGTCAAGAGAAGATAATGAATTCAGTTTTAGACATATTGAGCTTTAGGTATCTAATAGTGGTTGGAATTCAAGACTACAATTATAGAAACAATCCCCAGTCCCTTTTCCACTTTCCACATTTAAATCAAAGATGCATATGTAATATCCTCAGTAAACTGAGGAAGCAATCTTCAACAAGCAGATTAAAAGGCATTGTACTTAATATAGTGTCCATCAAATATAAACACTTAATAAACACTGATTAATTGATTAATCATGGCATTAGA
Organism: Antechinus flavipes; assembly: GCF_016432865.1. Taxonomy (NCBI): domain Eukaryota; kingdom Metazoa; phylum Chordata; class Mammalia; order Dasyuromorphia; family Dasyuridae; genus Antechinus; species Antechinus flavipes. The sequence goes on from NC_067403.1 coordinate 101,030,379, forward strand.
GGTAAAGATATATCATCTAGTTCAACATTTTCATTTTGCCATTGTGGAAACTAAGGCTCCTCAGAAGCCTTATTTATTCAAGATCATACATGGAGTAAGTAACAGAAGCAGGATTCAAATTTAGTTCCTGACTCCAAATCTGGTGTTCTTTCAACTGTATCACACTGCCTCCTGAAAGTATAGACAGTTAAGAGATATTATTTATAAATACGTTATAAAAAATATAATACTCTAAAAATGAATCTTAATAGATGACCAGAATCTTTGATTAGCATAGCCCCTCAATGACTTTTGGCCTGATCGCCACATTTTTCAAAAAATAGATTACTTTCATTGTTATATAACAGATAAATCTAAATGAACACATAAATCAACAACAAAGTGTATTTCCAAATACCCTTAAGCAAAATAGTCTAAAAATAAAAGAATGGAACTCTTAATAAATGCAAACTAGTATACTTTTGTAACTTACCTTTTGGGGGTAATTTAATTTTATCAGTTAAAAAATGAACATGTGTCCTTTATTTATTTTCCTGCTGAGGCAGTTGGGGTTAAGTAACTTGCCCAGGGTCACACAGCTAGGAAGTGTTAAATATCTGAGATTAAATGTGAACTCAGGTGCTCCTGTCTTCAGGGCTGGTGTTCTAGCCACTGCACCACCTATTTGTGCCATGCTTTATTTTATTAAGGAGTCAATTGAATTAAATTTGGTTCAATTTAATGAGCATTTGTTATGCATTTATCATTAACCCTGTTTGCCTCAGTTTCCTCATTTATAAAATGAACTGGAGAAGGAAATGGCAAACCATGACAATATCTTTGCTAAGAAAATCCCAGATGAGGTCATGAAGAGTCAGAAAACACTAAAAACAATTGAACAACAACAAAATATCACATAGCAGATACTACAGTAAGCATTAGAGTTGTTGTTCAATGATGTCTGATGCTTTGTGATTCCACGAGCTTGTTCATGGAGTTTTCTTGGCAAAAATACCAGAGTAGTTTGTGATTTCCTTCTCCAATGCCATTTCCTTCTTCCATTTTACAGATGAGAAACTGAGACAAATAGGACTTCAGTGACTTGCCCAGGGTCACACAGCTAGTAAATGTCTGAGACTGGATTTGAACACTATCTAACTGCCCAAAGTATTAGAGTTCTTTTTGTCATTTGACACAAAGATGAAAAGGAAACAGTCCCTACCTTCAGGAAACATTTTACTGGAGGAAGCCATCCGTGTCCATTGCATTTGACCTAGGTTTTAGTTACATAGTAGGAGTCAGTCTAGATACTATTCTTTCAGTTCTGTTCTCCTTACTCTGTCACTTCATTCACACTTTTCCAATATTTCTTGGGATTCTTCAACTTATTTTTCCTTATGTCCTGGCTTAACTTCTAAGAGTCACTTTGGGCATTAGTACCCCATATGTGACAGGGAAACTGACTGGCTTGGATGGTAGATTGATGAAGAGAAACTTGGGACAGGAACTTCTTTAGAGTCACCTTAAAGTACAATTCAAAGCAAGCATTAACTGGGATAACTAGAAAATAACAGTACAATTCATGAGAAGAATTTATCAAGTGTCTACTATGTATAATAGCTAAATGCTATCTCATTTGAATCTCACAACATCCCTGGGAAGATGATGTTATTATTTCCATTTTACAGATGAGAAAACTAAGGCAGAAGAGATTAAGTGAATTGGCCAGGGTCAAACAATTCCTAAATGGCTGAGGCTGAATTTGAATTCAGATCTGACTCAAGGCCTATTTTCTCTATCAACTGTTCTATCTAGATTCCCATAATATTATGAAAAGGGTTGAAACTCTGAGTTGATGCATTGAGATCAGACAACTGAGCACTTAAGGCTCTGATTGGATAATACTCTATTAGCATATGCTTGGAAAATGGCCCTTCCCACTATTCTGTGCTGCCTCAGTTTTTTGGTGTATACAGAGAACTGTGGGAAGGATTAGGGGGTAGAGTAAGACAAGCCAGAGTCACTTTGGCAGTAGAGGAAGAGAAACAAGGTTGTGGAGATCCTGCGTCCATCCTGTTTACTTATACCCCTAAAGACCAAGAATAAAGACCAAGGACTTTTGCTTATCCTGACCCTGGCTGATTCTAAGGCATCCAGGGTGCTAACTTGGTCTTCACAATACTATGAGAAGAAAATATTAATCATTTCTGGCTAAACCAAAGCTGCAATGAGTAAGAGGCTCAGCTGGCAAAAGCTGAAATCTTATTCTAAATGATGGACTTAGGATAGCAAATGTGTGAGGTCTCAGCCTGGTGCCTTTTTTGATTATGTTTAGTTCTTTGCATGTGGAATTAAGGAAAAGCATTGGACTCATAATTTCACTGGCACAGGAAACAATCCCTGAGGAAACTCCACTTACAAATGCAGCCTGGCACTTTCTCAAATTCACAGTCAGAGAGAGCTGCCTCAAACACTGAAATTAAGTGACTTGTCCAGGTCTGCCACATAGATACTATGTGTCAAAGGCAGAACTTGAAAGTAAATCTTCATGACTTCAAAGATGGTTTTCCATCTATTACTCCACATTAACTCTAAGTTAGAGAATTTAGTCACTTTGAGAAGGGCACCTCGGCGTGGCTGCTAGAGTGCAGGACTTACAACCAGAGAGATGGAGGTTCAAATGCAGCCCCTGCTACTAGCAAATGGTATAACCTTAGGGAAATTATAACCTGAGCTTCCATTTTCCTCCTGTCAAACAAAGGTAATAATATCCATCATTGTACTTCATAGAGTTGTTTTGATCATGAAATTGTTCTGAGGTTCTTTTAAGATCACAGGACAATCACAATCTCTCTAAGTCTCAGTTTCCTTTTCTACAAAATGGGGATAATAATGGTCACAGCACTTACCTTGCAGGATTATTGTGAGACTCAAACAACATATCGTGTGTAAGGTGCGTTACAAAATTTGTGGCACTATATCCAAACTTCAAGGTGCTTTACAAATATTACTTTTGATGATCATGGAGAGAAAAGACTAGGAACCATGACTTAGCTGATGCATGGTATAGGGGATGAGCAGTATTATCAGAGATGTTAAGTGTTTGGCTACAAGCATTTTCCTGGCAACCTCTGGGAAAAGGTGTTTTAGTCTCACTGACAGTCAGAGAATATGTCTATCCCTGGTTATCGACAGATACAAAAATGTCATCTGTATGTTGCACTTTAGCAGGCCTGGGATCATTCCTGCTCCCCCTTCTATTAGAAGGAGATATAAAAGGAGACAGTGGGTACAAAGGACGGCTAAGATTCTGAATCTGAATCAAGTCAGTGGACAAAGGAAGCTCTTTAGGATGCTTGAGAGAATCTTCTCTCCATAGTCAATGGGCTACTAAAGGTTCAATCAAAGGGTGACCAAAGAAAGCACCAAGTCTTTTTTCCATATAGTGGGCCATGAGTCAGTGCCCACAGTGACCATTTTGAGGTCACATGCAAAATTCAGGAGTCACTAAGAAAGTTCTGAGGTCAGTGAGCTTAGTTCTTTCTTGTGGCTAGAAATACATTTTCTTGGAGCAAAGAGAACTGAGTCACTTTCTGCTTCCTTTCATATTGCAAGAGAAGGCAATGGGTGTAGATGAAGAGAGAGAACATTTTAGAAATGGAGTATGGCTGAGTCGTTGCCAGTTATCCTGTCACTGGACTCTGATGATTCTGGAGGTGAATGAGGCTGATGATTCTGCACAACTCTGCTTCACTTAAATCCAATTCACTTGCAAGTCAAGACATCACCTTCCTGATGTCATTGCTCTTCTTAGAAAATGAAGAATGAACAATACCTTAAATCTATGGTCAGAATCATTGTTTCTTTTAGTTCTAATGCTTTCTTAAGGAAATGATTTAATTTGGTATAGCCTTAGGAACCATCACTCTACACTAAGAGAGAGCCCCCAAGGTTGTTCACAGCCTCCTATGTTCCCTGCCTTTCTTTGCTGCAAGAGATCCCCCAGGAGGAAGGGGGAAAATAAGCAGAAATAAATGTTAAGTAAAAGCAAAAGATAGAACAAATAATAAGTGCCTTTTTTTTATAAAATAAATTTTCTTACAAAACAAATACCCCTCATCCTGGGGAATTGAACTGCATGTAGGAAGGGAAAAAATAATTAAGGGAAATCCGTATGGAGAATGTATGACAATGTATACAAAATCTTCTCTTCTAAGAGGAGGAAGGTAGATTTTATTATCTGTTCTAAAAGAACAAGAAGAGTTATTATAGTTACTTAGAGTTTGACTTCCATTGTTATATTTTTAATATAGTACTGTTAATATATGATTATGATTATTATTGTACTTATATTAACTAATAATTCATTATTAATATCTTATATTACTATAGTCATCATCGCCTCATTTCACTCTGCATTGCTTCACACAGGCTTTCCCACATTTTTCTAAATTTCCCACCATCATAATTTCTTAAGATTCTAAAATACTCTGTTATATTCAGATCCCATTTTATTTAGCCATTCCTC